>NW_027507790.1:78954775-79282275 GCF_037356315.1 Lithobates pipiens | reverse complement strand
AAAAGCAGAGCAGATACATTTCTATAAAATCAAAAAGGAGTGATACAAACTGTGGAGTTTTACTCACCAGAGGGATCCAAAGCCAAGAAGAGGCAATGCCAAGCTCTGCTGGATTCTTCGATGTAAAATATACTTCTGCCATTTCATAACCGTTTTCTGGCCAGTTGGCCTTTAAAAAAAGCAGCATTTTGGAAAGACAACAACAGCATTAATTTTGAGAGGAAGATTTTTTTTTAGTTTTAAAAATGTTCATAAAAACTGCCAACCTCTTTAAATATAGTGCTAGGGAAACACAATGCATGAGAGCAGGGCTTAGCAATGGGTCCTGCTTTACCACACAAATGCAGTACAAATATGTAGAAGACCTCTGAAAGCCAAAAGACAAGCTTCAAGTGTAAGTTCACCTTTGCAGAAAATCTGTAAAGTATACTTATGCCGGGCCATACACAGTTCAAATTTCGAAAGAATTTTCTTTCGAAAATCGTATCTAAGAATTTTCGTATGAATTTCGTACCATTAGTGGGCTACAGCAACAGCCGATTTCCGTGCGGAAATAAAATTTGAGGAATCGGACATGTTGAAATTTTTTTGCAAAACTAACGATTTTCTAATCAATGATGGGAGAATCATGCGAGAAATGTAATAAGAAAATAAAATTTACGGAGAGAAAAAAAATTTCTGGCCAAGAAAATTATTTTCTGTAGCAACATGAGGTGAAATTGAAGGCTTGGTAGGCCGAATTTCGAAAATCAATGGTGGCATCATCGGATCACAAATAAAACAAATTTTCTGATTTTGAAAAGAAAATTTGTTCGAAATTCGACCATGTATGGACTACATTACACTGGAACCCCTCCCCTACCACCCTCCACCCCCAATCTGGAGTCTGGCGATCTCCCACACTGACCGCTTGTATTGCCGCTGTATTGGGTGGGGGAATTTGAAATCCCCCACGGCTTTCTCTCCTCTTCTCCCGCGGCGACAGGATGGGCTACCTGGTTTCCTATTGGTGGGCGCCGACCAATTATAATGCTCCTAAACATGGGGTATGTTTAGGAGATTAAGCTGCAGGGGGTTTCTGAACCCAGGACCGGTGAGGCAGTGGCCCAATGTCTCTTAGCGGGCAATGGCCACGCTCCATGTCAGCAAACCCGGGGGTGAGGAGGGCGTCCTGTGCGAGTTCACTCTACAGGTTTTTTTGTAAAGGTGAACTTACGCTTTAAAGCAGAAATATACTCATAACAACTTGTTAAAAAAATTCAAATAAAGTTCTTTAGCAAGGAACATGCGTACATTACATTTTAGACTCACTTTATCAGTTAGTTCTAGAGACCGTGCTCTATGTTCCAGCCATTTTGCAATAATTTTCTACAGGGGAAATAATCAACAATTTAGTAAATTTTTATGGCAGTGTTCATAAGATTTAAAAAAAATAACAAAAAACCCCACCAACATCACCCTACTGCCACCTCGTGTTTATTGTGTGCTAAATTTTATCATCTATCACATGGTGAAGTTCTACTTTCACTCCGTCACTGTGGGTATCCCCCTCCTAATCTTTTCCCACCTCCAACATACAGTTGGTGTTTTTGTCCCGTATCCCCTGTCCAGCACACACAATCTAGTAGAAGTAATCGGATTACCCATTAGTAAACAGCCTACTAATGTGCATTATCCTTCAATGCCCAGCTCGTGTGACAGAATGTGCTAACCACCAGTCACCAACCCCCAACTTATTTGGTTATTGTATTTTGACAGTGGGGAAACCTCCCAATACAATAGCGCAGTGGGAGAGATTCCCCCAACAACACTGAGTGAAGGAAAGAAAATAGTATAATCTATGACATGCTTAAATATTTAATTTCCACTGCTCCTGGTTCAAAAGTAATATTAAAGTGGTTGTAAACCCTTACAACACACTTTGACCTACAGGTAAGCCTAGATTAAGACTTACTTGTAGGTCCAAGAAATATCTCCTAAACCTACACGGTTTAGGAGATATTTGCCGAAAGACAGGCACCGCTGTCTACGGTGCATGCGCACTGAGCGTGACACCGTCAACGACCAAGATGCCGCGCGCGTCGGCTCCCGAATGACAGCGGCGGAGCAGCGAGACCCCACGAGAAGATGGATGTGCCGGACTACAGGGGACAGCGGTGACATCGCTGGCTCCTGTGTCAGGTAAGTGACACATAATGGACTACTATGCAGTGCATAGTAGTCCATTATGCTTTGCCTTTGCAGGGAATGAAAGAGGAAGTAAACTCATCAGGGTTTGCTTCCTCTTTAACTGCCCCTCAAACATTCTCTGCCAACATTGCCCTGCATCATCTCCTAAGTTCACAGACTTCATGACACTGTCCCTGCCAATAAGCTGCTTTCATTTTTGCTTCCCTTTTCCAATGACACATTCCTCCTGTTTTTCAGTCTATGGTACTGCTGACATTTCTGGACAACCTCTACCGTCCTGAAATAACCAGATTCAATTTTAGCAGGCCAATTTCATAGATGCTGATTTTGACCTCTATTCCTCCTCAGTAGAAAAAAACTCTGGGGTTGATTTACTAAAACTGGGGAGTGAAACATCAGGTGCAGCTCTACAAATAAACCAATAAGATTACATTTTTTTTTGTTAAAGCTTAAAGTAGTACAGCCAAAGCTTCTATGGATCACAGGAGTGTAGTTCATCTGCACTCTTGCGACCCATTTACAGCCTCCAGCGGGGTAAAGCCAGCTGTTGGCTGCCGTCACAGATCCAGGCTCTGAAAAGATCCCGATTATATTGCAGGGATCCACCCAGATGCCTGGACCAGCAGCTTGCTCAGCCTCTCAGAGCCGCTGAGAGCCCGATCCAGCCACCCACCCGCTCCACAGCTCAGTGCTCTAGCAGATCAAATGCTGTATCCACCTATGCGAGTATAAAAGTGCATTTTAGTCCCAAACTTTTCTTTTAACACAGTTACATCACCTTTCCCCTTTGAATGGGAACACTTTTGCTAAGTAATTTTGATAATTCTAGATAAAGATCTGTAAAGTTTGCTTAAAAGGTTTAAAATGTATAGAAGGGTTTCTCAACACAAAAAAAAGTTTACCTCTAAGCAATGGTTCTGTAATATAAAACATATTGCTATGAAAGACTCAATAACATACGTGTCCTTTTGGCACAATTCTTCTCACAAATGGAACCAATATGTTTTTAAACCAAAGGCACAATTCTTGTGAAGGGATATTTGCAGGAATTATGCTAAGGAGCTTTTCAAGAATCTTCTCATCAAACTTGCTTTCAAATTCTGCCTATGGGGCAAAAAAGAGGGCTCATTGTAGTACAATACTGTCCAACATAAATGTCTACCTTGAAACTAACCTCCAGGCTAACCCCAAAAAGCTAGAACTATAGAGTATAAGACTCCACCTATTGCAGCCCAGCCATTACCCCTTTCACCTCCTCTCATAATACTATCATAATACATAAAGAATGTTAAGCGCCCCTCCTACTTGCTGTAACACTAGCTCATCCCTCAAGGTTATATTCCCTCGAATTTACAGGGCATAGCATCATCACTCATGCTACTTTTCATTCCTGGAATTCAGCTTTAGAGCCCACTTTACCTTGCTGAGGTTTAGTAATGTTTTTAGTGGCAACCATATGCACTTGCGATGAACAGTGACACAATTTTTTTTATTTCTAGGTTTAAACCATGGAGGAAAAGGACAAAACCCCTATAACTTTCTACAGTTTGTGAACCTACTGGAGAGACTCCCGTAATGACGTAATGTGTGGACACAAATAAAATGCTTCTTTTCAGTAAAATTGAGCATCTTTAGAACATTTATCAGGTTATTCATGGCTATCTTCCTATCTCAGTAACAACTCCCTCATTTATTACCTTGAATTCTGACTAGCAAGTAGACCTGCAAGTAAATTATTTATAAATTACATCAAGAAACAAGAAACTGCTACAAGGAGTTGACAAATTTAAAAAGGAGGATTTCATCTTTTGCAAAAACAAATAAATGCACTCATGCTGTGAAAGGCAAAAGCGTGCATTTTCTTTCATAAATGCCTGCAAAAAAATGACAACATCGTCAATCAGTTGATCGTAGGTGCAATGTTCTGACTCCAGAAGATCCTTCCTATAACTCAGGTCTGTACCATGGTCTGGACCTTCAATTATGGAGCTCAAGGAAGTATCAATAGACTACAAGTGAGGTGATGTCAATGGACTTGTGCTCCACTGAGAACTACAAATCCCTCTGCTGGGGTCTTTTCATTTCTGTAAAGAATGGGGGAAAAGGTGGGGGGAGGGGGGGAGCTGCAGGTCTAAATATGGGAGTAACATAAAACATGATAATTAGGATGGACTTGGCTTTTAAATATAGTTACATTAAATACTGCAATCTAGTTTACCTGATGTCTCAGCCACAGGTACTGTGCACACGACAAATTTACTTCTTCCAATTGATAGAAGATGTCTTTTAGCACGTCACTGTTGTTTAAAAACTCTATCCATGCAATTCCACTTAAGCAAGGAAGAAAAACAAAAAACAGTAAAGCTAAATGATGCCCTTTTATTATGCATCTACAGTCTAAGGTCCAAATACTAACCTGAATTTATCTGGTCCAAAGGCACCATAAAAACTAACCAATCTGGCCTGTGCTCTTAGTACCTAAAATGTTGAATAATATTATAAGAACATCTCAATGAATGTCTACATAAACACAATTTACTGTAAAATATCCAAATCATTACATCAATGATGGAAATGGGAATATCATCTGAAGTTACTGGTAAAGCCTTGTCCTCTCTTCTCTGAATCTGAAAGGAAGAAAAAGATTCAGGTACCAGAGTGAAAAAAAATACAATCAAGTCCATGTAAACATGTACTTTTGATTTTCACTTATTTTTCTCAAACTTGCTTTATTGGATAAAAAGGGAAAAAATATACATGTTACACAAATGAAAAGCATACAAGAACATCTCAATAGTCAAAATCTTGTCCAACGACAAGGCATACACAGGAAATATGCAAATGGGAAGTATACACAGTACTTTTGATATTTTTTCAAATATTTTATTTAAACCAGGAAAGGCAGATCCAAGTTATTACATCCAGAGAATATATCCAACAAAATATCCAGATACATTAGCATTAACATATAACATGTCGAACGATTAAACAACCATTGGATATAAGTCTACTTAGGGCAATGTTTGGAGCTGCCCGCACCTTTTTCCATTTTCCAAAGGGCAAAAGATTAAAAGGAGGAAAATAAAATAAAAAAGGACTAGAGAGAAAAAATGGGGGGGGAGGGGGGGGGGTTGAGATGGCGATGATTCATTTCAATAAAGGTAGTCAGCAGATGTTGCTAGTCGGGGTGGTTATGATCCAAAAAGAGCTGTCCCTTCTTCAGGAGAGGACAAACATATTATATAACCTCCAAAGCTTGGAGTATTTTTCATGTTTGTGCTGCACTGTATGAGGTCCTCCATCTTATTTCTTACTCCTTGTGAAGCCATCAATCGATGGTAGGTAGCTGTGGATTTTTCCAATTAAGAGGAATGCATGACTTAGAGGCATTCAGCAAATTACGTCTAATTGATTTTTTCTACATCTTCCCAGGAATAGTCGAAACAAGCAGTAAGAAAAAGGCAGACAAGCTTTCTTCTTGTCCATCGTTCTATCGAGTACGGTCTCCAATTCTGGCCCAAACATCAGCTCTCCTGTAAAGGGAATCCCGCACAACTTCACCTTTGATGCAGAGCCCACTGACCAGGTTTTAATTCAAAGAGCCCTACTGGCTGAATTAACTAGAGCTGAAGATCTGACCCGACATCCTGATGGATTCCGCTGAGGCGTCTGACATGTATTTGATCGCTCTTAAAAGGGTAGGGAAGGACTCTAGCAAATCTTTAGCCTGCTACCACAAGACCTTTAAGCTGTTCCAGCCAGCATTCCATGTTTCTGGCAACTACTGTAGCAGCCATCGCTGGCTTTCGGTTAAATAAGGACTAGTCCCAGGCTTTCCTTAATAGCGTGTTTGCTCTTTTGTCAATGGCGTCCTTAAGTACGCCTATGTCCTCAAATGCCAGATCAGTCCGTCTAGACACTTGGGAAAAAGTAGCATCAATTGTTGGTTTTTTTTATTCCAAACCGCTTTGTCCTCCTCAAAAAGGAAACCTTCTTTTGAAGGCTCTAGGAAAAAAAAAAACCTGTCTTTTATGGATCCTTCCATTCCTTCTTAATTGTATCAGTCAGACCTTTATGGACAGGAAAAACTATGGTTTTGTCTCCTTTAGCCCCTGATACACTTTGTCATGTAACGATAACTGGGCTTTTTCAAGTTGGTATAGACCGCATTACACAAGTCATCTACCTCTTCTAGCGTTAGTTTATATCTAGACGATCTCATCTCCTCTTCCCCCTCATCTTCCTCAGTCAATTGTTGAGGGGGGAATACTCTCTCTTCCTCTGACTCACTTTTAAATTGGTCTAGAAGTGGTAGGAGGAAGACTGGGCTGGGAGCTCTGTTCTTGGCTGGAACTCTGGCCCTGTTTTTTCTTAAGGGAACAAACTGTCCCTAGGGGTCTCTGCCAATTCGTTTCTTACTGAGGAAAAGAGCCCCTTACATTCTTGTGTGGACTCTTCCCTTACTAAACCTGCGATGCAGGATCTGCTAAGCGGTTTTGCCCATGAGTCCCTTAATGGGTTCTTGCATGAAGCTGCCACCAACATGCCCCAGAGTCCAGCACCCATCCCCCCCCCCCCCCCCCCCGCTGAGCTGCTAATAGAACGTGTCCCCATAGCAGACAGCAGCAGGCTTTAATTATATACAAACAAAACACCCCAGTGAAGAAAAGGAAGGAGGCGCCTCTGCACCTCTCCTACCTAGGCCTGGGAACCTGCATCTGCTATCACTACTGGTGACTCTGCCTCCTCCATCGCAAGCGTCGCAGCAGCCGCCTGTGCACCTTTTAATGTTGCTCCTTTCCGGCTTCCCCTTCAAGGAGCGGAAGGAAGCCCTGCCCAGATGACCTGCCCCTTCCTCCAGCATTCCAGCAGCCGGAAGCACGTGCTGCTATGCCCCGCCGGAAGTCTCCACCCCCGGAAATTACGTCACCCGCCATCCGGGACTCTGTTGACATGCCAAGACCTAGCACGGACGCTCAGCCTGAGCACAACCACTGCCCCCCCGAGCATCTGGGGCGGATGACAGCCGAAGGACCATTACTCCTATGACCCAGCAGAGGAACTGGCATGGGAGCAACCCCCCTCTCATGCGGGGGGGGGGGTGTACTGGGCTGGTCTGGAAATCAAGCACTGAAGGTACTGCTACTGACCCCCACCTGAAAGGGAGCGCAGCCCCTCTGGTTCCACAGCAGTGCTTCCACTATGGTGGAGGAAACACTAAAACTGGTGGCATGGTGGAAGCAGCTGAATTTGAAGGGCCATTGTCACGCAGTGTTTCCTGTGAAGAGGTGGAGCTACGCTCTCTCCAAGGTGCTGTCCTGAAGAGCGAATGGAGAAAATTTGATCAGTACAGAAGACCTATTTAAAAAAAAAAAAAAAAAGTTTTTTTTAATACAGAAATGTTGGCTTACTGAAAAGTAATGTACATGTACAGTATAGTATGCACTTAATTGGTTGGGGCTCCTTTAGCATCAATCACTGCATCAATGTGGTGCAGCATGCAAGCGATCAGCCTGTGGCACTGCTGAGGTGTTATGGAAGTCCAGGTTGCTTTGATAGCAATGCAGTCGAGCTGAAAGCTGCTAGGTCTGGTGTCTCATCTTCCTCTTGACAATACCCCACAGATGTTCTATGGGATTTAGGTCAGGCGAGTTTGCTGGCCAATCAAGCACCATGATACCATGATCAATTAACCAGGTATTGGTACTTTTGGCAGTGTTGGCAGGTGCCATGTCCTGCTGGAAAATTAAATCAGCACTGCACATAAAGCTGGTCAGCAGAGGGATGCATGAAGCACTCTAGAATTTCCCTAGTAGAGGGCTACACTGACTTTGAACTTGATAAAACACAGTGGACCAACACCAGCAGATGACATAGCTCCCCAAATTATCACAGACTGTGGAAAATTTTGCATTTCCTTCGGACATCAAGGTCCCAGAGTCTGGAGGAAGAGTGGAAGGGCACAGAATCCAAATTGCATGAGGTTCAGTTTGAAGTTTCCACAGTAAGTGACGATTTGGGGAGCCATGTCATCTGCTGGTGTTGGTCCGCTGTTTTATTTTGTTTTTTTAAGTCCAAAGTCAGCGCAGCTCTCTACTAGGAAATTCTAGAGCACTTCATGCTTCCCCTCTGCTGACCAGCTTTATGGAGATGCTGATTTCATTTTCCAGCAGGACTTGGCACCTGCCCACACTGCCAAAAGTACCAATACCTGGTTTAATGATCATGGTATCACTGTGCTTGATTGGCCAGCAAACTTGCCTGACCTAAACCCCATAGAGAATCTGTGGGGTATTGTCAAGAGGAAGATGAGACACCAGACCCAACAATGCAAATGAGCTGTAAGCCGCTATTAAAGCAACCTGGGCTTTCATACCACCTCAGCAGTGGCACGCCTCATTGACACGTCTCACATTGATGCAGTAATTCATCCAAAAAGGAGCCATGACCAAGTATTGAGTGCATAATATACTGTACACATGGACATACTTTTCAGTAAGCCAACATATCTGTATAAAAATCTTTTTTTTTTTCTTTTTTTTTTTTGGTCTTCTGTAATATTCAAATTTTCTGAGACACTGAGTTTTGGGTTTTCACTAGCTGTAAGCCAGAATCACAATAAAAAAAAAAAAAGAAATGCTTGAAATATATCACTGTGTGTACCGCATCTATATAAAATATGAGTTTCACTTTTTGAATTGTATTACTGAAATAAATTAACTTTTTGATGGTATTCTAATTTTATAAGTGATCATAATACAATACAATACCAAGGAAAAACTTATTTTAGTCAAAAGTAAATGGGTTTTTAAAGTCATCTTCAAACACAAATTAAAGAACAAGAAGAGAATTGTACAAATGGCAGCACTGCACATTCATAGATCTGACTTAAAGGGTTTGTAACCCTACAATATGTTAAAAACAAAGCCTCTAAATACCTTTTTGTGATGTATCTTCAGGCCGGTCACGTAACTCCAGGGCGCGCCATTACTCCGATCCAGGGCTATAGGGGAAGGAGCCGAGATCTCCCTCTGATGACAGCCGTGAGGCTAAGTCACCGCTGAGCTAGCCGTTCGGCCCCTCCCACTGTAGCCCTGGATCAGAGTAGAATGGTCGGGAGTCCCGTGACCGACCTGAAGATACATCACAAAAATGAATTTAGAGGCTTTGTTTCGAACAATTACACAGTGCAGGATGGCAACTCAAAAGAGGGTGGCTGGCAACTAATTTATTATTTTTGTTTTTTTACTAACAGCAGCCGGGGTGGATGGACAGGGCAGAGACACAGACTCCCGACTTAACAGGCAGTAGGGGTAGGGATGTGCAGAGGGTGAGTGAGGGTGGGGATGTGCAGAGAAGAGAGCTGCAGATGATGGAGGCACGTAAACTGACCATGATATCAGGGCTAAGCAGCCATGATAAACATTGGTCAGTTTACAGGGGGGAGGGCAGAACCAGGCAGGATCAGCCAGGTCTTTTACAGCTTCCAGAGGGGCAGGTTAGACAGCAGAAGCACTCTGCTGTTTAAACTGCTATTATAGGGGAACAGGATCTCTTTTTTTTTTATTTGGGTTACAAACATTTTAAGTAACCCACAGCCTGTATGGTTGATGGTCTACTGAACTGAATTACCCTCTTTTAAATAATCGTGTAAATGTTTAGCCTATATTTGAAAGTATAATTGTTGCATAAATAGCTCATTGGCAGACAATAAGATTATCAGGCAGGGTCCCTGAATATTTGCACTGTGGGGATGTCACTTTTCATGAAGAATAATTGAAATTTTTGTCAGGACTTCTAAAAATAAGTTGCATATAATTTTCACTCGAATGCATTTAAAAGACTACCGCCTGCCACACTAGTGCATTTATAAACACTTCCTTTGCACATTCTTCGCTAAACAGCACTTAATACCAAACATGGCAAAGTGAAACTTCTATCTGTGCCTATGCATGGGTCTTTTACCACCTTCAGTAGTACAAAGACTAAAACAAAACAAAAAATCAATAAAAATAAATAAAAAATAAATAACACATGGCCAGCCAATTGCAATTGAGGAAAATGTAATTTCAATAAGTAAATGCATGCCATTTGATTAAACATCTAGACTTTTCTTGTTATCAATGAACACCAATACAGGAAGAGAAACCATAACTTACCCTAGTTTTTGCATAACTCAGCATAGCAAAGGCTGTTTCATAAGTAGGCCAGGGGGCATTGACACAGTATTCAGTTACAAAGTTGTCATCCTGAATGCATAAAATAAAAATGTTAATAAATATTTGACAGACAGATGGCATCATACAATTTAGAGAAGACAGCATACCTTTATTTTTACTAGACTGTCTTTGGCTTCATCCACAAGCTCCTGCCAGAGAGACTGTCCATAACTTCCAATGGATGTGGATGCCATTTTCTCCAGTATGGTGTTGACTTTTACTTTATACACAAGCTGCTCAAAAGATGAATCTGTTTTAGTATAACATTCTAGAAAACGGCCTTTGTGGTAATAACCACAACAAGGAGTATATTCATAAAAGGCATCAACAAAATAAAACCTAGCACATCTCATTTAATATCATGTGCCAAAACTTAACTACCGTATTTATCGGCGTATAACACCACCTTTTTCCCCTTAAAATCAGGGGGTAATCACGGGTGCCCGTTACACGACGATCTTCCACCATTTTGGAACCTCTGGGCGGCTTTCAGTCGCCTTCGGCCCTTCTCGGCGGCTTTCGGACGACTACAGCCCTTCTCACCGGCTATCGGCTGCCTTCGGCCCTTCTCGGCGCCCGAAAACCGCAGAGAGTGGCCGAAAGCCGACGAGAAGGGCCGAAGGCAGCCAAAAGCCAATGAGAAGGGCCGAAGGCAGCCAAGAACTAGCGATCACCGCCGTGATACACAGGACATCTCGGCGGCGCCATTTTTAAAAATAAAAGCCAAAAATAAAAACGGACAAGGCTGAAAATGACACTGAGAAGGGGACAAGGCTGCAATGGTGGACAAGGCTGCATGGCAAAGCTGCATATGACACTGACAAGGCTTCAGATGGAGACTGATAAGGCTGCATTGATGGGCATTTAAATGTAAGTTTTTTCTTCCTAAAACTTCCCTCCTAAAAGTTTTTTTCCTTAAAATTCCCTCCTAAACTTGGGGTGCGTGTTATACGCCGATAAATACGATAATTAAATAACATCCTGTTCCTTAAGATACAAATGTGTAAATGGGTGGAAGACCTTTGTGGAGATAAATATCCCCATGCATTTATATTGAAGGAGGAATCAAACCTCCAATTCCTATATCAGAAGATTGTAGTAGGGGGTATGATATGCGCCACATAAGATAAATTATATGATATAATAGAAAAAAAAAAAAGATACAGCTTTATTAATACAATAAAAAACGTAGAAAAACTCAAATATATCCACATCCTTTCTAAACATACATGGAGTATCACAGTGCATATACAAAGAAGCCTAGTGGATCACTAGGTTCACCACCTGCTGGTGGTGGTTCTCTGATATAGGAATTGGAGATTTGTTTCTCTGTTAACTGTTCCTTAACTTAAACCATTAAAAAAAAAAACACAAAAAGATAGCCTCTACCAACATAAGATTGTTGAATTGAAAAACAGTTCCACAATGCTTTTCATGTGTATAATTTTTTACGTGCCAAAACAGCAACATAAATAATATTCTCGAAACAGTTGCAAAAAAATATCCTGTGATTAATCAGACTCACCAGAGGCCTTATTCACAATTACATATGAGAGATCCAAAAGAGTTCCCAGTGAATAAAAGCAGGCAGCAACCCCATTGAATGCAAAGGGAGGCCGACAGCTCCCGCAGCCAATTGCAGCTGCTCACATATAATAATAGCTCATGGAACAATTACATGTAAATGATCAGCCATGGATGAAGACTTTCTGCGTACAGGGCAGATCACAAACAGGTAGATGCTCCATGAGCGATTACTTGCAAGCAGCCACTGTAGGCTACAGGAGCAGTTAGCCTCTCATTGCTTTCAATCGCAACTAATTGGCAGTTGGCTATCCCATGTGTAAACACGAACAGCCTCATTCAAGACCTTACTTGATTTTTTTTTTTTTTTAGCAGACTTTTGTGAATATTTTCCTCTTTCACTGTCTTTTCCTTTTATTATACCTCACGCTATGAATTCAAACATAAAACAAATATCCACAGAGTAATATTGTTACATCTCCTGAATTGATCAAAAAAAAAAAAAAAACTTAAAAAATATGCACTTGCATAGATTGTTGCTAAAATCACGGCCAGATACAACCACATATTTAACACACGGCACAGTAGTGCTACAGATCAGCGAAGGATGTGAAAGCCGGCATCTTTCACCTGTCCATGATTGCAGCTCACACATAGAAGACTAAATTTACTAAACTAAAGCTTACGTCCTCCTCAAGGAGACGGCATGGTGACGTCAGCACGTACCTCCTCAAGGAGACAACGTCACCACACCGTCTCGCTGAGGACGGGAGCTTTTGTATTGTAGCTGGCCGGCTTCGTATTTATATGCAAGCTGCATGTCTGTCTCCTGCCAAGGATTAATTTTCTTAAAAAGGGACATCTGCTTTTTTGGTTTGGCATCTGCTAAGGAGGCCCTCTGTGTGGTGGCAGTACACTCAATTGTGATTCATCCACTGGGTGGTTTTCTGTCCGTACACTTGTTGTTTTTCACACTGTTCGTGCAAATGCATATATTGTACATTTATTCATTATTTTTAGTAATATTACGCTGTGGTGTACATTTTTTTTCTTTTTTGGTTGATTATGAAATTATGATTTGTGGAATCAACGCCAACCTATGCTAAAAGGCAACTATAAATCGCAGTATTGTATCTTCTTGCAAAACTAAAAGCCCAGGCTGGGTTAAAGCCACTTGCTTAACTGGCTTACAATCTGGTAAGCATGTTTTTCACAAGGTGATGTTACACTCTTTTGTGGTTTAGTCACTGGGTGGATGTTGAACTTATCTCCAGCTATTCAAGAATTTGGATTAACATACATCATAATAATCCTTTGGACTGTAATTAGCGCAATTTTTTCTTTCATTTTTATCTGTGCTTATCTCACATTAATTGCTGCTTTGGGACTGGTTAATCCAATTAGTTTATTTGATTAGCGCAGTTTTTTTTAGCCTTTACCATTTTTTGATGATATGTATGCTACAGACCCCCTGTCATCACCATTAGCTGCACCCGTCTGCCAGATTCCTAGCATCCCGCCCCCTGTCATCTTCATCCCCCCTGCACCCATCTGCCATCTTCCTACCACCCTGCCAGCTTCATCCCCCCTGCACCCGTCTGCCAGCTTTCTAGCATCTCGCCCCCTGTCCTCTTCACCCCCCATGTCATCTTCACCCCCCTGCACCTGTCTGCCAGCTTCCTACCACCCTTGCCCATCATCTTCATCCTCCCTGCACACATCTGTCAGGTTCCTACCACCCCGCCCCCTGTCATCTTCATCCCCCTGCACCTGTCTGCCAGCTTCCTACCACCCCACCCCAGGTCATATACACCCCTCCTGCACCCGTCTGCCAGCTTTCTACCACCCTGCCCCCTGTCATCTTCACCCCCCTGCCAGATTCCTACCACCCCACCCCCTGTCATCTTCACCCACCTCTGAACCCTCTGCCAGCTTCTTACCACCCACCCCCTGTAATCATAATCCCTATCACCCTCTTGTACCCCACCTCTGGCATTCTAACACCCTGCCTCCCGTCATCATCCTCATCCCTTCTGCGCCCCACCTCTGCCATTCTATCAGCCTACAACCTATCATTATAGGGGAGATATGATCTCAGCCTCTCACCCCAATGCTGCCACCATCACCCCAAACTGCATCCTGCCATCCAACCAACTGTACCCAAACAGTTGCATCACACACCACAATACTGCCCTGCCACCCAGTGAGAGGTAATGAAATGCAGTAACCTTTGACAACCAATCATTGAGTGGTAATATTGTGCCGTAACGTCTAACAATCTATCATTGAGGGGTAATATTTTGCAGAAACTTCTAGCAACCAATCATTCAGGGTAATATTGTGCAGTAACCATTAGCAACCAATCATTGAGGGATAATATTGTGCAATAACCTCTAGCAACTAATCATTGGATGGGTAATATTGTGCAGTAACCTCTAGCAACCAGTGAGCGGTTTCGATGTGCTGTAACTAGCAACCAATCAGTGAGCCTGGAGCAATAAGCGAGTGTGAACCAGATGTTTACGTTTACATTAACCACTTTAAGACCGGGCCTAATTTTTCAAACTTTCTGTTTACAAGTTAAAATCATTTTTATTTACTAGAAAATTACTTAGAAACCCAAACATTATATATTTTTTCTAACACCCTAGAGAATAAAATGGCTGTCGTGGCAATACTTTATGTCACACCGTATTTGCGCAGCGGTCTTACGCACTTTTTTTGGAAAAAACACTTGTTTGACTTAAAAAAATAAGACAACAGTAAAGTTATCCCAATTTTTCTATACGGTGGAAGATGTTACACAGAGTAAATTGATAACCAACATGTCATGCTTCAAAGTTGCGCCCGCACGTGGAATGGCGACAAACTTTTACCCTTAAAAATCTCCATAAGCAATGTTTAACAAATTCTACAGGTTGCATGTTTTGAGTTACAGAGGAGGTCTAGGGCTAGAATTATTCCCCTTGCTCCAAGGATTGCGGCGATACCTCACGTGTGGTTTGAACACTGTTTTCATATGCAGGTGCTACTACTATGTCATTTTAGCTTTTATTTTACATTTTTACAATGTTCTTTTAAAAAAAAAAAAAAATAATAATAATAATTGTGTCATTTTTATTCCTATTACAAGGAATGTAAACATTTCTTGTAATAGAAAAAAAGCATGACAGGACCATCTTAAATATAAGATCTGGGGTCAAAAAGACCTCAGGAACTCCCATTTACACTAAAATGCAATAAAAAAAATAAAAATAATTTAATGTCATTAAAAAAAAAATGTTGCTTTAAGAGCTATGGGCGGAAGTGACATTTTGACGTCGCTTCCGCCCTGCAATGGTATGGAGATGGCAGGGGCCATCTTCCCCTCACTCATCTATACCTAACAGGGAAAAGGACGCGATCGCCTCCACTGCTGCTGGTGGCTCCGGTAAGCGGCGGAGGGCACCGGAGAGCAGCGGGAAGGGGGAGTGATCTTGCCGCAGGGACCACAGTTATCTGTAAGCAGACCGCCTGCTGAGGAAGAGGATACCGGGGTTATGGTAGCTAGCTGCTGCCATAAAAACGATATCACTCTTCAAACATCCGGCGTATAACGACAACGGGCGATCCGTAAGTGGCTAACGTTTTTTAGATCAGTTTATGTGTGTGTTTTTTGGAATGTTGGGGTGGAGAGCGAAATTGCTAAGGATTGTGGGACCCCCCCGACTCCCGTGTCACTGGATTTGATTGACAGCAGCAGGAGCCAATGGTTCCCACTGCTATCAATCTACCCAATAAGGAACCGAGACAGCGGCTAGTGTGAAAGCCCTCATCGCTGGAACAAACAGGTTCAGGTAAAGGGGGGCTCTGGGGGGGCTGCATCACAAAAGGTTTATCACCTTAATGCATAAAGGTGTAAAACCTTAAAAAGGTATTACAACCCCTTTGTGGACAAATTTATTGGGCAGGGTTTGGTCCATATCGGTGTATGCAGCTATTCATATAGGTAGCCTTTACTAGGAACAGCGCAGGAATAATCACTTATCATTACAACCCCTTTAATATATGGAAATTATACCGTTCATTTTTTTCACTTGAATTATGGGAGTGAGTGAGCCTCATGTCTAAGATTTGCCTAAGGCCTCACAAAGCCTGGCAGTAAATGTTTAGTAAATGTCAGATTCTTCTTTAATTGGACACTTTCACTCTCTTTCTGCCCAGGCCAGTTTTTAGATTTCAGCGCGGTCATACTTTGAATGGCAATAACTCAGTTATGCAACATTGTGCCCATTTGAAATTTTTTGCATTTTTTTTTTGAGACCGATAGTTTTTTCTTTTGGTGGTATTTACTCACCACTGCCTTTTTCATTTTTGCTGCAAAAACAATTTCAAAAATCTTGAAAAAAAAAAAAAAAACTCAAATTTTTCTTAGTTTCGATTATAAAATTTTGCAAATACCCTTTCTCCACAAATTTAGGCCAAAATGTATTCTACTACTATACATTTCCTTGGTAAAAAAACAAAATCAGTGTATATTATTTGCTATGCGTGAAAGTTGGCGTCTAAAATCTATATTTTTGTGTGTGAGTGTGAGTGAGAGCGAGAGCGAGAGCGAGAGTGTGAGTGTGAGTGTGTGTGTGTAATGGGACCTGAAACGGTGAACCGGACCACATCAGACCCCAGTTTCAGCTGTTTAGGTGCACTAGATGGACAACAGTGAGACAACCTCCAACAAGAGGAATGGTTTTACAGGTGGAGACCACTGACATTTTTTCCTTACTCATCTTTTCTGACTCTTTTTCACTGTCTCAAGAGCATGAAGGAGATTCCAGGAGACAGGCAGTTACTCTAGGGGAGGTGGACAGGACCGTAGAAAGTCCATAACCCAGGAACAGGATGAGCACTGCTAGAGCCCTACAAAATTACCTCCAGCAGGCCACTGGTGTGAATGTCTCTGACCAAGCAACCAGAAACAGGGGTGGCCTGAGTGCCCGATTTCCTCTAATGGGCTTTGTGCTCACTATCCGGCACCGTGGAGCTCGATTGGCATTTGCCATTAAACACCAGAATTGGCAGGTCTGCCAAAAAAAAAAATCAATATATTGATTTCAAACATTGTAAAAGATGAAGGAATTACTGAGATTATACCTCAACATCCAGTCCAAACTGTATTGCAAACTTCTCTGCTTCCTCAAATTTAAGCTTGTGGAGTAATCGACTTAACCTGGTAAAAAGGAATCAACACATAAGTAGAGAAGATCCATAACACCTCTGTAACCATATAAAGTTACATAATATACCTATTTTCTGGTAAAGCTTCTGTTAGACATCTCAGTGCAAGCACACTGACCAGGCCCCCAGTTGACCTAAATATGCAATAAAGAATAGTCTTAAAAATAAATAAATAAAAAAGCACATAACTAGTTATTTTCTTGGATAGACAAAACATACCCCTCATGTTCATCATATATTCCTTCTAGAAGATATATTGTATCCTATTAGAGATAGAAGCATTTAGTTTCAGATATATAAACATTTTCAACAAAATAATCATCTTCTTCCAAGGGAGCAAGAATTCATCTCTCGCCATTTTAAAGCAAAAAAGTAGGTATGTAAATGCAAAATGACAGGCACTAAATTCAAAGCCAATTCACTACTGTATGGCAGTGAGCTCTTCCATCTTTTCATAGATTGGAGTGGGCCCCGGGGAGGTAATTTTTACCTCCGCAACATTGACAACATTCATGTTTGAAGAGGAAAGTATATACATTATTAAACTTACCATTGTGATGCCAATTTGAACAAGACTGGAAACATTGGATACTTCAATAGAATACAAATGGTGCATTGTGGGCAAGGAATAAACCGCCAGGTTTCTCATCTGTGCAAAAAAAATAAAAAATTTACGAAGTGAAGTGGATGGGCAGCGATAGCGGTATACCCACCTCCATGTGGAAGAGGTCCAGAACTGGCTACATGGGGCGGTAATGGGCCATTTCTTACATATACGCCAGATGTACAGTAGGTGAGACATATCCCCTAAGGAACTATATAGAGGGGCACTAACATTTTTATCACACCAGTTGCCTTTTAACCACAGACCTGGTCGCTGGGTTGGAGCTGCTTAAGACTTATGTGAGTTAACAGCAATGTACATTTGGTCTACTCTTTAAGGATAGCTGGTTACATATTGTATCTGCTAAATGCTTCTCCCTAGGGCCATGATGGCAAACCTTGGCACCCCAGATGTTTTGGAACTACATTTCCCATGATGCTCCGGCACTCTACAGTGTAGTGGAGCATCATGGGAAATGTAGTTCCAAAACATCTGGGGTGCCAAGGTTCGCCATCACTGCCCTAGGGTAAACATTTAAAAGTATGCCCTATAGGGCAAATTTATCATACAATCACTAACACAAAAAAAAAAAAACATAGGCTTTTTTTGTACTCACCGTAAAATCCTTTTCTCTGTAATTTACCAACTGACACAGCTTCTTCCCTTTAGACCATTGGGTTGTTATTCCACCTTCAGGAGAAGACTAGGCATTACATGTGATTATAAAACTAGAACTTTCTAGTTCTGCCCAAGGGGCGGTCCCTTAGGCAACGACTCCTCAGCACGTCAACAAGCAGTCAGTCGGTGAATTGCAGAGAAAAGGATTTTACGGTGAGTACAAAAAAATCCTATTTTCTCTTAGGTACGAAGATATATCTTCCGAGAAGATATACATACATAGTTGGGATCACAGAGTCCGACAGACCCCGGTTCTTCAACACCTGGCTCTCAATAGCCATGCCGTTAAAGCCAGCGATGGTAAAGCAGAATGGAGAATTGGACCTTGAGACATAAGGTCCCCTCGCAACAGCAGTCACCAGGGAGCGTCTGCCACAAGGGGCACTAGGTCTGCGTACAAAGGACGCTGAGGCCAATCTGGGGAAACCAGTATTACCAGGATCCCCTCGGCTTCCACTCTGCGAAGCAGACGTGGTAACAGTTTCAGTGGAGGAAAGGTGTAGATCAGCTGACACTTATCCCACAGAGCCACTAGCGTGTCTGCCCACAGATCTCGTCCTGGACACGAATCTCTGCACCTTCCGATTAAGGCGGGAGGCCAGAAGATCCATGTTTGGTGTGCCCCACCACAGGCACAGTAGCCTGAACACCTCCGGATGCAACGCCCATTCTCCTGGGTCCAGCGTCCGACGACTTAGACAGTCCACCTGCCAGTTCTTCACACCCAGGATGTAAATGACCGACAGGGCCGGTACATACCGCTCTGCCGACCGAAGTATGTGAGCGACCTCCCATGCGGCGGCCAAGCTACTTGTTCCCCCTTAGTGGCTGACGTATGCCACAGCAGTGGCGTTGTCTGAATGGATCCCGTTCGGACGCCCTTGCAGTCTCATTGACCATGTGGAGAGGCATAGCCTGATCGCTCTCAGTTCAAGCAGATTGATTGGCAACTTAGATTCCTCCATCGACTGAACTCCCATCACTCCACCCCAGCCGAATAGGCTGGTGTCTGTTGCGATCACAGTCCATTTCAGACATAGGAACGACTTCCCGGGCTGAAGCACCGGGGACCTCAGCCACCAGATCATGGAAACCCCAACTGGCTCAACTGGATCTATCGATCCAGGGACAACGGAGATCTGTCCCACTTTGTCAAGATCTCCTTCTGCAGGACTCTGGTGTGGAACTGAGCATATGGTACTGCCTTGAAGGAGGCCACCATGAGTCCCAGGAGTCGCATGCAGAAGCGCAGCGACGACCACTTGCGGTTCACAAGCAGTTTTACCACGGGTCTGAGAGAGTCTGCAGCTTATCTTAAGGGAGAAACACGCTCACTTCCCTGGAGTCCAGCAGCCAACCCAGGTACTGCAAACGCTGAGTCGGTACCATCACTGACTTTTTTAGGTTCAACAGCCACCCAAATTCTTCCAGGGTCTGCATAGTGATTGCCATATGCTCTTCTAATTCTGAGGAGGAAGAAGCTCTAAAGAGGAGATCGTCTAGGTAACCCATACAGGAGCAAATATCTTGGTAAAGACTCGGGGGGCTGATACCAAACCAAAAGGGAGAGCCACAAACTGGTAGTGGGCTTCCCCGACTGCAATCTCAGAAACTTTTGATGCCAGAGGCATATGGGTATGTGAAGGTACGCATCCTGGATGTCCAAGGACGCCAGGGAGTCCCCTTGATGGAGTGCAGCAACTACTGAGCGATCCGATTCCATTCTGAACCTCTGCACGTTCACAAAGTGATTGAGGGCTTTTAGATCCAAGATTGTAGTTCCCAAGAAGGAAAGGGGTATGTCTAAACAGGTTTGAGTAGAACCCCTGGAAACGTTCCGATTCCGGAATAGGTACAAATCACCCCACGATTCAGCAGGTCCCCTACTGCCCCCAAGAGGGCCTCCCGGCGAGCCGGGAGAACCGGTATGCTGGAGGGGAAGAATCTGTTTTGCGGCCAAGAGAGGAACTCCATCTTGTAGCCGTAGGAAATTAGATCGCAGACCCATTGGTCGGACAGTTGAGAGGACCACTGGGCTGCAAACTGCCGAAGGGGACCCCCCACCGAGTCATGGATGGGGGCAAACCTTCATGTGATAGCACTTTTGTTCGTAGGCTTGTTATGCTTGCAGTTCCAGGGACGTTTCTGCCCTTCCGTGGTCATCCTGTCGGGCTGGGGACATTTAGCCGAAGCTCTGGGCGGATGAAAAAGAAGTTTATGAGCCGAAAAAGAGGCCCATCGGATCTTTTTTTCTTCAGAAGCTTGGCTTTTTGTGCAAGCTAATAGATCCTCTGATCTGCTATCAACAGCCGGCTGGGTGCTGAGGCCAGCAGCCATCATGTACTGATCAGAGAGTGGGTCTGTAATGGAATGTCTCCCAGCTCTTCAGGACTGGCAAGTACAGCTCTCCCTTCCTCGGTGGGGCTAAGCAGCTGGGCATTCCCTGGGAGGTTGATTTGGGGGTCCCTCACCTACCTCTCTTCTCTCCCTGTCCCCATCTTACCTCACCCCGTGGGGGATGCTACATATGGTTGCTGAGCGGTGTGTGTGTGTCTGTACAGGGGCTCTGTGGGGGGGGGGGGCTCTCACCTTTGGGGGGGGGGGGTGTGCTGGCTGGCTGTGTCCTGAGTCCTGTTTCTCATGTCCTTGGAGGTGCCTATGAGGCTGTGCCTTTGTCCCTTGCAGCGCTGGTTACCGCCATTTGTTCAGCTCTGTCCCTCATGGTTTCAGCATCAGCGGCCATCTTAGGTGTGTGCAAGGGAAAGCATGCTTTCCTGTGCTTCCGCTGCCATTTTCCCTGTGATTTGTCCTTATTCTGGATGCCGGCTGCCATTTTCTAGAATCCTGAACACGTTTTTTAGCTTTCTCTAGCGGCAGCATGTGTCCCTGTGCTCTGGCGGCCATTTTCCCAGTGTTTTATGTCCTTATACTGGACGCTGGGCAGTCATTTCCTTGGCGCCTGAGCACTTTGCAGAGCAGTTTCAGAGCCATAAGCAGTAGCTTCCACTGACACAGAGCGGATCCCTCTGCACCTGGGAATCAACAGAGACCACAGGCACTACTTGCCGGATAGCGCAGAACCCTTCAGGGTGGTGAGTCCTGCGGGAAAGAGCCCCCCAGACAGCAGCAGTAAGGAAGGTGAGACGGTCACTGTCCTAATTCCCCTTAGGGTGGCAGACAGGGTAGGGTCAGCATGGCTTCAGAAACTGGTGTTTCTTCCCCCAAATTCCAGGCAATTGCAACCGGTTCGCCTGCGGAATGTGCAGTGCCCTTGGACGCCTTTTCGGCGGTCCTCAATTTGTTTGTTGCCAAGATAGAGGCAGTGCGTGGGCGCAAGGTGCTAAAAAGTGGCCTCTGCCCACCCCCACCCCCCCCCCCCCGTCCTCTGGGGAGAGCTCTGACGCAGACTCGGGCCCTGCTGAGGCTGGTGACCTCTGCTCTGTTTCAGATGAGGCTGACCAGGACTGTTCGGACAGTGAGGATGAGTCCCCATCTGGGTCCGTGCGCGACAAAGCGCTTGTTGGAGCACTTATCACAGCTGTGCGTGATAGCCTGAAGATTCAGGAGCCAGCAGATCTCTCTGCTGATGTAGTGGTCCCTTTTGGGCCCCATAAGCCAGCCATTCACCTAAGGTGTTTCCTTATCTGACTTATTTTGACAAGTTTACAAGGAATTGGGTCGACCGCAACGGACCTTTCGGTCCCCATATACATGGAGGTGCGTTGCCCCTTCTCAAAAAGTGTCCGGCTTCTCCAGTCGTGGACCCCCCAGTATCCAGGTTAAACAAAGTAACCACGATCTCGGCAAAGGGGACTCCTGCATTTAAGGATCCCACGGACAGGAAGGCCGAGGCAGTGGCTCGTTCCTTGTTTTTGGTTGTGGGGTCAACCATGCGACCAGTAATAGCATCCGCACTTGTGTCACAGACACTGAGTAGGCAAAACTGTTGGCCGAACTGAAAATGGCCGCGGAAGCACAGGAAATCATGCCTTCCCTTGCACACACCTAAGATGGTCGCTGATGCTGAAACCATGAGGGACAGAGCTGAACAAATGGCGGTGATCAGCGCTGCAAAGGACAAAGGCACAGCCTCACAGGCACCTCCAAGGACATGAGAAACAGGACACAGCCAGCCAGCACAGCCCCCCCCAAAGGTGAGAGCCCCCCCCCCACAGAGCCCCTGTACAGACACACACACACCGCTCAGCAACCATATGTAGCATCCCCCATGGGGTGAGTTAAGATGGGGACAGGGAGAGAAGAGAGGTAGGTGAGGGACCCCCAAATCAACCTCCCAGGGAATTCCCAGCTGCTCAGCCCCACCGAGGCAGGAAGAGCTGTACTTACCAGTCCTGAAGAGCTGGGAGACATTCCATTACAGACCCACTCTCTGATCAGTACGGGTGGCTGCTGGCCTCGGCACACTGTGAGGCAGACATCAGTAGCTCGGTCATATGTGTGCCCCGGAGCATAAAAGCTCCCAGACCACCTCTGGAGCTGAGGTTTCGTCGTGGCCGACCCAGAGCGGAGCTCTGGTCTGCACACGCTCGATGGGCAGGCTGGGGAGATTACAAGGATAAGGGTATCCAGCCTGTCACCCAGCCGGCTGTTGATAGCAGATCACAGGATCTATTAGCTTGCACAAAAAGCCAAGCTTCTGAAGAAAAAAAAAAAAAAAAGATAGACCGATGGTCCGTCAGGGTTCCTAGGTCCTTCTTCACTAGGCAAAATAAAACTAAGGTTGCAGTAGCATGCTGAGGGGTTGTTAGCCAAGGGACCTCCCTTTGGCGGAACTAGAAAGTCCTAGTTTTATTATCACATGTTAACATGTAATGCATAGTCTTCTCTTGAAGGTGGCATATCAACTCAATGTTCTAAAATGGAAGAAGCTGTGTCAGTCAGTGAATATAAGAGAAATATATATATATATATATATATATATATATATATATATATATATATATATATATATATATAATTTTTTTTTTTTTTTTTTCCCAGGACATGTTATTGATCTCATTCATTAGGTACCTTTGATTGTTAGATCTGATGGGGGGGGGGGAAAGAGGAGGGCATTACTGTAGGAGGGTGAAGGAAAACCAAGGTAGGCACTGCTGTGGGGGTTTGTGCTTTGAACGGGGTCAGAGAATACTACTGTTGGGAAGGCTGTTGAGGACATGGAATTAATGAAGAAGGGGTGTGAATGGGGGTTGGGAACACTATTGTGAAGAGGGGGGACTGTGATGAAGTGTGGGGCTATGTTGAAAAGGGGGAATTGTGACATTTAGGGGGGACTGGGGACACTGATGTAGGAATGGAATTGAGACACAAGAGGAGGGGGTTGTGATGTAAAGGATCTCGGTTCCCATGTAAACAAGTGATTCAGACCTCTGCTGCAAGATGAATTTTTTGAGCGCGCGTCTGAATTTTAAATTCGATACCCCTGTGCTTTATGTGTACTGAAAGGAGAGAATTGTGCCTTTGTTATCCGACTGAACTGTCTGTTGCTGCTATCCCCATATACATGTAGTAAAGGCAGATTCTTCAGAAAAGTTATATAGAAAAAGTATTACATTTTATTACATAAATGAACTCATGGTGACACACACAAGACAAAACATTGGAGAAAACCAGAACATATAAATGAAAACCTAAAATTGAAAGACCAACTAGGAACCAAAGCCCAGAAGCTGTCACAAAGACAGACCATCCAATTGGCTGCATGGGCTGACACACAATACAGTTCCACAATAGTATCCTCCCTAAAGTAAAAATTTTTAGTGCTTGATCGAATACATCCAGGGATCAGAGGGGGAGACTGGAATAAAATCCTGCTGCAGCGTGAGCAGCGCTGGATTTTCAAAATGGGCACAATATCCTTTCTGGGGTTGAACGATAAATTGTTCAAGCCTTTTTGGAGGGCTTGGTCTCTGGTGGTCCGGAAGTATAACACACACTATCCCCTTGACCGACAACAGGAGCAACGCCTGACCATTTCAGGAGTAAGATGGGTGAACATGTTGAATCTTATATCCTGCTTTCCATGCCAGCATTTGTGTGCTGGCATTGGAATGAGCTTGCCGCTATATATTGTATAGTACCAATCTATTTTGCTGCAAATAGTATCCCATCCTGTTTTTCTGTTTGATCTACAGATCCCAGTTGAGGTTATACCCTTTCCTCCACGGTGCCCTGTCCAAACTATCAGACAAAATTAGGACATGGACAACAGATCATGTTAAAATCTATCTGATAATTTATAGATCTGTGCTGATATGCTACTATAATTTTTTTTGAGAATGTAAGCCTATAAGCAGTAGAAAAATCTTTGACTTTCTTTATCTCTATTTGATACTTTAATTAATGGACACAAGCAGGATAACAATTTATATATATATATATATATATATATATATATATATATATATATATATATATATATATATATATATTTATTATTTCCATCCAGATTAATTCTTTGACACTTCTGGCGATCAGGATTCCTCACTGCAGCATCTCCCTACGGATAAAAAAACCCCAAAACCCTCCTCTTGGGTGTATGGCATTTTTATCTATACATGCGTGTGGTGGATGAACATTCCTCTCTGACCTTTTTATTCTTAACTGAATTATCTTATCTAGGTTGGTGAAACTCTCTTAACAGCGGTCAGTATTACTATATGTAAACAGCTGTAACAGTCATGTTGTTTTATGACTATGTCTTAGCCCTTGTATACACAGTCGGACATTCCAACAACAAAATCCGTCGGATTTTGTCTGAAACTTGTTTTGCATACACACGGTCGGACAAAGTTGTCGTAAAATACGATCGTACGTAACGTGATGGCGTTATTTCGTTACGACGGGACTACGTTCAGGCTAGTAGCCAATAGCTTTGGTCTAGGAATTTGATCTGAGCATGCGTGGCACTTTGTCCGATCAGAATTCTCTACACACAATCGGACAAAGTCCGATCGGATCATGTTGTCGGAAAGTTTTATAGCCCAGCTCTAAAACTTTGTCCGTCCGATATTCTGACGGAAACAGTCCGATGGAGCGCACACACAGTCGGATTATGCGACAACACTGTCCGATCGGACATTTTCCATCGGAATGCCCGACCGCGTGTACAAGGGCTTATTATTGTGTACATGTTTTGTGATAAGGTCTATTTTATCATCATAGATCAAACTCTCAGCTTTGAAAACAACAAGCCCGGTTCAGTCCCTGAAGATAAAAAAATAAAAATAAATAAAACATGTGTGTTTTTCGAAACGCATTGGATGGCCTGTCATTGTGACAGCTTCTAGGCTTTGGTTCCTAGTTGGTCTTTCAATTTTAGGTTTTCATTTATATGTTCTGGTTTTATCCAACGTTTTGTATTGTAGGTTTCACCATGAGTGGTTTACGTAATAAAATGTAATACTTTTTCTATACATCTGTCTGTGATCCATTTAAAGTCCCACTCTTTTGAGGAATCTGCCTTTACTGCTTTATGTGTATGTTTAGACCCAAAGGTCAAACACAGCCTTGATGTAGGTTGTGATAGAATACTATTCTGGTAACTAATCTGAAAATTAGAAGAGCTCCAGGCCCCCTCCAAAAAAATATACTAATACTAAACTACAAATACTGTAGCTGCTGACTTTTAATAAGGACATTTACCTGTCCAGGGATCCAGCGATGTCCTTGCCCAAGGCGATTCTTCAATTGGCTTTGGGTGTAGGTGCCGGCATCTTATGTAAGGTAAACAGGAAGTAAAGCCCTGTGGCTTGACAGACAGTTTCCTACTGCACATGCCCGAGCCACGCTGCACCTTGTGAATGGTCCTGTAGTCTTCTAGGACCTGTGATGTGTCCCAGAAGACTGCGGGGGAAGGAGGGGGAGCTAACTGTCTCAGATCACCGTGGTGATATGTGTTGTAAGTGGGAGTGTGTACCTGTCAATACCAGGTACCCGTCCACCCCCCAAAAAAAGTGGCAAATGTGGCCATGGGGGGGGGGGTTTGCAAACAAGCGGAACTTCACCCAAAAGGTTTACATTTTAGCATTTCATGGCATTTATATAATGGCTCGGCAGAAAAATTAGAAATAATTCAACACTTGGTATCTCTCCCTCAGTGCTCATGGAAAGTGTGTTACTTCAAAATAACAAGAGCAGCTACTATAATAATAAAACACTAAAGCAGAGAACAAAGATACACATAGCATAATCCAGTACTAAAAGGTATTAACTATAGGTTTCCTTAAGATTGCATATTCCTGACTACCTCTCACCGCACCGAGGGCCTGTCCACGCAGCAACCTACATCGTCGGCTTTCCCGCTTGCCTTACCCCCGGGAACACCGCTTGAGCAGTGAGAGGAAGTCAGGAATATCGACTTGTGATGCATTGTTGTTACATGCCCTTATTTTGAATCACATTGTAAGCGCGCAATCTTAAGGAAATCTATAACAAATACCTTTTAGTACTGGATTACGCTATTTGTATCTTTGTTCTCTGCTTGTGACGAGCAAACCTCTAGATGGATTAGATGCAGAGAGCTTACAACACCCATTGCAAGCCAAGTGTATAACCCAGGATCATCTGACGGAGTGTATGCTGTGAGTAGACATCTATTGACAGATAAGTGTATAACCCAGTATCATCTGGCAAGTGCATTTCCTAGGGGGATTGTGAAACGTGCAGTATGGAGGAGGCGATTGTTTTGAATTACTATCTGCAACGTTTTTTCTGTGATGGACAATACTACATTTACATCTGCCTCATTTTATACATAAAGTGGACTTCATACTTAAACTATTTTAGTGAACTTTTAACAAATCCTAAAACGTTTAGATTATTTTAGTGCTGCTAATGTTATGGCATTTGTTGCTGTGACATATTTCTGCTTTATATAATTGGCTCATTGTTGTATGTAGTGGCTCCCTTAGTGTGGTCTATATGATCACTGTGGTGCATGTGCTGCAGTCCTGACAGACATCTAGCATATCTTGGGGAGGACTAATGCATCTTTGGTTTTAAGATTGGCTGAAATATTCTGCATGTGTTAAAGTAGTTGTAAAGTAAATTTTTTGACTTTTACCTACAGGAAAGCCTATTAATAAGGCTTACCTGTAGGAAACCAAAAAAATAAAATAAAAAATCTCCTAAACCTGTATGGTTTAGGAGATATCCCCCTCGCAATGCGCCGCTGACTGCAGCGGCGCATGCACACAGGGGATTCTCGACTGGAAGCCCGGCAGACGCCGGACCCTGCCAGGAAGATATCTCTCACGCAAATGCGCGGGAGTGATGATATCGCGGCTCCGACCACTCAGCGACGGAGCCGCGATACCCTGAAGAAACGCAGAGGGAACAGGTCAGCTCCCTCGGCATGGATCGGGCCAGATGTCGGGGCCTCATTCTAAGGTAAATATTTGATATTTCATAATGAGCTAGTATGCGGTGCATACTAGCTCATTATGCCTTTTCCTTTGCAGGCGAGTAAAAAAATAAATAATAATTCAGCGGGATTACAACTGCTTTAACATCATTACATAACTAAGTGTAAGGTATTATACACGATTACGTAAAACTGCAATATATGGATATTTGGTCTTTTTTATTGTAGACACTGTATATCCATGCCTCGGGGAAGATATTATTCGCAAATGCATTGTGTCTGTCCTGGTCGTTGGATACATACAAAGACATCAAGCGTAAAAATGCTTTTGTGATCCCTTCTGGGTTACATCCCAGTATTAAAAATATTCCATTATATATGAGAAACTGCTATGATGTACAAAATGTCAGCCACTATGTTGTTTTTGTTGTATTTTATGATGTTGTAATAAAATTATAGGTTTTATGGAATAATGTTGAAAACATTTGCCTGTGAAAATGGTTTTGGCATTTATAATCAGCAGAAAAATGGCATCTACTCCATGTTCTGAAATTAGAAAGGTTGCTTGCACAACTCTGTTAGCGGGGACTTCCGACAGATTTTCTCCCCCCCCCCTCACTCCCTGCCATCTTCTGGGACACATCACAGATCACAGAAAACGGCAGGACCATTCACAAAATGCAATGTGGCAGCATAGCCACTACCCACAGATAGCATACCAGCGCCGGAAACACAAAGGTTAGTGAACATGGAAACTATAGAAACCATTGAAAATATTAAATAGGCAAATTCTGGGTAATAAAGGTCACACCTGTGGCAAAATGTAATAAAAAGCCATCTACTTCATGTAAAATGTATCACCTACCTGTTTATCATTTGGAAATGTTAAAACTATAAGTTTAAGGTTAGTGTCTGTTCGCCTGCAAAAAGAAATAACACATGTTCTATAGTAGTTTTGAATTTCACACAAGAAAAATTTATTAAAATTAGTTGAAATAAGTTTTGGAAATACCGTGCAACTGAAGATGAATCTCCTTCTGTTGTTAAAAGAAAGTCCGATATGTGAAAGGAAGGCCAATCCCATATTAAAACCAGAGTATACACATCCCATACACTCAGAATACCCTAAAAGTGAAATATGTATTACAACAAGTTTATTCTGTAAACACAAGGTAATGTGGACTCCCACATAAACATTTTTCTTATTAAGAAATATGTAATCCTAAATTTTAATATTATAAAAATAATAATAAAAAAAAAAAAACAAACACACACACACACACACACACACACACACACACACACAAAATAAAATCGAAGAGGCAAATCATATTTTGCATTGTCGGTTTTAAATATAAAAGCTAAAATATCACCTCCCGTTTTCACTTAATTTGCTCCATTGTTGAAAGAAAAAGAAAAGCCCCACAGCTGTTATTTTCAGAGGGGGAACTCCAGTGTATCCCCTAGCAATTCTTTTTAACTGGCTAATATTAAAGACTAGGTCTAAATAAAACACATGACATAAAATTCAAAAAAAATAAAACATTTTACAAAAACATGGTGATCTATAAATCTTAATAAAACATTTTTTAAAAATTAAAAAATTATTGCATACCAAAAACAATATAACCTCAAAATGTTCCATTAAATACAATAAATGGTGAAACACTACAATAACACTACAATACCTCAAATTGTAAGTAAATACATTAAAAACCATGGGTTCACACTATTTAGTGTGTTACAGAAAGCATGGTAATGCAGACAAACATAGGTCTGAATGAGCTCATAGTTTTTCTTTCCTACTAAACTGCAGCACATAGATGTAAAACAGCCACATATGAAATAATGGAATTTTAACTTGGCATGCAGTAAAATACATGGGGTTTGGTGTATGGAAATTAACATGTGTCAATAGACCTATTCACATTTTTTCACGAAGCAAACCATCTGCATTACACTCACTAAAAATGCATGAATGACCAGTCCTCAGAAGGGATGTGCTGGAACAGGAGAGAGTCCAAAGAAGGGCAACGAAATGAATAAGGGGCCTGGAAGACCTCAATTGCAAGGAACGACTACAAGCACTAAATTTATTCTTGCTGGAGAAGAGATGCTTGAGTGGGGACATGATAGCGAATTACAAATACCTCCATGGTGATCCTAGCATAGGAGCCACACAATGAGATTGGAGGAGAAGCGATTTAACCTTAAACTGCGCAGAGAGATTTTCACTATCAGGGCAATAAGACTGTGGAACTCAGGGAAAGATATGCACTCATTCACACAGATTTATCTGCTATAGACTGCATATAGAGCAATAAATGACACCATGAAACTACATATTTAATGCATATCTTGTGCAGGCGTAGGTTGGAATGTTTACTATACCTTTAATATACAATTACTAGAGTGCCCACTTACATGCTCATCCAGAATAAACAACAGGTTGTCCAAAATCTGTAGTTTCTTTGCACCTTAACATTAAAGAAATATAAACATCAAAAACAACGCAACTCTATGCGTCTTTAATATTTAAACAAAAAAACGATTATTAATAAGTAGTACTGACAATTAGTCAGTGTAATTTTACCTTGGATCATACTACAATCAGCAAGAGTTTGGACAGCAAGGTGTTTTTTCACAGGATCCATTTTCCACTTTGAGAGAGCATAATCACCTCTTCCCTGGTGTGAACCCAAACAAAAGCGATATTAACCCATACCTTTTTCACATTACATTATAAAGCAGTTGTCGGAATCGCATGAGGGAACAGTACCTAATCTGAGGCAATGATAGGTCTATACTGCAATTTTCATCAGAAGCATAACACCAGCAGTTCTGAGTTCATTCCTTGTCTTATTATATTCAAAAAAACCTAAAGGGTAAGTTTTTTTTTTTTTTTTTAATCCAGTGCTGTTAGCACATAACAGGTCATGTATTCACTCTAGTTAAGCAAAATCCCAAACCCCAGCATTTTCTGGTATGTACACATTGCTAACTTTAAAAAAAAAAAAAAAAACACACACAACAACAACACAAACTAAACCCAACTCCTGCTCGGGCTTACTATATGCAAGAAGCGGACATACCAGTGGAGTCAATAGCGGCTATTGAACCAGAAAGCTAGGTCAAGATGTGCATACCAAGGAAAAAAGGAACAGGCAGAACTGTATTAGGTACTTTTTTTCACTTTGCTTTTTTTTCCGCTTTGCCTTATGTATATATTGTAATATGCCCAAAAAATTTCAGTATACAAGATGGCTTAAATCTGCAACTGTCAAATAATGTTTGGAAAGATGCTGGCATAAGCACTGTAATATATCATTATGGGTTTGTTTGTCTGGGACAAGATGCATGACTTATGATTCATAACCAGATGGCCTGCTGACCTGTGTTAACTCATGATGACGTATCTTAGAGGGTCACTGACTTGTATAAACCATATATCACAGACTTGTTTAATTATATTGAAAATGATATGGAGTGAACAAGCAACAAAACCACAGAATAAATAAAATGTAGGGATGACAACAATACACTTGTAGGATGACATGGTGGCGAGAGAATAAAAACAGGAGAATGAACCCATTAAAAGGAGAGATAAGACGACAAGAGTACAAACAATTTAGAGAAATGAAAAGTCAGCAGAGCACGGAAAGAAACCATTACCAGGGTGACCTAGGAAAGGAAATCAGTTTTTGATGTTAAAGGATTTGTATAGTGTGTTACAAACTTGCTTACCCCAACAATTAGTTGAGTATCACTTGTCAAATCCCCAATCACTAAATTCAAACAACTTTCAGTGTGATACTTTTCTGTAGATGTAAAACAAGTCTTGAGCTTCCCTTCCAACTGTTGAATGAATATGCATGACAGTAAATACAGACCTTAACAGAAAGATTATTACGATTGCTGAGCCATGTCAGAAAAAAAAAAAAAAATGACCTCCTTTGCAGAACTGAAGTCCATCTTCTCCACAGCTGTAAAAAAAGAAATTAGTTTAGCCGATTCAATGTTGTTTCATATTTTTGGTAAAAAAAAAAAAAAAAGCATGTGTAAATCAGCAAGTTGACGGTCATATGGAAAACATCAGTAGCATAATTGACCCATCAAGTTTTATTAAATTATCATGTTTTGGGGGTTTTAAGTAATCTTCAGGCTTAAAATATTTTTTTTTAAACACGTGCAAAAAAACTGAAAAAATGTCTCTGGCAGCGAATAGGTTGATACCACTTCAAACATGCAGCTTGTGGATTTAAAAAGGGAAAACAATTGATTTTTTTACTTTATTAAAGTGGTTTAAAAACCAAAAATGTAACATATAGCAGTTTATCAAACCTTAGATGTGATGGCAGCATTATTTTTTTTTCTCTAGTTTATTTTAACCTGATCAGTGACACACATCCGGTCATAGGGTGGTTCCTTCATCTATGAAGGAGCAAAGGAGTCACACTTGGACAGGAGCACTATACAAATAGGTTAGTATTAAATGGGCTTATAGATTTATATGAACTTTACAAAAGTGACTAAAAGATGAAAGTCCAACTCCAGCTAACAATTTTTAGCAGTTGCAGCAAGTTTTAAATGGTTTTCAACAACCCTCTGACACTTTTGCTGCAGAGCTTGGCTGTTAAAGGAAGTAGAATACTAACAGCCCCATGTATACGTGCAGTTGCAGGGTAGGGAATGCCTTGGTTGCATATGAATGGCAGTATGCAGCGACAACTTTCTGGCAAGATAGCTCAGATGGGTTCTAAGTAGGATCTGAACATGCCTGTGCTCATCCCTACTTAGGACGAACAAAAGCCCAAGGCCTTAAAACCACCTCTTTGCGTTGAACAAAATAAAAAAAATTCTCTACAGGAGAGCCACTAACTCAATCTCCCTTCGCAGAGTTGATGGCAAAGAAGGTAGTTAATTATGGGTGAGTGTGGACAGAGGAATATCTCGGATAAGTTTAAAAGGCAATTTTGAGGAGCCTACAGAATCAGCCTAAAAATGATTCCCTTACAGAAACACAGGGACAATTGTGTGAGAAAATTGTGAGAGCTTGTACAAAGGCTTTCCCCAGAAACAGATTCACTAGAACTGAAAGCTGACCTTTGAGAGTACTGCCAGGTCCATGTCATACGAACCTACAAAGGTGCTCGATGTACGGACCTAATTTTTTCCTCTCCTATCAGCTCAGAGTCACTTCAATGACGATAAACCTATAGCAGAATTGTTCAGCAGACTCTGCTGAACAATTCTGTAACTCTGATCAGCGGATTACATCCCGCTGATCAGTTATTAACCTCAAAACGTGACCCATGCGGCCGCTTCTCTGCCCTCTGCTTTACCTCCCGCCGCTCTCTTACACATAAAACTACCCCCCCACTGTCCTTTCACCTCCCTTCCTCCCCACCTGATCCGACCCCCGCAAACCGGATCCCCGCCCGCAGCTATACTCTCATTAGCTGCCATCCCTCCTCTTCCAAGCCCACCAGCTTCAGGTGCTGCATGGAGCTTAGGGGGATCCAGAGGCATCCCCCCGCCTGTCAGATAGCCCCCCCGTACTGCCCGCGCACCCCCGAACTATCGCTGCTCAGAGCGGCTTCCCTCTCACCGCCTGCAGCTTCTGCCCGCACTGGGCTTTGGTGAGCTGCAAGACTGGGGAGCGCGGTGGAGGTAGGGGGAGCGGTGCAGGTGGGGTGAAGTTGGGGCTTGGTAACCATGTGTTTACCAAACTCCGCCCTGTAGTACAGTGGACATAGGCAGTGAACGCTCCTATATCCACTGACAGCTGATACATAGTAAATTGCGAGTGTTACTATGCATCAGACTGTCATTTTATGAACAATCTATACAGATTCCTTATTCATGCATGTAAAGTGCTGCAGAGAAAGGGGACCATCTTCAGTCCCTTTCTCTGTCTCAAAAAAGGAGATATGTAGGTCTGTTTAGACCTCTGATATCTCAAAAAATAACTTGAAAAAAAAAAAAAAAAAAAAGTAAAAAACAAACAAAAAAACCAACGTAGTAAGACCCCCCCAGGTCCGCCCACACTCATCCTCTCCATGGTGACGGCTCACCTCCACGTCTTCCTCAGCTTTTCCTCCCGGCCAACCCCATCTGTCTTGATTGGCCAGGAGGAGAAGCCGGAAGACAATAGCGAATATTAATTTGTTGGTGTGTTCGGGGTGCAATGCTCTGCGCCCGAGTCTAACCTTTTTCAAGCAAATTAGAGCCTCAGGCTCTAATTTGTGGCTTGAAAGAAAAAAAAACCTCATACAAAAAGGTACAAGTCAGGTGCCCTGCAGGGGGCGCTGCTGGTAAAACCCCTTTCATGTGGAGGAGACAATGTCATGCAGATCTGCCTGCTCAGTGGGGGATCTGTCTGCTGATCTGAGCTGAGCAGACGGATGACAGGTCTGTGTCCGCTCCACTGATGCAGAGCGGACACAGGCCGCTGTTCTATATGGGGTGGTCAGATAGAAATGGACTGCCTGTCCATTTCCATTGGATACTATTTGATCTGATCTGCTAGATGGCTGGGCAACGGAATCCACATCCATCTGTTTTAAGCAGACTGAACCAGATTGGATGCAGGCAGGTTTAAGCAGACATCAATTTTTATTAGCCTTTCCATAGAGAACAATTGGCCCACCTGAAAAACTGACAGGCAGACCCGGTGTGCTTGTGTGAAAGGAGCCATACACAGCGTACACAGGGATGCACAAGGTGTTCTGTGCATCCCTGCGTGGGCAGTCCCATTGATGCCATTTTGGATGCAGCAACTGCACGAACAGAGCCATTATTCACAATTTTACATCCACGTAGGTCTGCATGCATGTTCCATGCGTTCGGGGTCATGTCCCCACAACCACACGGATGTCAGGTTGGGAACAGCAGCTATGCCTGTACAGCCATTGCATCCCAACTGACATAAATGGGACTGCCTGTACGGGGATGCACCCTCTATGGGCATACACTTTAGTATGCCACATGTGAACAATGCTTTAGTAGCAATTTAGCAGGAATGTTATGTTGTGTTTATGTGCACTAGTATTTTAATTGAAAACAGTGATATGATAAACATTTGTGCAATTATTGCAGGGCCCAAAAAAATCTGTAGCACTTTTTTTATTTTATTTTTATTCTACAAGTCATGTGCTTTCAGAAAATTTCCAATTTGAGTGGGTCTTTTCAAATTCTGAAAGCTGTAAAGTTAAAAATGGTAACCTCCGGATTTTTAGAGTACATTTTTTATTTACAGTTTTGCATACCTTCAGTTTTCACCATTTCAAAAACTTACAAATATTTGTTATTTATTAACTGAATACAGTTTAAACTTTTATATTTACTAGGAATTTAACAGGAATTTTGTACATTTTACCATGGTGTTTTGCACAAATATCACTCTGCCTTAAGAATCAGTAGCACCTTCATTTTATTCTACTGGTCATGTGCTTTCAGAAAATGTATGGTTTGGGGGGTCTTTTACAAATTCTGAAAGCTGTAAGTGAAAAAGGAAAACCTCCAGATTTTCAAAGAAACTTTTGCATACGTCCGATTTTCAAAAAGGAGCAATTTATACATTTACAAATATTTATTTATAAACTCCATACCGGTTAAGCTTTTATATTTAGTAGCAATTTAGCAGGAATGTTGTAAAATTTGCTGATTGTAACTGCCAATAAATGATTTTAGTGCATTTTTAGCGAAAATATTGCTTCGGTAAACATTGGCGCAAATATCATGGGGCCTTAAAAATCAGTAGCATCTTTTTATTCTACTGGTCCTATTCTTTAAGAAAATATATGGTTGGGGGGGGGGCATTAAACTCTGAAAGCTGTAAGGAAACAATGAAAACCTTCAGATTTTTAGAGAAATGCAGTTATTTACATTTTTGAGTATGTTCACTTTTCACCCTTTTGCAAGAAGGCGTAATTAAAAAACTACAAATAATTGTCATTTATTAACGCAATACAGGTTAAAGGTCCAGCCTGAGCTCATTTTGCACTCCTGTGATCTAAAGTCCACTCTCTGCTGACATCACACAGATCAGTCCAGCCACCTTGTCATCCTGACTTGAAGACTGGATCCACCAGGTGCCTGGACTGATGGCTGCCTCAGCCTCTCAGCGAGCCACTGAGATGGCCGTTCCCCGCCCCTTCACAGCTCAGCGTTCCAGTGAGCATGGAGGAGCAGAGGAGGAGAGCTGCCGATTGACAGTCAGCAGCTCTGTGCTCGAGCAGCAGAGAGAACTGAGCCATCGGCGTGTTCAATGGCTCGGTTCTCAGTGCAGAGACACTGGGGACCGATGCTGAATTCACCTAGGCAAGTATAATGGGAGGGAAAACCCAAACCCATACTTCTCCTTTAAGCTTTTATATATAGTAAGAATTTAGCAGGAAGTTTGTAAAATTTGCGGTGTTTATGTCTGCTAAAAAATATTTTAGAGAATTTTTAGTGAATATATTGTTTTGATAAACATTTGCGCAAATATTGTGGGTTCTTAAAAAATCAGCACCTTCTTTTTAATCTATCGGTCCTATGCTTTCATAAAATATATTTTTTGTGGGGGTCTTCAACAAACTCTGAAAACCTTTAGATTTTGAGAAGTGTGGTTAATTACATTTTTGTGTACCTTCAGTTTTCACCATTTTGAAAAAAGAAGTAAAAAGAAGTAATAAAAAGTAATAAAAATTGCAAATATTTGTTATTTTAACTCAATACAGGTTAAGCTTTATTAATTAGTAGGGATTTTGCAAATTGTACTGCATTTTTATCTGCTAATGCCAATGATTTTAATGTATTTTTAATGAAAATATTGTTTTGATAAACATTTGCGCAAATATCATTGTGCCTTAAAAATCAGTATCACATTATTTGTATTCTACTGGTCATGTGCTTTCAGAAAATATATGGTTTGGGGTGGTCTTTAACAAACTGAGAGAAAAATAAAAAAGCAATGGAAAAGTTGCAAAAACGGCCTGGCCGCCTGAGGTGTACAAATGGAAAACAGGGCCCAGCAGTGAAATGGTTAAAGAAGTTGTAAATCCAGCTTTAACAAGAGAAAGAAAAAAAAAAAAACACAACCTGTAAGAAAAAAGGCAAAATGAGCTAGTATGCATCGCATACTAGCTCATTATGAAATAACTCAGAACGAACCACTGCAGTGGCGCCCGCACACCAATGACAGCTTCCCCCGGTGTCCCATTCAGGTTTGTGTGCTCAGACAATGTGATTGGTCAGAGCCGCAATGTCGTCACCCCCACGCACGGGAGCCACTGACCCTGAAGAAATGGCACAAGCGTTCAGACCACACGCGTCGATTACATACTTGGCACCGTTTACAATAAATATCTCCTAAACGGTGCAAGTTTAGGAGATATTTACAGTACCTATAGTAAGCCTTATTATAGGCTTACCTATTGGTACAAACACATAAGGGGAGTTTATTTCCTCTTTAACCACTTCACGACTCGATCGCCATGGGGATACCCGCGATCATCTCACGGGGAGGAAGAACGGGGAGATGCTTGTTTACATTAGCATCTCCCCGTTCTGCCTAGTGAGTGTCACTGATCTCTGCTACCTGTCATCGGGAGCAGAGATCAGTGACATGTCACACACAGCCACGCCCCCCCCCCCCCCACAGTTAGAAACACGACCCAGGACACATAACCCCTACACTGCCCCCTAGTGGTTAACCCCTTCACTGCCACCTACTGGTTAACCCCTTCACGGCCATTTACACAGGAATCAGTGCATTTGTATAGCACTGATTGCTGTATAAATGACAATGGTCCCAAAAATGTGTCAAAAATGTCCGATGTGTCAGCCATAATGTCACAGTCAAGATAAAAATTGCTGATTGCCACCATTACTAGTAAAAAAAAAAAAAAAAAAAAAAAAAAAAAAAAGGGATAAAACTATCCCCTTTTTTGTAAACGCTATAACTTTTGCGCAAACTAAGTGAAACTGTCCAAATTGGGCCCAATTAGCCATTTTCCATCCCCAGTGTCATGTGACTCAATAGGGTTACAAGGTCTCAGGTGTGAATGGGGAGCAGGTGTGTTAAAATTTGGAGTTATCGCTCTCACTCTCTCATACTGGTCACTGGAAGTTTAACATGGCACCTCATGGCAAAGAACTGTGAGGATCTGAAAAAAAGGGAATTGTTGCTGTACATAAAGATGGCCTAGGCTATAGGAAGATTGCCAAGTTGAGCTGCAGCACGGTGGCCATACAGCGGTTTAGAAGGACAGGTTCTACCCAAAACAGGCCTCGCCATGGTTGACCAAAGAAGCTGAGTGCATGTGCTCTGCATCATTTTCAGAGGTTGTCTTTGGGAAATAGAGATACGAGTACTGCCAGCATTGCTGCAGAGGTTAACCACTTCAGCCCCGGGCCATTTTGCTGGCTTAAGACCAGACCACTTTTTGCGATTCGGCACTGCGTCGCTTTAACTGACAATTACGCGGTCGTGCGACGTAGCTCCCAAACAAAATTTACATCCTTTTTTTTACCACAAATAGAGCTTTCTTTTGGTGGTATTTGATCACCCCTGCGGTTTTTATTTTTTGCACTATAAACAAAAATAGAGCAACAATTTTGAAAAAAACAAAATTTTTTACTTTGTTATAATAAATTTCCCCCAAAAATATATAAAAAAAACATTATTTTCCCTCAGTTTAGGTCGATACGTATTCTTCTAAATATTTTTGGTAAAAAACAAAAATCACAATAAGCGATTGATTGGTTTGCGCAAAAGTTATAGCGTTTACAAAAAGAGGGGATATTTTATGGCATTTTTATTAATAATTTATTTTTTTACTAGTAATTTTAATTGTGACTGCGACATTATGGCGGACACATCGGACATTTTTGACACATTTTTGGGACCATTGTCATTTATACAGCAATCACTGCTATACAAATGCAGCGATTCCTGTGTAAATGACACTGGCAGTGAAAGGGGTTAACCAGTGGGTGGCAGTGTAGGGGTTAAGTGCTCCTAGGGGTGTATTACTAACTGTTGGGGGCTGGGCTTTCTTTTAGTGAACACTGAATAAATAACAACCAAGTTCACCTCCACAATTGATTTGCTTCATTTTAGATCCCCCTTTTTGTCTACTTGAACCCGGAATGGAGGCACTTAAAGTGATTGTAAACCCTCACAACCAACTTTGACCTACAGGTAAGCCTAGATTAAGGCTTACCTGTAGGTCCAAGAAGTATCTCCTGAACCTACACGGTTTAGGAGATATTTGCCGAATGACAGGCACCGCTGTCTACGGCGCATTTGCCATAGACAGCGGCGCGCAGGCGCACTGAGCACGCCGCGGTCAATGGCGATATGCCGCAAGTGGCGGCTCCCGTGTGCATGCGCGGGAGTGACTTCATCGCGGCTTTGCCGAATGACATCGGCGGAGCAGCGAGACCCATCGAGAAGATGGATGCGCCGGACTACAGGGGACAGCGGTGACTTCGCTGGCTCCTGTGTCAGGTAAGGGACACATAATGGACTACTATGCGATGCATAGTAGTCCATTATGCTTTACCTTTGCAGGGAATGAAAGAGGAAGTAAATCCATCAGGGTTTACTTCCTCTTTAAAACCATACTCCTAAGGTTTATTTTGCAGAAAAAGAAGCCACGCTTTAGTCTGTCAGTTTTGCCTAGGGACAAAGGGCAGGGGGCCTGGGGGTACTAGACCTCAAGAATTATTATAACGCCGTAATTCTCTCACGGGTGATTGAATGGGCAAAAAACAACAAAGAAAAAAGATGGGTGGAAATGTAAAGTACGATCAGTAAGATTTCGATGGAGAAAATTATATGGATACCCGCACGCTTCAGGAAAACAGATGTGAATACACACAATATTACACAGAATGCACTAGGGATATTAGGAATTAGACAAAAAAGAAAAATGGAGATATAACACTCCATTTATACCACTAAAGATACAGACTATTTTACACCTGGGATAGGGAGCATGTTTGGAAATTGGCTTAAGATAGAAAATGCACAATTAAAAGATGTAATGGTGAAAGGTAGAATTTGCAATTTTCAGGAGCTCAAAACATAAAAAATTACTTGATGATAATAGATATATGGTGGTATTCCCAGCTGAAACACTTCATTTAGACTTTCCCCCAACCAATGCGGCCTGTTGAGAATCTACTTCCGCTTGAGCAGTTATGCTCTAACACATAGCATGTATATAGCAAAAATGACACCCCAAAACACATTTTGCTACTCTTCCAGAGTATGGCGATACCACATGTGTAGGACTTTTACACAGCCTGGTCACATAGAGAGGCCGAACATTGAAGTAGTACCTTCAGGCATTCTAGGAGCATAAATGACATCTCATTTCATGCCTACTTATAACACTTTTGAAGGTCCTGAAGCACCGGACAGTGCAATTACCCACAAAATGACCCAATTTTGGAAAGCAAACACCCCAACGTATAGTCTATGAGGCATGGGCTGCAAATAGGTACTTGGGTACTCTGATGGCCTGGTGACAGGTACTCGGGTACTCTGATGGCCTGGTGACAGGTACTCGGGTACTCTGATGGACTGTGCGTGACAGGTACTCGGGTACTCTGATGGACTGTGCGTGACAGGTACTATGAGGGGTGGCGACAGGTCCTCTTTATTGGGGGGGGGCAATCAGTGTGATTGGTGTACACTGTAAGCAGTAACACCGATCGTGTGTGAGGAGGAGAACCCGTTAACATCTCCTTGTCGTGGTTTGTTTACATTTTAGTGATCGGCTGTGAAACATTCGGTGACGAGCAGTGTTCCCGGGGAACACGCCGCCACGGGAGTGCACGCGATTGCGCGCATGCTCGGTGCACAGTGGGGGTGTGACCATCTGTGATCTGCCGTGACTTCATCACGGCCGATCACGTGGTAAACAGCCATACCCAATGGCTGTTCACCCCCTTCGGTGGCGAGCGGTGTCTCTGTGACATGCCGCCACCGAAGAAACAGGGATGTGCTCGCACGATCGCGAGCATTTCCTGTTTAAACGGGAGGACGTCATATGATGCCCTCCCGCCACAATAGGTCCGCCGCCTGGCCGTCATTTGACGGCCAGTGGTCGGGAAGTAGTTAATATGTCCAAATAGAGTGCTTTGAGGACCTACAAATTAAGTTTGTACAATAGGGGGGGGGGGGGGGGGAGCTGTGTGATGGACTGAATCACACCACGCTGCACCCCCCCACCCAGCAGTCAGGAACAACCAGCTGCCAGAGCATTAGGCACTCTGGCAGCTGTCTGTTCTTGTGTGAACCTAGCCTTACTGCTATCTCTTGAAGGCCTGGTGGGTTTTAGTAAACTGTAGCTGCTAGGTGGTTAGGCAGGTAAAGTGGCTGTAAACCTCTGACATGAAATATGAACAAAGCATATCCCTCTATAGTGTGTCTCAAATCAGAGCACTAAAAGTAATTTCTGTCTGCTGCCTTGTTCCTCTGCTATCTGCTTGGGTCACTTCTGACAAGAGTAAAAAAGGTGACAGGGGAAGGAGCTCCAGCATACAGCCTGTGATGGACAGCCTCCCTCTCATTCATGTGTGAAGGGAGGTGTGTCCCTTCCCTCCAATCAGCTCAGAGTTCACCTCATTTCTACCCCCTTCCTGAAAACTCAGACAAGCTATACAATTCTGCACTTTGAATAGCTCTAGAGAAGAGATGGCTGCAGCTAACTCCAGATAAACTGGTTCAACTTACATAGGAGGATTTGTGTGATTGCTGTGTATCACTTCACTGGATATAGGGTTTACAACCACTTCAAGTCTCTTGCTGTTTAGCATTTGACAATATGAGCAGTATTACAAGCTTTTCCATTTTGCTTAATAGGTGTCTGTTTAACTGTATTTTCATTTTTTTCAGCCAAAATTTGATAAATCCTACTGTGTATTTATTACATGTTCCAATTCATATAACATAACTTTATAAAAAATATTTAGAAATTGCTGCTGAATCTTAAATGCCCTTTTGCTGAAAACTCTAGGACTGAAAAAGCCTACTTGGCATACCTTTCCCTGTAATGTTTATGACGGGGGTTGGGGAGAAAATGTTTACCATAATTATCCTGCGGTTATGTGCTGGCAGAGAAATTTGAACACTGTCTGAACACAGGGCATTACATCCTGGATTTCTTGCATTGCATGTTAATGAGGAAAACTCTGCATGTCTCCAGTCTGTGTGGCGATAGACTCAGTATGTACTTTGCAGCCTGCTTCAAACAGCCATCTAATTGTTTTTTTATTTTATTTGTTTTTATTTTTTAGCTATCCTGTGTAAATGGACACAAACATAGTGGGGGTTTTCTCAAATTCAACTGCAAAAGTGGAAATACCAACATCCTACATCAAGTTGTAGGAGGTCAGCCTCAACTGATAGGGGCAGGGGTAAACATGCACAATCCAGGCACACCCAGTTTGTCCTGCACTTTTATTTAGCAAGGTAAACACAGTTCAAGAAGGGCTTTGTAAATCAAGTCCAACAACCAACTGACTTATTGGAAAGTTCTGACAAACAGCTCTAAAGTGGATCTAGGACTGAAGGCTTTATTCCACCCAAAGCACTACAAAAAGTCTCTGGGGTCAAGAACTCAGATCAGAACTTAAGATCTGAGAAAACAACCAAGTTGGTTTCCACCATGGCAGACACAAACCCTGGAGCCGCCATCATGTTTAGATGAGAAACTTAGGTGACGTATATGATGTAGCACCCTGATGGTAAGGCAGGGTTGCTAGTAAATGTATCTGCCAGGTATAGTTGTCTTGGCCAATTGATTACACTCCAATTCTGGAATTACTGCACTTCTCTCTTCTGTCACTAGATGGCCGGGTATCTAGTGACATTAGATAAGACAGGGCCACTGCAAAGACAGATTAGGAATACATGGGGTATCTCAGCCAATGGGCAGGGATCTTCTTGGGTCCCTTGGCCTGCTGGGAGATCCTATTTATATGGATGAGGTCAGGTGATCGAGGTTCGGTGCCACCTGGACGGCTGTCTGGGAGGACGTGTGTTGTGCTGCCCCAGGCTGCTAGGCCAGAGCCTGAGGTCTATCCTGGGGACATCTGGCTGCTAGGCTGAGGGCCTATCCAGAAGCAAGAGAGCAGCGTAGGGTTGGGACTGCAGCTTGCAGTCCAACCACAAGTGATTGTTCTGCCGGCCGGAGAGCCTGTCATGATCGGAGGTAGAAAGGAAGCTGTTGCCACCAAGGGACCACAGTGAGTAGCTGAAGTGCCGGAGCAGTATTCTCACCGGCCAGGGACAGTGAAGAATTTGAAAACCTCAGCAGGTGCAAAGCCAGGGACCCAGCCAGTGGAGTCAACATTTGCAGAACAGCCTTGTGTGCCAAGCCAGGGACCGAGCAGGCCAGTGGGGTGATGCTTAAGGAGTTTCTGTGAGTGGCAAGCTAGGGACCCAGCAGGAAGCAAGGGTGATGCTTGAGGAAGATACTCAGTGAGAAGGTTGGAAGAGCTCAGGAGATCCAGTGGCAGCTGGTCAGCAAGTCTAGTCAAAGACACTGGGAGCTCAGTGGCGTGAAGATCTACAAGAAGTGTTTATAGAGGAAGTACGTTACAACTCGCGTTAGAAACGGTTATAAAAGACTGTGCCATAGGTGACAGCGATCCTATACATGCAGATGTGTCAAGCCAGATGCTTTTCCCTAAATGGCTGTCTACCTATAGAAGTCTCAGAGTCTGCTAATTAACATCGCAATTACTCAAGGGTGTCCTGGCCTTAAACCCTCTCTTCCCCAGTTCTGTTCAAGAGGAAATTAATCTCTCTGCATTCAACAAGTGTCTGGTGCCCACGAATCTACCTTGCATTACACCCACCATGCCTTGTAACTAACGTTACACAGAAGGATGTCAGCTGTCCCCAACTCTGGAGGTTCTCATTAGACCAAAGGGGACCCGAAACCTTGCTAAAATAGCAACCAAAATCCTGGCAGCCAATGACTCACAATATGGTTTATAGTAAGCATGTTGGTTGCACGCACTACAGATTCCACCCCAGCTTATTGTAATGACCCACCCTTTGGATGCACTCTGTGGCAACATACATACAAGCTTATTAGGCAGAATCCTTCATTTTGGGCATATGTCCCTGAACAGACATGGTCCTAAGCGCAAGTACTACTCAGTACAATGTCTAGCTGCTGCATATTTAAAAAAAACAAAAAGCTACCCGACAACCTTGTAAATTTTCACTGACCCCAAACAAGCATTCACGAGTCAAAACACACAAACTTCACATTAAGAGTCATTGAATCCATGAATGGAATAAATACCTAGGTATTTCTCCCATGACCGGTACATTTTTGCAGTTATACTGTTACCTTCAAAAAACTTTGCTATGATAATTAAATAAAAAACAAACATATATTTATATATAAATTACAAAATAAGGTGTTTACATCTTTAACATACCATCGTTTATCCTTGCAAGATGAAAGTACATTATACAGTAGAGGCCTCCATTTGCCAAAAGGAATATGTGATACACACCTGGAGAACAACATTTAGTAAATCAGACACATATATACATATATTATACACCAAAAAACTTTTCAATTTATAAATTTCAAACTAAACAGGGAAATTTGAAAATGACAGTAATAAAATTACAAACATTAGTAGCAAATATTCTACAGTAAGCCAAAATATAGCAACCTTCATCTGAAGTATCTTTTTCTATAAGTAATTTTTTAAAGGTTTGTCCACCGTCTTTAACACAACTTGATGCCATAGCCTAAACAAGGATAGAAGAAAAAATGAATAAAAAATTAGGGAAAAATAAGACTGATACCACCACCATTATTTATAAACACTGTTTGAAAAACAAAAAAGTAATTATTTATATTTATATTAGAGCTGCATGATTCTGGCCAAAATGAGAATCACAATTGTTTTGCTTAGAATAAAAAGATCACGATTCTCGCAACGTAAATTCTTTCACATTATACCAAAAAAGGGCTAACTTTACTGGTTATTTTTTTTTTTAATTAAAGTAATTTAAAAAAAAATAATTGCATTTGAAAGACCGTTGCTCAAATACAGTGTGACATAAAATATTGCAACAACCACCATTTTTTTCTCTAGGGTGTGTACAAAAAAAAATTATATAATATATAATATATATATATATATATATATATATATATATATATATATAAAATGTTTGGGGGTTCTAACAAAAAAAAGATTTTAACTTGAAACCAACAAAAGGTCAGAAAATGGTTTAGTGTTTAAGTGGTTAAACTTTTTTCACTTACACAGTCTATTCCATTGACAAATTGTTACAATGTTTATACTTAAATTCAACTGATAAAGACTGGATTATCAACAAAATTCAGCAATTAATTGAGACCTAGGCAAATCTTAATATTTATTGCAGGTTTTTCTCAAAAGCTCAGACAAATTACAGTGTTTTACATACACTAACTTAGAGAGATATCTATCTCTATCTTACAGTTCAAGGTTTCTAACCCACATGCATACATACACATACTAGGGCCAATTTTAGAGTCAGTAAACCTACCAGCATTATTTTTGGAGAGTGGGAGGAAGTCAGAGTACCTGGAGGAAACCCACACAAGCACAGGCTAAACATTCAAACTCCATGCAACTAATGGTGCAAGGCAGAACGCTAACCACAAAGCCCCTGTGTTTACCAAAAAGATTGAGTGGGGCTGTGCCGGGCCAAGGCGCAAACCGAGCGGTCTTGACGACCGTCACCGGCTGCCCTCCTCTCCACCCAGGCCGGCCTCCGGCACCGGCGGCCGAGTGCAGTTTACCTCCAACAGCCCCCGATACCCCCACCGGCCGCAGGAGAGCGTGACGTCAAGGCCAACAGGGACAGGGGAGGCTCCCTGCCACCTCCACCCCAGGAAGCGGCACCCGCCCGCCTCCAGAGGGTCACCCTCCCAAGGACGGAGCCAGTCTCCGCCCCGCGGCCATAGTAGTTACTATGTGGGAGGTCCCATAGCAATGCTAACTGAAGGGAGGGAGACAATTGTAGGGCACCAAGAGACTAGAGGAATCATACTGCAGCCTGCAGTACACTGTGCCCAAAGGCGATATCCTCATATCTTTTACATCTACTTGATAGAATCTGGTAAATGTACGGACTGAAGACCAAGTTACGGCCTTGCAGATCTGAGCCATGGCTTGGCAATGCACTGCCCCAGAGGCACTAACAGCCCTGGTGGAGTGCGCTTTAATATGAAAAAGGAGGAACCTTACTCTTTAAACCATAAAATTTTGAAAAATCGCTTGTAACTATGTAACTTTTTTAGAAATACCGTGTTTCCCCGATAGTAAGACACCCCCGATTGTAAGACGTATCGGGAGTTTCAGAGAGGTCGGCTAATATAAGCCGTACCCCGAAAGTAAGACATATGTCTTACTTTCGGGGAAACACGGGGGTATTGCCGCCTCCAGTGGCGTACTAAGAGTGGGGCGGGGGGTGCGGGCCGCACCGGGTGCCACACCCTGGGGGGATGCCAGGCCCGCGCCCTCCCCCTCCGACTGAAGAGACAGCGCCGTTCTGATCAGTCTCGGGCAGCGGCTGTCACTCACAGCCGAGCAGAGTGAAGCCGCCTCCCCCTCCTCTTGTATGGCTACACAGTGCTGTCCATGAAGGAGAAGGAGGGGGAGGCGGCTTCACTGAAGCCTCCTCCTCCATACACAGCACTGTGTAGCCATACAAGAGGAGGGGGAGGCGGCTTCACTCTGCTCGGCTGTGAGTGACAGCCGCTGCCGGAGACTGATCAGAACGGCGCGACGCAACCACAGAGAAGGGGATTATTGCGCCAGGTCCCGGATCACTGCCGACAGGTGTCACTGGCTCTGTGTCCTCCCGGTACAGGTCAGTGCTGGTCATACAGAGAGAGACCAAGGAGGGGGAGGGGGAGGGGGAGGGGGGTGTGAAGAGATTCTCTGCAGCTCTTATTATGTAACCGCAAGATGCAGCTGAGGAGGACTACAAGTCCCAACATACCGGGCTGTGTGGGCTTACAGTTCTCCTCTGCTGAGCATAGCAGCTTTGTATGCTTGGACTTGTAGTCCTCCATAGTGCAGCCTTGCATGCTGGGACTTGTAGGCCTCCTCTGTAGTACAGTGCAGCCTTGCATGCTGGGACTTGTAGTCCTCTTCTGTAGCGCAGTGCAGCTCTGCATGCTGGGATTTTTTTCCAATATAAGACATACCCCGAAAGTAAGACATAGTGGGGCTTTTGGGGATAAAAAGAAAGTAAGACACTGTCTTACTTTCGGGGAAACACGGTAGTAGATTCCGACGCTGCCTGTCCTCTTATAGGATCGTCTGGAAACAAAGAAAAACATCTGTTTTATGAATTTGAGCAGTCACTTTCAACAGACCTTGACAGCTCGCACCACATCAAGAGAATGTAGTGACCTTTCTTCCACAGAACGAGGTTCTGGGAAAAAAAATAAAGGCAGAACAATATCCTGGTTTAAATGAAAACCAGATACTACCTTCGGTAGTAATTCAGGATGAGGCCACAATACAACCTCATCCTTATGAACAACCAATGTGTCTTTTTACAAGAAAGAGCAGCCAACTCTACGCTCTTTTGCCGAAGATATGGCAATCAAGAAAAAAAATTTTTTCCCGTCAAGAGAACCAAGGGAATATCTCTGTATTGACTCAAAAGGCTGCTTCTGTAAGTCGACAGGACTAAAATTAAGTCCCAATTGTTCAGGGGTGACCAAACTGGAGGATTAATCCACGTTACCCCCTGAATAAAGTTACAAACCAGAGAGTGAGAAGCATGTAGAAACTACTGAAGCGGACAGCTTTAAAATGTGGGTCTCAATAGCCAAACCGTTAAACTTAGCGTTTGTAAGGAAGGATGCAAAAGAAGGTCTGGCCACAGTGGTAGGGACCAAGGGTCCCCTACCATCATTCTTTTGGTCTCGGCAAACCAAGATCTTCTGGGCCACAAGAATCACCTCCTTCTCTTCTTGCTTGATCCTGCGAAAAGAAGGCGTGGAAGCAGAACAGGAGGGAAAGCATAGATCAGTGAAGACTGATCCCATGGAGATACCAAAGCATCGGTTTCGTATGCCATCGAATTGCTTGTCCTTGACACAAAGTTGCCACTGAACCCAGATGCCAATGGATCCACGTCCGGAACTCCTTATCCTTGGCATATTGACAGAACGATGCCGGGGTGAAGAACCATTCTCCCAGCAACAATAGTTGGCGACTCAAGTAGTCCACCTGCCAATTCTCCATTCCTGAAAAGAAAAACGGGACAATGAAGCAAGTGGCTCCGCTATCCGGTTGAATCCATCACTAAGATCCAGTCGTTGACGTTTGCCTGATTGGAGATACCATTGGGAGGTCGCATTTGGTGTTCTGGGAGTTCACTCCGGAGGCATTCCACTATTCTCAGGTCTACATATCGCCCATTTGTGGCAATCTGCTCGTTTGATTCCATGTCGCTGACACCAGAGTCTATCTGTTCCAGTAAGGGCATACACATTCCCCATTGTTTTTGAGGATATGCCATCTTTGATGTCTCTTCACTGAACAGCGTTCCAGCTTCATCCCCACTCCTGTGTTTTTTTCTCATTACTTGGTGTTGGACATACATATATACATATATATATATACATATACATATACACACACACATACACACATATACATACATACATACATACACACACACACATATACACAAACACAAACATATATATACAGTGCCTTGCGAAAGTATTCGGCCCCCTTGAACTTTTTAACCTTTTGCCACATTTCAGGCTTCAAACAAAGATATAAAATTTAAATTTTTTGTGAAGAATCACCAACAAGTGGGACACAATTGTGAAGTGGAACGAAATCTATTGGATATTTTAAACTTTTTAGCAAATAAAAAACTGAAAAGTGGTGGGTGCAAAATGATTCGGCCCCTTTACTTTCAGTGCAGCAAACTCACTCCCGAAGTTCAGCGAGGATCTCTGAATGATCCAATGTTGTCCTAAATTACTGATGGTGATAAATAGAATCCACCTGTGTGTAATCAAGTCTCTGTATAAATGCACCTGCTCTGTCATAGTCTCAGGGTTCTGTTGAAAGCGCAGAGAGCATCATGAAGACCAAGGAACACACCAGGCAGGTCCGTAATACTGTTGTGGAGAAGTTTAAAGCCAGATTTGGATACAAAAAGATTTCCCAAGCTTTAAACATCCCAAGGAGCACTGTGCAAGCGATCATTTTGAAATGGGAGTATCGGACCACTGCAAATCTACCAAGACCTGGTCGTCCCTCTAAACTTTCAGCTCAGACAAGGAGAAGACTGAACAGAGATGCAGCCAAGAGGCCCATGATCACTCTGGATGAACTGCAGAGAACTACAGCTGAGGTGGGAGAGTCTGTCCATAGGACAACAATCAGTGGTACACTGCACAAATCTGGCCTTTATGGAAGAGTGGCAAGAAGAAAGCCATTTCTCAAAGATATCCATAAAAAGTCTCGTCTAAAGTTTGCCACAAGCCACCTGGGAGACACACCAAACATGTGGAAGAAGGTGCTCTGGTCAGATGAAACCAAAATCGAACTTTTTGCCCACAATGCAAAAGATATGTTTGGCGTAAAAGCAACACAGCTCATCACCCTCAACACACCATCCCCACTGTCAAACATGGTGGTGGCAGCATCATGGTTTGGGCCTGCTTTTCTTCAGCAGGGACAGGGAAGATGGTTAAAATTGAGGGGAAGATGGATGCAGCCAAATACAGGACCATTCTGGATGAAAACCTGTTGGAGTCTGCAAAAGACCTGAAACTGGGACTGAGATTTATCTTCCAACAAGACAATGATCCCAAACATACAGCAAAATCTACAAAGGAATGGTTCACAAATAAACGTATCCAGGTTTTAGAATGGCCAAGTCAAAGTCCAGACCTGAATCCAATCGAGAATCTGTGGAAAGAGCTGAAAACTGCTGTTCACAAACGCTCTCCATCCAACCTCACTGAGCTCGAGCTGTTTTGCAAGGAAGAATGGGCAAGAATTTCAGTCTCTCGATGTGCAAAACTGATAGAGACATACCCCAAGCGACTTGCAGCTGTAATCGCAGCAAAAGGTGGCTCTACAAAGTATTAACGCAAGGGGGCCGAATAATTTTGCACGCCCCACTTTTCATTTTTTTATTAGTTAAAAAAAGTTTAAAAAATCCAATAGATTTCGTTCAACTTCACAATTGTGTCCCACTTGTTGGCGATTCTTCACAAAAAATAAAAATGTTATATCTTTATGTTTGAAGCCTGAAATGTGGCAAAAGGTTGAAAAGTTCAAGGGGGGCGAATACTTTCGCAAGGCACTGTGTTATATATATATATATATCACCATTTTGGATTTCACATTTCACTCACCATTGGATTTACGTTCCATTGTTGGTCAGATTGATTTGTGCATCATAGTGACACCATTTTACTTTGCAGATGGACTTTTGATGTCAATATCCCTGTATTGTTTTTATTTTCACATATATTCACATATTTGTGCTGATCAGTTAGCGCTACACCATTCACCAATTTCCTATACTTTTGGATGGAGGACGCAATTAAAGACGCTAATCTTCCCTCTAGGCCCAGCAGAGCGGAGGAAAAGGCATCTTCAGTCACATATACAGGGGCTGAGATGTGAGAAGCAGCTGCACCACCAATTTGTTCCAATGACTCAGCCTGGCTTGTCATATCTGGTATTTCAGGCGAGGATGACAGTGTGGAGGCATGACTGGAGTTCCTAGCGCCTAGGGGTGAAATCGATGGTACCTTTTTGGTCTTTGTGGTGTCTTTTTTGACAGGCATAGTCCTAAGCACAAAAAGCAGAGGCACTATTTAAACGCACTAATCGCTGAACATAGTCTGACAGTGTAATGCCGCTATTTAAGTTCAGGCTAGCGCTGGGAAAAACGTCCTTTCCATATTAGGAATGTCCATTTGTAGCCCTTACGTGCCCCCCCACTCCTGTCTCTCAGGTGTAGCCAGGCTTGCTTCTCCTTGCTATACAGCCAAGGAGAGACTGCTCCAGTTACTGTCCTATCCCTGCGCTTGCATCCCTGTGGACGCTACATCCTACACACGGAGCCGTGTCTAGGCTCCTCCCCCTCCGTCATTCCACCCCCCCCCCGTTTGAAATTTCAAAAGACATTTGCGCGGCAGCCTTCGGGTCCATAGATAGTCTGGAGACGTAAACCTGGACCTCCACACCCCTCGCGGGACGGGGGGGGGGGGGGTTTGCAAGGGAGGTACAATTGCGGATTCTCTTCCCTCTTGATCCCTTCAGGAGGGAGAGAAGCATGAAGCATGGCAGATCTCTTACCTCAAGAGGAATCCCCCCCGTAAAAGCTGCTGCGGCCACACACACAGACTATAACTGAGCTGAAGTAAAGACAACAGATTACGGTTTGTGCGTATACTCCTAGTGGAGAATTAAGGCATAACAACATTTTTCCCTAAAGAAGAAAACTATAGGTGGACTTTTATAGTTCCTGGGCTTCTTGCCTTACCTTATCCCCGTCGCAGGATTCTGATCAATTAACAGACAGATCCAACCTTCACCCTCACTCACGGCAGGCTGCGTTAGCAAACCTTCAAGGACCGGGTTCTTTTTATCAGGGTTCCACTCCATTGGACCTGTAATAGCACCCCGCCAGTAAAAACTGTAGGTGACGTAAGCATGACCAAAGCCCTGGGTCCCAGGGTCCAGCCCTGCAAGGAGAGGCATTGCAGGCAAAACTCCGTGCTTCATATACGAGGCCCAGGTACCATCCACCTTGGCCTCAGTGGCACTTAGGATGAATCCGGTCTGTGAAGGCTATTTAAATCCAGCAAGGATCCCTCCTGGAGCTCCTCAGAGCACATCTTCACTCGTGACCAACACCTTAGACACTGGCAAAAAAACTGAGGTACTCCTGGTAGGAGGAGGGGTTATATAGGGAGTGAACTTCCTGTATTGGGTATACCACTGTCCATCACCTGAAGGTGCATATATACCCACATAGTGATTACTATGGTGCTCTGTGTCCCATGATGTACGATAAAGAAATATATTTTGTGACAGCGGTGAGCTTTGTCACAGTGTCAGAAGTGTTAGATGTCCCCCAGGGTTCTCACTTATGCACAATTAAGGTACAGGTCCAGTCCACAGTCTGAAAAGATAGACAAAGAAACATGTGAAATTTCACCACACTCCAAAGTATAGAGTAATAAAATTGTAGCTTTATTGCAAATTTAAATCCATAAAGATGACATTGATACAGACACAGCAGAGATTATTAAGCTCTGCTGTGTCTGTATCAATGTCATCTTTATGGATTTAAAATTGCAATAAAGCTACAATTTTATTCCTCTATACTTTGGAGTGTGGTCAACTTTCACATGTTTCTTTGGTTCTCACTTATTCAGCTTGAGGAACTTTGAGGGGTTTTGAGTGTGGAGAAAAAGTGGGTTGGGCCGCTTTCTCCAGGATTAGTAACTCCTGGATTGGGTACACTGGAATGAGCATCCTGATTTGGTCAGCAGAATACTCAAGAGTTCTAACATCTTCCCCTTCACCAAATGAAATATTTTCTTGTACCATGAATATATTTTTTATTATATATATATATATATATATATATATATATATATATATATATATATGCACCGATTGAATTAACAGAAAAAGGATTATAATTCAGCAGAATGGTCAACATTTACTTTAATTTTACTATTAAAACAATCTTTCCATTCAACCCTGAAACCAAAATGTAGACTGAACAAATTTACCTTTGTAATCAAGATCTGTCTAGACATCACATGAATAAGATGAACATTGCCATTTCTCTCTCCAACCAACAGAAACTGTCCTTCATGGCAAACGCCCACAACATCTACTTCTGTATCTGTAAAAATAAAAACAACAAAAGTGGATTATTTTTTTCTCGTTTTCAAATTTTAGTTTAAAATATACCATGTACCTGCACTAACGATGAAGTTAGACTTTTATGAAGGCTGGAAAGAAAGATATGAACATGAGGTTTTCTTAGATTGTTCGCTAAAGAAGATGCTTATTGATTTGGTTTTTGTTTGGGATACAAACACTAGATACATTATTTACTTGTAATGGTCTGCTCTCCCATGTCCTGCAGACTGTTGCTTAATGAAAAAAGCCTTCCCTTTTTTTGCAGCACTCTCTAATGCTTTTTTACTGGTTTTCTCCACACACTTTGGAAACACCCTGTATAGAAAGCAGGGGGGGGCGGGGGCAGGGCTTACACAATGTCACTGGTTGCAGGGCGCCCGTGGTCCCAGCAACCAATGACTGCTGAGCGGAGCAGTGGGGATATGGCGCTATACACTGGCAGCCTGACGGTCCAGACAGGAGTGTCACTCAGTCTGTGTTTGGATCGTGGGCTGCAATTTTGTGACAGCTGATATAGAGGCTCATAAAAGGTGACAAACATTTGTAAATGAATGCAAGTAAAGTTTAAAGAAGGAAAGGGCAGGGAGGATGCTTTGGTATTGGACACATGGGAGGAGCTATACTTAACAGCGGCTTATGGTCCAAGGTATATACGACAACAGGAAAAATGCTCAGGTTTCCAAAAAGTCTTTTGTCAAAGTCTGGAGATAATATATTTACCCACGGTTGCTATACTTGAAGGTATTTGGGAAATCTTATCCACTAGAATTAAGTTAAGTTTTTCATGTATCGCAGCTTGAGTCACTCTGTTCCGAACCTCAATATGAGCAAGATTGGCGCTTTTCAACACCCTAGCAATCGTTTAGCCACAGTTAAGACATGAAAAAAATAGTCTGAACTTGACACTACTTATGCCTGATGGTCTTAAACTTAGCAGTGCTTTGCCAGGATCTAATGGCATAATGTGTCCAAACAGCTTTGATACAATGCAGAAAAATTATCCAATAATGTTGAATTGGGCAGTCCTACCATATATGCATGTGGATACCTAATGCAATGCTTCCCTTTTAAGCAAAATAGGGAGTACCCAGGAACAAATCCATAAATCCAGTCAAGAACCACATACCAGTGGCAGATAACTATTGGTTTCAATAGCAGTAACACCAAGGGAGGAGCACTTTTGTGCGGTTGCCCAAATTAGTTTTCAGTCATCTTTGGCAACCAGAGAAAAAGGTCAAGACATCCAGTTACAAGTGTAAAGAGGTGGATCTGGGGCCAACTAAAAGACAAAGAGAAGAACAGGGAGTGTATACCAGGTAAGCAGGGATCCCTAAGGAATTTAGTTTTGAAGGGTGTGAAAGTTTGAGCTGGGTGTGGAACCCTGACCTGCAAGTATTGGAGCATTTCAATGTTTGGCCAGTATAGAATGTTGAAGGATTTAATGCCTCTACTCTGCAAATTTTTGTGTAGACTACATGGCCCTGACCTTTTCCAAGCCTCAAGACTGAGAAGTTGAGTGGCTAAATAAAAACACAAAAAAAAAAAAAGAAAGAGGGGTTACAACTGAAAGAGCAATAGAAGATGTGAGGAAATCAAGCCCCCGAGTGATTTTGTCATCCCATACCTTAAGGCAGGGATATGCAATTAGTGGGCCTCCAGCTGTTGCAGAACTACAAGTCCCATAAGGCATAGCAAGACGGACAGCCATAACCATGACACCCAGAGGGCAGAGGCATGATGGGTTTTGCAACAGCTGGAGGTCTGCTAATTGCATATCCCTGCCTTAAGGGAATGGAAAGTGGGATTCGATAGACTTTCCTGTCCCCTGGATACAGCCATAGAATGTTTTGTTGGGAAAGGGATCATGGTGTACAGCTTCAATACTAACCCATAAAACAGTTTCCATGGGATATAGGTAGTTGGGAAGAGTTGAGCTGCATACTAAAGAAAATTTGTTGCTCCCTTTAGAAGATTGTACACTGGCACAAAATGCTTAAAGTCAGCTCAGAATATACTTTGCAACTCCCAGCATGCTTGAGTTTTGATAGGAAGCAATAGTAGCAATCCATCATAAGATTAGAAGGGGGGGGACCTATGTCCTGTAATGTGTACCAAAAAAAAGGGCTATGATAAAAAAAAATATATTAATTATACATTTTGGTACACACGAAGAGTATTATGGAACATTAGGACACCCAAAAGGAGCACAACTAAGGGGTGGACAAGAGAAGCATCTGAATGGAGCTTTAGCTGAAAGTTAGACTATGGGCACATACCATACCACATCCAGACAGACAATGGAAGGAAATCTCCTTAGTATGTTTAGAAGCAGGACAGATAGGGATGGTAGAACAATGTCCAGCTTAAGGCGAAAGGGGGAAAAAAAAAAAAAAAAACCTTGGAGGCCTCAATACAACTTTATACTAGGCAGGCCCTGGGAAGTAAAATATTAAGACATACAAATAAAATTAGTAATCTCACTTTGTGGAATTAAGTTCCCTCCAACTGTCTTTCAGAGGAGTACTGTGTCAAGAGAGTTCAAAAAATGTGTGGACCTATGGGTGAATAAACCGATTTAAGTTACCACCTATAATTAAAAATGTACCCAGTTTATAGTTATCAACTGGGATAGGAGGAAAGTTTGAATAACTTTCCTCCTATCCCAGTTGATACCCATAAACTGGGTAGCAAGATCGAAAGACCACGAACTGATCATATCTGCCCCTTTCGCATAGCGGTGGAACGCCGGGGGGGGGGACCACATGCGGTCGGCCGTTATGGCGACCATGCAGTGCCAATCAGCATTGGGCGGATGGATGGGCGGGGCCCACCTGTGGCTGATTTTGAGCGCAGAAGCAGTTAGGCGGGGTGTACTATATATACCCCATCCATATAGAGGGAAACTTATCCCTCCCTCCGTAGGAGACCATTTTTGCTGACTGTTTATTGCACAGGGGGCAAGTTACTTCTTGATTTGATATGCACCTTTGATATATCTGAGGTTTAGATGTTCACTATTTACATCTATTCACAGATTAGGGCTTCTTGTTTGCCCCATTGGATCGCATATGTGTGCAGGGTGGGTGTCCAAAGGACCCCTGAGGCTTGGATTATAGACACTACTCCCCCGTTCTTGTGTTTCTCCTTGGTTTGCCTTCCAAGGAATTTTCATTCACTGAACGACCTATACAGGTAACAAACAATTTCACTTTCAGCATCCCCAGCCACTTTTGGCTGATTACACACCTTGATTCCTCCCTCCCTCCTTTCCATTGCTATGGTGTCTTGTTGTTTCTTGCCTTTCACTTCCATTATTTTTCTTTCACTTCACTTTGTTTAGCATTTTCACACCTTTTGGGATGGTTTGTAGGGGGTGTTCTCCTTTTTTCCCCTTTTTCCTCTGTTATTCTCATTTATATGTACATTATAGGATCAAGTGGCACCCCCCCATGTCAGCTGTTAGGCTCTAACTATATGTATATATCATAGTTGAGGGGCCCTCTCCATTATTTATGGAGTGGGCAACGCTGACTGTTTTTTGTTTGCGTCTTATTCTGCTGCAGGTGCGTCCTTTCCGTCTCTCGGCCGCTGACGCCTGCATCCCCTCCCGTGGGTTATACTGGGGGTGGATTCACGTATGTGATCCCTCGCAAGCCACACCATTGGACTCCGTTCCCCCCTTTTTTCCTGGTTTGGTTACAGCGACAGGTGTTAACTCTGTGACCTTTGGCACATATATGCAGGGGGAGAGAAAAGTGGTTTGTACTACTCTTATCCTTTGAAGAGGATCTCCACTGTGGATATCACGTTTTTACTGCTTGTGATGTACATCAATTGGTAATTATATTATGCTGTGATTCTAGATATCTATATCTATATTCTGTTTACAGTAAATTGTTTACAGCACATCGTAATTTCTTGTATATCTATTCATAGATGTTTTTTCTTTCTATGGTAGACAAATCCTCTGAAGAAGACCCCAAGTGAGGGTCGAAACGCGTCTTTGTCACATCTCCACTGTGTATACAGGTGTACAGTGCTCATGTGATATTATAATTTTGTCTATATATGTACATCCAATTCTTATATTATGCCTTTTAACTGTCCAGTGGAGTTCAATTGTTGACTACTGTGTCATTTATATCTTTATATTCATTTTTTTTATGTACTAATAAACATTTATAAAAAATTCCCCCTTTTATTTAGTAGTTTAATTTCTACTTTGTATATATATATATTTTTACCCTATTACAGATATTGTTTTGCTGCCAAAAAACTCCACTACAGGGGATATTTTTCCTTTTTCTTTTTTTTCAATCATAATTTAGGGGTGAGCAGCACTCTCTAACCTCCTAGTAGTGTGTTACTTACTTTTTTTCTTTTTTGTTTCATATTCTAATCCTCTAAAGCTGAAAAAAAATTAAGAATTCCAAACTATCTTTGCAATGGAACTCTCATACACTAAAAGGGATAATGCTCATTTTGTCTAGGGAGGTATTAAAATGTATTTTTAAAATTACCTTATCCCTTGTTCTCACAGGCATCCTTATCTTCATACAATTGGACCCCCAAAACCTTGTCTCCTTGGTGCTGTGTTTGCAGGCAAGCTCACATCAGATACAAAGTAGGACCAGCAGCTCTGCATTGTAACTGAGGGCTCACCCACAACCCAAAGAATCAGAAAGGAAGTGAGCACCGGCTGCCAAGGTAGCAAGGAATTAAAAACGGCCTTTTTAATGGTACCCTGGACAAAAACAAGCATTCCTTTTGTAGGGGGGGAGGGGGGCAAAAGGTAGTTAAAAATAGCGCCTCACCTTCCTGTTCCTCTTTTAGGCAAAGATGCCCATCTCCAGGGTACCAAAGAGCTGACTTAGCTGAGAAAAGACTTTGCTGTTTAGTTCCCATTCCTCTTAAAGGACGGGCTGGCAGCTGAGAAAATCTGCCTCTATATTGGCGGTTCCGCTTATGTGGACTGCCAAGATAGAGGTCAGCATCTCCTCTGCCCAACCTAAGACCTCCAGGGACAGAATTAATAGGTTCCAGGACCTGGTACCATCACCATATTGTCAGAGAGGATCTGATCTTCCCTCCCCGCATCCTGTTTGCAAACACCCTTAGGGCCTGTCTCACCGCCAGCAGTTTTCTGCATTTGGAAGAGGTTTTGCCTGGGCTGGGTCCCAAGCTCCCTAAGCCCAGGAGTCTACCCGATGGGGCCCCCTCCCCCAGGAACTTGCATCTGTGGTCAGCCCAACTTGGAACCACTGTTGCCAAGGTCGACTCAACGCTAACCTATTTGCATAGAGTCATCACTTTAATGAGGCTTTTACTTCTGCTGGAAGGGACACTTTTCCATCCAAGGACTCCCTCCTGTCCCACGACGAGAGCAGGAATGTCAGAAACCATAAAATCAGACCAAGACAGAAGTGCAGTTAAATCACACTTGTTTAATAATAAAAGTAAATAGAACAAATGTAGTCAAAACATAGCCAGAGAATTGAGGAACAGGAATGGATAGTCAGACAAGCCAAACATCGGGGAGCCTGAGATGAGCGTAGTAAAACAGCAAGCAGGAGCCAGAAGGGATGTCAACCAAGTAAGTCTTAACAGGAATGCAGAAGAGCATCTCTGATGTTGACGAAGGCGAAGGCAGAGCTCATCTGGACTGGACGGCTTAAGTAGGCAGGACTGACTAGCAGAATATCAGCAAGGGCTGAGTAACTGTGGAGAGATAGGAGCTGGCAATTTGCCGACAGCTGAGCCCAGCCCTGACAAGGAAGAACTGAATTGCTCTAGAGTGAAGTTGTGCCCAAGGAACAGCTGGGATGCAAGAAGTCATCAGTCCCAAGATCCTCATGATGTGCCTGCAGGAACATTCTCTGAGCTCTAGTAATGTTAAAACTGCACCCATCACCTTTACAACTTTCACTTCTGAAAGAAAGCGCATTTGAACCCCAGAGTGCATGAGATATCCCAAAAAGACCTTTGTTTGGGATGGCTCTAGGAGGGGTTCTCGATTGGCGATCCATCCCAAGGTCTCCAGGATAAAAAAATAAATAAAATCACCCTCTCTAAGTCCACCCTTAGTTGCTGTAGCGAATGGGCATAGACCAGGAGGTTGTCTAGGTATGGGATTGAGGAGAACACCTGGAGGTGAAGGTGAGCTACAATACCTCTGCTAGTACCTTGGTAAAAAAAACCTTGGGCTTGCTGCAAGGCTGAAGGGGAGTGCTCTGAACTGCCAGTGTTGGATCCCCCGACTTGTTAGTATGGCAAACCGTAATAGGGTATGGGGATGTGGAGGTAAGCATCCCTGAGGTCCAGCATGACCATGAAGACCCCTTTTAAAAAAGGTGTTTTTGGACACTGTAGATACTGTCCATGCAGAACCTTTTGTACCACAGAAACTGGTTTCGTTTCCCGAGATTTATGATCAGGTGAAACTTGCCTGAGGGTTGTTGGACCACGAACAAATTGGAATAAAATCCCTGGCAAACATGATCCGTTGGGACCGGAGCATTTACCTCCTGTTCCGCCAATTCTCGGATACTGCTCAGAGGTCTTTCTGCTCTTAGCTGATCCCTGGTCAGGCGAGTCAAAATAACATTTTGACTCGCCTCTTAACAGCTCCAGGATATGAGGGCTCCTGGAGATCTGCTCCCACTGGGAAAGTAAATGTCCCCCCACTTTGAGGCTTGTGTCATTTGGAATCTTTACAGTGGGGTCTAGGGCTGGAAAACAGGAGACCACCTTTCTCTTTGCCCTTACTGTTAACCCATCTTTTGCACGAGTACTTTTTGGACTTGAACTGGCTCCGACTAGAAGGGCCACAAAAAAGCCATTTCCTTTTATCCGTTTTTGGCCCTTACTGGGAATTTCTTTCCCTTTTCTGTGGAATGTGAAAGTACTTGGTCCAGACCTGAACCAAACAACAGGGAGTCCTCAAAAGGCAAACCGCAGAGCCAAGATCTAGACATGTGGTCTCCCTCTCATGACTTGACCCAAATGACCCTAGCTGAATTGAGTAGGGCTGCCGACTTAGCGGTTGTCCTAGCTGTCACCACTGGAGCGTTTGCGAAGTACACTACCATCTTGCTGATAACTTCAAGAGAGTCAAACACCTGCTTAGACTTGGCTCCTTGCGACACATGGTCTGATAACCTGTTCAGCCAAGCATCTGCGTTTCTTGAAACACAGGCCAATGCCGGGACCATGGCTGCTGCGTTTGCATGCCAGGCCCTGCACAATAGTGTCTCTGACCTGTGGTCCATCTGGTCCTTAATATTACCTGAATCCCCACAGGACATATTGGACATCTTTGACACCTGCGACAATGCAGCGTCCAATTTGGGGGTCTTGAACTTTTCTTCCTCCTCCTCCCCAAACGGATGACTCAGTTTCCAGGTTTTAAGCTTTAATACCTTTCTTTCCAGCTCATTCCATTCCCTCAGGATAACTTCCTTAAAGGGTCTGGTGAACAGGCAAGACTTGACAGTGGTCTGACTAGCCCCCTATAAATATCTCAGGCTGAGACCTGCGCCAGAGGTTCTGAGAAGTCTTTTGAGGCATAAACTGCCAAAAGAAGCCCCTCCATGTCTTCCACGGAAAAGGAGACTCCTACCTGGTCTAGCCTTATGGTCTTGGCTAGCTAGGTCTAAATCCTCCCCATCCTCTAGGGAACTTTGACCTGAACCCCCAGGCCCCTCCACCTCCTCATCCGAATTTTGAGAATAGGGTAGTCTCTGAGGTCCCCACAAGCTTAGGACCAATGTCCCCTCCTGGGAGGAAGATCTCCGACTGAACAGAAGAAAAAAAAAAAAAAAAAAAAAAATCTTTCATGAGCCTTGGTCTCCTTGCCTGAAAGCTTGTGCATACACTTATAACAAAAAGATATGGTATGCTCTAGCGGCAGCTTTTCATTACAATAGCCACACCGCTTTGAAGGGGTGGGCTTGGGCAGCCTATAGGAGCAGATTCGCTTGGCTCTGGGGGATAAAGAAAGACAGTACCTAATGTTAGTAACTGTCCCTTCTCCTGCCTGCCTGACCCCCCCCCCACCCCCGTTCTAGGGGCGTGGGTTGGGCTTCCCCCTTTCCCATGACCTGAGTGTCCGACTCACCACCCATGGTCTCCTCCTCGGCTGCAGTCACTGCAAACACGTCTTCCCTCTCCATCCATCCGCTTCCTTGCTGTGTCGATAGATGAAGACCTGGAAACGAGGCTTGATTCGTCTTGTCTGAGTTTTTCTGCCACAGGGAAAAAGTGTCCCCCTCGCTCCTAAACAGGGAAGATCCCCTGCAAAGGAAAAAACTCCCTGGAGTGGGAACATGCCCTGCATGGACGCACAGCCCTCCCCGGCCTAAACGTGCAGCCTCCTAGGGAGAGACGATCTGCCCCAGGCTTCAGGTCAGTAAAAAAAAAAAAAAAAAAAACACAAGTTTTGCTGCATCAGACAAACACAATCAAGAACTGACGTGCAGGGGGAAGGCAGGTGTTAACCTCTGTTGTTGATTGCTCTTCCTGTCGGGTGGGACCAGTCATCTCTCAGGACTTCGGCCCTGGAAGATGACTAGAGAATGAAGAGATGGGTCCACCAAATCATATACATTTTTTTATGGGAATACAAAAACAAAAATTCAGCCCGATAGGGAATCCCACGGTGAGTTTTCCCATCAGGTCCACCTTGCCTGCAACTGTCAGTAGAAGCAGAGAACAGTGGGTAGAATCTAAAAGAGCTATTGGATTGAAAAGCGGCACAGGAATCCACCCACTGCCATTAACAGGCAGGGCAGACCTGATAGGGAACTCTGAGAGACTAGATTACCAATCAGGCATAGTGACAGAATCTAAAAATGGCAGTAGTAAGAACTACCTGAATCTAGTACAAGTTTCAGTACTTGTACCAAACCTGATGCATGGCTTTTATGAATTAGGCACAGGCCAATTTAATTTTGATCCATACCAAAAAAAAATTTTGTTACTGTGTTATTTATCTACCCTGTATAATGTTTTAGTGGTGCAGCATTCATAATGAAGTTTGAGAACATCCATCTATTGTTTTTTTAGTTCAATATGATTTTATTGGAAAAAAAATAAAAAAAAAATAAAAAAAAAGTATGGAAAGATTAACATATACAGAAAAGAAGCAAATGTCTACTTTCATAAATGTAAAAAGTAGAAAAAATAGGATTTTTGTACTCGCCGTAAAATCCTTTTCTGACGAATACCGCTCCAGTAACCTTGACCATAGGGTTATTATGCCACCTTCAGTTGAGCACTAGGCAGAACTTATAATACATGTGAAGAAAAAAAAAAAACACAGAACTTTACAGTTCCGCCCAGGGGGCAGTCCCTCTGGTAATAGCCCCTCAACCTGCTTCCTGCAGCTCAGTACATCAACAAGCAGTATAATGTAAACCAATAGGAGGGGAGGGTGCTGTGTCCGTCAATGAACTTCAGAGAAAAGGATTTTACGGTGAGTGCATTCATTGACGGACACCGCTCCAGTAATCTTGACCATAGAGACGTCCCTAAGCAGTGTCATAACGAGGGGTGGGAACAGCAACATAACTTCACCCACAACCAGATGTGCTCACCATCTGAACTAAGCGCATCGGAACTTGCGGTCAACAAATGCAGCAAAGTGCATTAATATTCAAAAAGGTAACTTTTTTTTTAATAGAAAAGTGTAAAATTGCAACATTGCACAGCTGCCTGCAAAACTTTGCGGCCAAAGCAGGCATCAGACGATGCGGTTACATCCACCTTGTAGAACTTTGTAAAAGTGTGAACGGACGACCAAGTCACCGCCTTACAAGCTTGAGCAACTGACGCTTGATGTCAGAAAGCCCAAGAGGTCCCAATTGCCCTGGTGGAATGGGCATTGACAGGAAAGGGGGGCACCTGGCCCTTCAATGTGTAAGCCTGGACCACAATCTGTCTGATCCACCAGGAAATGGTGGCCAAAGAGACCGCCATCCCTTTTTTGGACCAGCTAAGGAAACGAACAGTCTGACTTTCGGAAGGGAGCCATGGCAGATAGATATACCCTTAGAGCGCGGACCACATCCAGGGAATGGAGGGCCACCTCCTTAGGATGTGTCGGTTTAGGACACAGAGATAGTAACACAATGTCTTCATTGATGTGAAAAGCCAAAACCACCTTCGGTAGAAAATAAGGTTGCGGCCGCAACACCACCTTATCCTTGTGGATAACAAGATAGGGCAACTTGCAAGACAAGACCGCCAGTTCCAAAAACCCTCCTGGCCAATGTAATAGCCACTAGGAAGACCGCTTTCTGAATAAGAGTCAACAAGGGAATTTCCCTGATGTTCTCAAACGGTTTCTGAAGCACCAATATCACCAGGTTCAGATCCCACGAGGGCAAGGGTGGATGCACCAGAGGGACTACATGCCGGACCCCTTGTACAAAAGGTGCTCACTAAAGAGTGAGATGCCAGGGGTCGTTGGAAAAAGACAGCCAAGGCTGATATCTGTCCCTTAATGGTGCTTAAAGCCAGTTTCTGGTCTACTCCTCGCTGTAGGAATAGCAGGATCCTGGAAACTGAATGGGTGTGCGGACGCCACCCCATCTCCTCACAGATCGAGATATAAGCCTTCCATATACGATGGTATATCTTCCGAGAAGATTTCAGTGCCTTCAACATAGTTGAAATCACTGAGTCAGACAGGCCTTGGTTCCTTAGCACCTGGCTCTCAACAGCCATGCCGTTAAAACCAGCGATGGTAAAGCAGGATGGAGAATCAGACCTGGAGGCAGAAGGGTCTTCTCGCATCGGTAGCCGCCAGGGAGCGTCCGCAACCAGGTGTACTAGATCGGTGTACCAGGGACGCTGAGGCCAATCTGGGGCAATCAGTATCACTGGAATCCCCTTGGCCTCCACTCAGCGGAGCAGACGTTGTAACAGTTTCAGCAGAGAAAAGGCGTAGGTCAGTCAGTACTGAGCCCATGGAGCCACCAACGCATCAGCCCAAGGATCTCTTGTTCTGGATACGAACCTCTGCACCTTCCGATTGACCCGAAAGGCCAGGAGATCCACGTCTGGTATGCCCCACCGCAGACAAAAGAAGCCTGAACAACTCCGGATGCAACGACCATTCTCCTGGGTCCAGCATCTGGCAGTCCGTCTGCCAATTTTCTACTCCCGGGATGTAAATGGCCGACCGGTACATGTCGCTCTGCACACCGAAGGATGTGAGCGACCTCCCGTGCTGCAGCCGAGCTTCTTGTTCCTCCTTGATGGTTGACATATGTCACCGCCGTGGCATTGTCTGACTGGATCCTGATCGGACGTCCTCGAAGTCTCATCGACCATGTGGAGAGGCATAGCCTGATCGCTCGGCGCTCAAGTACATTGATCGGCAACTTGGATTCCTCCCCCGACCAGAGGCCCTGGGTTGACTGTACTCCCAATACTCCATCCCAACATGCGGAGGAAAGTCCGCTCATTTTGAGCGCGTTTCCAGGTAGTCGGGACCAACGAAGGAGGCGACACTAGTAATGCATACCAGGGCCCTGAACACTATACACTTAAAAGGGGATTAAAAAGGCAGATGGAAAAGAAAATAAAAAAAGGAGATTATTGAGAGCAAGGAAAGAAAAAATAAAATAAATAAATAGATAAATGCACTCCAGCATAGCCGTCATGGGGTGTATGCAGAGCCACCTTCAGCCCAAGCAAGGAACTCCGAGGAGTAGCGGAACATGGATCATGAGGTCCAGGTGAGGGAGAACAGTTACTCCTGTCCAGCTTTCTAAGCCGAATTTCCAGATCTCTTATACGGGCCACATAACATCGCCCAATCCTGAAAGGAAGGCATAGTCGTCAATCTCCACTGTCGAGGAATAACTACCCTAGCTGCAGCCAGGAGGTCTTTCTACAGATTCTGGAGAGAGTTGGATGCTATTGTTTTTTTTAAGCAAGCATCAACTGTACAAGGACCTAGAGTGCGTCATTTTAATTGGATTATTCTAAACTTTACACAATTTTCTTTTGTTTTGAGTTACAGAATGCATATGATTGCAATCCTTGGCACTTACCAAACTGTAACTGGAGCTGCAGAGACTGACAAATGCTATCAAGCAGGCATACAGATTTGTCAGCAACAATTACACATCCCTCATTTGAACTATAGGCGAATAGTTTTGGATTGACAATCACCTTAAAGAAAAAAAAGAAAAAAATAAGTTTTTAAATATAGTAAAGTTGCACGTTGAAAACTACAGAGTTCATTAGAACTATACATAAGACCTTCCAGAACAAAAAAAAGTATCGTCAGGCCGACGATGACACAAATTAAAAAATATTGTCAGACCTTCAAAAAATATACGTGTTTGCTTTACATTCAGTTTCAAGGGACTATCTATCACGTGGTACCTTTGCTGCCTGCAAGTATTGATTCATCCATTGACTGCGCTATCTGAAATGCCTCTTCTCAGCACCTCTGTAGTTTAACCACTTGCTTACTGGGCACTTAAATCCCCTTCCTGCCCAGACCAATTTTCAGCTTTCAGCGCTGATGCATTTTGAATGACAATTGCGCGGCCATATAACACTGTGCCCAAATGAAATTTTTATCATTTTTTTCCCACAAATAGAGCTTTCTTTTGGTGGTATTTAATTACAGCTGGGAGTTTTATTTTTTGCTAAACAAAAAAAGATGAAAAATAAAAAAATAAAAAAAATCATGTTTCATAGTTTGTTATAAAATTTTGCACAGTTAAGGCGGCACTAATAGGCACAGATAAGGTGGCACCGATAGGCACAGATAAGGCAGTACTGATGGGCACAGATAAGATGGCACTGATAGGTGGCTCTGATAGGTGGCACTGCAGGGCACTGATGGGCGGCAATGATGGGCACTGGTAGATGACACCGATGGGCACGGATACGTGGCACTGGGATGCAGTACTGTTGTTGAGGCAGATTGTGGGCACTGATAGGTGGCACTGTGGGCACTAATGGGTGGCACTGATGAGGGGCACTTTTTTATTATCTAGGTGGCACTGGCAGGGGGCAGGTGGGCACTGATAAGCTGGCGGCTGATTGGCTTTTTTTTTTCTCCTCGCTGACAGCGCGAGGAGGAAAAATAGCCAATTGCCGGCTCTGTTGTGTCACATGATCAGCTGTCATTGGCTGACAGCTGATCACGTGGTAAGGGGTCGGGATCGACCCTTGCTCCGATCCGTGATCAGGCGAGTCTCAGACTCGCTGATCACAGAGTGCGCCGCCCCGTCATCCTGGCAAAGCAGGTCCGTGCTGTAGCCATCATTCGTACTTACCTGCACTGTGCAATGGTTTTGCACAGAGCAACCTGGATCCTCCACCAGTGTTCCCGCTTCTGTCCCCCTTGCAAATACTCCCCCACCCCCCAAGTAAGCTGCTTGCCAACAGGGTACTCGTGTGGGCTTGCTCCTGAGCCCTCTGCCTACATCCATGGCTTGGCTTTGCCCCACCCCTTGTTAAGATTTGATTGAAAGCAGCAGGAGTCAATGGGGAGAGGAATCCAGAACACAAGTTTTTCACCTTAATGCAGAGAATGCATTAAGGTAAAGAATCCTAAGGTTGTAGAACCACTTTAAAATGGGTTGTAAAGGCAGATTTTTTTTTTTTTTTTTTTTTTATCATAAAGCATTTTATGCATTAATGTAGAACTGTAGGCAAAACTCCCCCCCCCCCCCCCATTTTGGATGGAGTAAGGGAGGATTATAAGCCCTGTCAGATTTTTTTTTATTGCCATCTGTGTACCATTGCGGAGATTTCCCTTCACTTCCTGTCCCATAGCCAAACAGGCAGTGAGAGGAAACTCCTGCAAATTAGGGGAATTCCTTGGGGATCCTTAGGTCACCTGAAATAGTGTCCCCATTGGAAGATTTCCCCTCTATTACTTTTCTAGGGACAATCCAAAAGTTGTGATTTTCTTTAACTTTCACAGATCATGGTAAACAGAACAAATAGTAATTATATAGTATAGTAATTGTATAGTAATAATATCTCTGTAACAGGAGCACAGACAGCAATAAAAACTGACAGTCTCCACTCTATCCAAAAAGTAAAAGTTTTGCCTTTAGTTAGTTATTAGAATAAAAAGCCTTCTGTGTGCAGCAGCCCCCCTAACGCTTACCCGAGGTCCCGCTCTGCCCAGCCATGTCCACAAGTGTCTCAGCTGTCCAAGATTCTCCCGCCTGATTAGCTGAGAAACAGCAGTAGCGCCAATGGCTCCCGCTGCTGTCAAAGTCAGCTAGCCAATCAGGGGAGAGAGAGACGAGGCTCCATGTCTGAATGGACACAGGGAGCTGCGACTCCGCTCAGGTGCCCCCATAGCAAGCTGCTTGCTGTGGGGGCACTGAGCAGGAGGGAGGGGGCAGGATCAGAGAAGAGGGACCCGAGAAGAGGTGGATCCGGGCTGCTCTATGCAAATCCACTGCAACAGAGCAGGTAAGTCTAAAGGCCGTGCACACGATCTGACTTTTTGACAACAAACATGGAGAAACATCCAACAGTGTGTACGCTCCATCGGACAAACTTGTTCATTTTTCATCTGACTTTTGTTGGCTGTGAGAATGGACAAACTTTTTGACAACATAAGTCCGATGGAGCAAAGTCCAATCGTGTGTACACAAAACCATCTGACTTTTGTACAAAGTACAAACACGCATGCTCCAAACCAATGCAAAAGATCAGACAACAATACAGAAGTTGACCAAAGGTGGCACTGGAGTAATTGAAAGTCAACTTTTGAAGTGTCGTCAGTACATTGAAACGTCACTACGTTCGTGTTTGTTGCCTAAAAAGTCAGATTGTGTGTATGCAATACAAATTTACAGCCAACGCCCTTTGTACAAAAGTCCACGGGAAAGTTTATACAAAGTCCGATCGTGTGTATGGGGCTTAACATGTTTAATAAATATATATATATATATATATTTATTTTTTAGGGGGGGGGGAAACAAAACAAATACTTTACAATCATTTTAAGTATTTAAGTTGGGTGCACAAAATAATAGGCTTAAATTAAGAATTTATCTATAAATACTTTTCTCAAACACCTTGTTGCTGCTATAGATTTGACTACCAACTAAATCAATATTTACAGGCACTGTATAATATATATATATATATATATATATATATATATATATATATATATATATATATATATATATATATATATATATATATATATATATATATAGTAGGTTTATCCATGTTACAAGTACCTGATGAAAGTCACAGGTCTGAAACTTTGTGCAGTTTGCACTGTGGTATGAAGAGAAAATAAAAAAGTTAATTCCAAAAAAAAAGGTAGAAATTTAAGCGACCCTTATGCCGCATACACACGACCAGACTAGGTCCGACGGTCTTCCTGACGGACTTTCGGCAAAGGTCCAACGGACTTTGCCACACATGACCGGACTAAGTCAGTTCGAAAGTCAGTTCGTTTTAAACAGGACGACGTAAACGGGACTAAACCAGGAAGTTCAATAGCCAGTAGCCAATAGCTGCCCTTGCGTCATATTTGGTCCGTCGGACTAGCACAGACGGTTTTTCCAATTTTTAGTCCATTGGACTTGAGTCCGTCAGATAGATTTAAAACATGTTTTATTTCTAGGTCCGTCTGACTTTTGGGGGAAAAAGTCCACTAGAGACCACACACGATCGAATTGTCCGACAGAATCCGGCCCACCGGACCAAGTCTGCCGAAAAGACCGGTAGTGTGTACTAGGGCTGCAACTAACGATTATTTTCATAATCGATTAATTGCTTAATAGCCTTAAAAAAAATAAAGTGGGCCAAATTGACGTTCATTTTCAACCACAGTGACAGGAAAATTTGGAAATAGAAAACTTCTCGGTCAAAGGAATTTGCAGACAGTGTATGTGGTTTTTGTTCAGAAATTAAGTGAAAATTTTAAACAAAATTCTTTCAGTGAATGTACAAAGATTTTTTATCTGAATATTCTCACCTGAAAATTGATCCTTGAGGCCAGCATAAGGCTCAGTACACACCTATGCAGCTTTTGCTTTTGATGTTTCTGTACTGCTTTTTGCTGTGCGTTTTTGATTTTTGCGCACGTGATTATACTGCAATTTGCATTTTTTGCTTTATTTGGGCAGATTAAAAAACACAAATTGCTGCAAAAATACTTTACATTCTATTCTGCAGCTTTTCCATTGAAGTATATTGAACCAAAAAAGCACTGTTTTGCGTTAAAAGTCGCTGACCCTTTCCAAATATGCAGCGACTGAAAACAGCACAAATATGAACGTGTCCCATAGGAAACCATGTAAATTAACTGTAGTGCGTTTCTGCAAAAAGCACCAACATATAGATGTGAACCAGAACTAAGATGTTTAGTAACATAATGGGGTTAAAAAGACTAAAATTAGCCCTTTATAGTACAAAAAATAGCAGATAACTACTGGAAGGGGTTATTTTTTTTTACTGTAGAACAGTGAAAGTAATATTTACAGTAGCGATTATATTTTTGTACTATAAAGGGCTCATTTTAGTTTTTTTTTTTTAACCCCATATGTTACTGGCCGATTAATCAATTATGAAAATAGTAATCGATTAATTTCATAATCGATTAGTTGTTTCAGCCCTAGTGTGTACGCAGCATAAGTGTGTTAGATTTCCCCTATCCACAATAAACAGTGTAAGTGGACAAAGCTGCAAATCTGCAGCGCCGGCTTTTGTATGCCAACAGCTGGAATGGGTAGAATACTCAAAACAGTGGCTGCATCCACTGTTCCTCCAAAAACCCTACTGCTTTAATTTCCCTAATGCAAGAGGTCACGTGAGGATGCCAACAAGGCCTTTCATGGTTCGAACTGCTATCGGTTCATCAGAAAACAGACAATAATTAGCTACGTGTATGGCCAGCTCTAGTGATTGTTTAGATTCAGTTTCTATTACAATAAACAAAGGTGGCAGAATATGTTTTGCCTTTTAAAAAAAAAGTCTTACCTTTTCAGTTGATGAAATTTTAAGTAGCGTGTCCACTTGATATAAAGAGGTGCCACTTTCTTGCCGTGAATCAATGTTCAAACGGCAGCTTCCAGTGTCATCATTTGCTAAAATTTCAATATCATTCCACATATTGATGGCAGGGTTTGCTGGAAATATAAAATTGATGGTCAAACATGAAAAGAGTCTGCAATACCAACAAATGTTATTTTTATTTAAATCTGTATCAGGGTAGGTGGCACTTTATGGAAATAACTGGAAAATCAAATCAACAAGGAAAGCCTTTAGAGCCCTTTCACACTGACAGGGCGGGGGTGTCGGCAGTAAAGCGCCGCTAGTTTTAGAGGCATTTTGTCGTCATTTTAGAGGCGCTTTTTGGGCGCTAGCGGGGTGCTTTTAACCCCCACTAGCGGCCGAATAAAGGGTTAAAAGTGCCCCTGCCCATTGATGAAAACCAATATAGCCAGTACACAAAAGCTTATTATATCGTTTAAATTAATTATGCCCTTCTGATTGTTCTAACTTGCAGCTTATTTTGTGTTTTAGGCTTCCCATCTGAAGCCAGCACCATGTTTTCTGTTGTCCTCAGCATCTATACTGAGTGTTACTTCCACCCTTCCTTACAGTAATGACCGAAATCTCGCACAAGCACGGTATGGCAATGGTTGATGTACTGTCTCTCCTCTATGCTTGTGCCATGATCAGTGCCGATGTTTACACCCCCCCTTGTGATGTAGCAAGTCACATGAGGTGTTTCAGGACAGTGTGAACAGGGTTTGCAATGCCAGAGAGTGGATGACATAGGCACAGCATCTTCCTGGATGGACTAATCGCACAGTGTGCCGTGAAATACCGCAGATATGCGCATGCACCAGTGATGTAATTCGAGTGAACAATGCTAAATTTCTACACAATGGCAAAAGGTTAGGCAGAATGTAAACTGCGCCACGTACATGGTTTATGAGAGATTGTAACGCAGGAAAGTCAGAATGGAAAGTTTACTAGCACTTTAAAAATGAAACTTCCCAAGTACAGTCTGGCAGCGCTATATTATCAATCTGTTAATCAGATTTACATTAGCAAAGGGTATAACATAACATAAGTATAACCTAAAACTCAGCCTAGAATAACAATGTGTGCGTACAATGCCCAAAAAACAGACTTGAACAAAATATATAAAAGGAGATGTGTCACTGGTGATACCAGCATCCATCTTGGTAGTCCAGCTTGTGCTCAGGCTTTCCATAGGCAGTATACCTGCAAGTACATAACAAGCATATCTGACCATGCCCCTTTTCAAAGTGCTGACAGTCTCTGGGGTAGATTTACTAAAACTGGCGCACTCAGAATCTGGCGCAGCTGTGCATGGTAGCCAATCAGCTTCTAACCTCAGCTTGTTCAATATTAAGCTTTGGCAAAAAAAAAAAAAAAAAAAAACTGGAAGCCGATTGGTTTCTATGCAGAAGTGAGCCTGATTTTGCTCTCTCCAGCTTTACTAAATAAACCCCAGTGTGCAGAAGATGCGAACTGCACGCCAAGCTAACTAAATACTGCTGTATGATGATCTGGATCTAATCCTCTGAGCAAGAGACTGACTTGAGCACGTGCATTCGGTCCTCATTTAGCGCTATGTCATTAAATGCAGAAAAGGGGAGGGAAAATTAAAGCTAACAATTTTCCTTCGCATATCCCAAGCAGAAATAAAGGAGGAGAGCTCTTCAATGTGGCCAACTTGCAAATCAGAATCAGGAGAATTTTTAAGGCCTCTTTCACATGACCGATACGTTCAGATCCGTCTGTCAGTTTTTTAGGAGGACCTGAACGGATGCTCCATAGACCTCTATGGAGCGTCGGATGTCATCTGTGACATGTCCGCTGACATCTGACCCGCTCCAATCCGAAAAAGTGTGACGGAGGAAAAACCTACGTTTGCATCCTCTGCGGTCCGTCATCCAATCTACCATAGGGGAGAGCGGCGCTCTGACAGGATCCGTCCCTGCACAGTGTGCAGGGATGGACCTGTCATCTTCCTGCTCAGTGGGGATCGACGGAGCAGGAAGAGCCCTTGAGACAGAAGGTCTTCTCGTATCGGTAGCCGCCAGGGAGGGTCCACAACCAGGCGTACTAGGTCGGCGTACCAGGGATGCCGAGGCCAATCTGGGGCAATCAGTATCATTGGAATCCCCTCGGCCTCCACTCTGCGGAGCAGACGTGGTAACAGTTTTAGTGGAGGAAAGGTGTAGATCAGTCGGTACATGGAGCCACCAACGCATCTTGTCCTGGATACGAACCTCGGCACCTTTCGATTGAGTCGGGAGGCCAGGAGATCCACGTCTGGTGTGCCCCACCACAGGCACATAAGCCTCAACACCTCTGAATGCAACAATCATTCTGGCAACTTAGATAGTCAGCCTGCCAGTTTTCTACTCCCGGGATGTAAATGGCCGACAGGGCCAGTACATGTCGTTCTGCCCAAAGGACGTGAGGGACCATCCGTGCTGCAGCCAAGCTTCTTGTTCCTCCTTGATGGTTGACATATGCCACCTACATATGGCATATGGCACCAGGGGCAGGGCTTCACCCAGGCCCGGCTCCATTATCAGCAATATTTTTCTTTTGGCAGTGTGCCGAAAATTCAAGTTAGACTTACCGGTAACTTGTTTTCCAGGAGTCTTTCAGGAAAGCACATGAGAGACCGACTCCTCCCTCCAGGGAACAAGAAACACCAACTCCACCATATTTAAAAAAGGAGGCCTCCCCACAGCTCCTCAGTTGTAGTAGAGTACCTCTGGTCCAAGCTGGAACACATAATCAGAATATGGTTAAACACAGCATATATAAATAATTATCTATATATACACACCTTCATATACATATAAACAAGAAAAGGGCGGGTAGTTTGCTGTCCTGAAAGACTCCTGGAAAACAAGTTACCGGTAAGTCTAACTTGACTTTTCTCTTATCGTCTTTAAGGACAGCACATGAGAGGATGATCGAGACTTACCAATTAGGGAGGGACCACTGCCCGCAGGACCTTTCTGCCAAATGCCTGATCTCCTGCTGACAGAAGATCCAGTCTGTAATGGCAGACAAACGTTAAATAACTTGACCACGTGGCCGCCTTACAAATTTGGGCTGGGGTGGCACTAGCTTTTTCAGCCCATGTAGTGGCTAGAGCTCGAGTAGAGTGTGCTTGAATCCCCAGAGGAGCAGACAAATTAAATTTGCAAATAAGCTTCTGAAATGGCCAATCTTAGCAATCTGGCAATTCACCCTTTTCATGCTTGGCGTCCCTTTCTGCTACCAGAAAACAGAACAAATAGAGTCTGAAGAAATAAAGATTCTTGTTACCTCCAAGTAATTTAACGAAATTCTTCTTACATCTAAATTATAGAATAATGCTTTCTTACTTCCTGCAGGATTAGAACAAAAAGTTGGCAGGACTATTTCCTGCGATCCATTATGTACCGACACCACCTTTGGCAAAAACCCTGGATCTGTTTTAAGCACAATCCTGTCAGGGTAAATCAACAAAAAAGGCTCTTTAACTGAAAGAGCGTGTAGTTCACAAATTATTCTCGCAGTCGTAACTGCAACTAAGAAAACCGTCTGAAGAGTCAAAATCCTTAATGAAATTGCCTGTAATGGTTCAAACGGATCCTTTGCAAGTGCTTATAAGACCACTGATAGGTCCCATTTCGGAAAATGTTTTACCGGGACTGGTCTGGACCTGCTAAGTGACCTAAAGAATCTCGTAACCAAGAGGACTAAGGAAATAGGTTGTTCCAGGTATACCCCTAAGGCAGTCACCTGCACCTTAAAAGTGCTAATTGCCAGACCTTTGTCTACCCCCTCTTGTAGAAATTCCAGAATTGATACAATGTCTCCTACAGTTTGGTTTGCTGAATGACACCAATGGTTATAAACTTTGCGAACCTTTGCGTAGATGCCTCTAGTCACTTTCTTTCTGCTGGCGAGTAAATTGGACCACCAGGGGTTCAGCCTTTGTTTTTCAACAGCTGCTCCTCAGATACCACACAGTGATATTCAATCTGGCTACATCCAGGTGATACACTGGGCCCTGAAGTAGCAAGTCCTGTCTGAGGGAAGTTGCCAAAATGGTTCGACAGACATTTGTAGGATTGAGGAAAACTGGGCTCTTTTTGGCCAGAATGGAGTGATCAAGATGACTGACACTTTTTCCTCTTGTATCTTTCTCAGTACCAAGGGAATTAGCTGAAATCGAGGGAAGGCATAGGCCAGGTGAAAGTTCCAGGGGTGCACCAGGGCATCTATCCCCATCGAACCGCTGTCTCGGTGCAGAGAGCAGAAATGAAGGAGCTGAGCATTTTCTCTTGATGCAAACAAATCCACCTGCGGGCATCCCCACCTCTGTGTGATTAACGTGAATGTCTCCGGATTTAGGCTCCATTATCCCTCCTGAATTCTTTGTCTGCTTAAGAAATCCGCTACTCTGTCTAGAGTACCTTTGAGTTGAACTGCTGACAGGGAGAGCAAGTGCCCTTCTGCCCTCTCCAGGATCTCTGATGCTAGCAATAGTAGAGTCCTACTCCTTGTGTCCCCTTGCTTGTTCAGGTAAGCCACCGTGGTGGCATTGTCTGGCAGTATCTGCACATGGGACCCCTGAAGGCTTGGTGAGAAGGCAACCAAGGCTAGCTCGACTGCTTTTAACTCCCTCCAATTTGATGATCTTATTGCTTCGGCTTGGGACCAAATTCCCTGTGCTATGTTTTGCCCCCAGTGGGCTCCTCATCCCCAACAGCTGGCATCTGTTGTGACCCTTACTTCTGCTGGGAAAGACCAGAGTAGGCCCCTTAACAAAACTGCCTGGCTTCTCCACCACCAAAGAGCCCTGTTTACACTGGGACGTTTCACCTTTGTGTCCAAAGTTTCTGGACGGTGATCCCAAACTCTTAACAGAAAACTTTGAAGGGGCCTGCAATGGTCAGAGGTCAAGGTTCCCAGGACTGACATAATCCTTCTGATTGATACCTCCTGGTTTGTCTGAAGGCTGGCTACTACACTTAGGACCTTTTCTTTCTTCTCTTCTGGAAGAAAAATCTTTTACTCCACCGGGTCAGATAACCTAAAAACTGAACTCTGTGCTGGAATGAAATTTGATTTTTGAACGTTCACAATCCAGCCCAAGGCCTCCAGATGAATAAGGGCCTTGACTAGGTCTATCTGCAAACCCCTCTCTGGAAGGGGCAAAGAATAGAAGGTCGTACAGATATGGAATAACCGCTATTCCTTGCAGCCGAAGGGGAGCAGAGCTTCCGCCATCATTTTGGTAAAAATTTGTGGGGCGGAAGAAAGACCAAATGGGAAAGCCCTGAACTGAAGATGCAGTACTTCTTTTCCCATTCTTACTGCCAGCCTGAAATACCTCTGAGGCTGAGCTGCAATAGGCACATGAAGGTATGCATCTCTTAAGTCGATCGATGACATAAAGCAGGGCTCGACAAAACCCGGGCACCAGGTCGCATTTGCGACTAGAATTAGCGACCTGGCGCCTGGGACAGCACAGCTGGGGGTATCCCGTCTCCGTTTTTTTCACTGTTTTTTTTTTTTTAAAGTGTGTCACTTTTATTCCTATTACAAGGAATGTAAAAATCCCTTTTAATAGAAAAAAGCATGACAGGTCCTCTTATATATGAGATCTGGGGTCAGAGAGACCTCACATCTCATTTACAGCAAAAATGCAATTTAAAAAAAAATCGTCATTTGAAAAAAATAAAATAAATAAAATGTCCCTCTAAGAGCTACGGGCAATGACTTGGAGACAGGTGGGGGGCTGGGGGCTATCTTCCCCCTCACTCGTCTCCATGTCAGGCCAGGGACAGGTCCAGATAGCTGTCATGGACCTGGCTCCTAACTTTTTTAGCTGGCTCCTAGATTCCAAGCAAATTTGTCAACCCCTGCCATAAAGCATCCCCTGACCAAGAGATTTCTTACCGAAAAGATGGAGTCCATGCAGAATCTCCTGTACTGAACCAATTTGTTTAATGGTTTTAAATTGAGAATTTAGGCAAAATCTTCCTGGCGGTTTTCTTATCAGAAATATATGGTAATATAAACCTTGGAATCGTTCCTCCGGAGAAACTTGCACCACAACCCCCTGATGCATCAGATCCCCCAACAGGTTCTTCATGGCCAGGGCCTTCGTTGTGTTCTTTGGTGCGTCTGCTACACAGTACCTCTCTGGACGAAGTTCCAAAAACTTTATTTGTATCCTCAGGTCAGCATAGCCAAAATATAAGGGCTTTTTGTCATGTTTGCCCAAAGAGGAAGGTATTTTTGGAGCCTTCCTCCCACCGGCAAAGCAGAGTCATTACGTTTTATTGGCTGACGCAGGAGGATTGAAAAGGACTTTTCCCTTGCCCTTACCTCTCTGTGCTGACCAATCCCTTCCTTTCTCTTGAGGTCCATTACCCTGATTCTTTTGAGGTCGAAAAAAAAAAAAAAAAACAACGCCTAACCGGCTGTTTTCTCTTCTTCATAGGAAAGGATTTCTATCTAAAACAGATTCAAGATCCAGACCAAAAAGGATATCTCCTAAATAGGGAATGCCACACAATTTATTTTTGGAGGCTGTATCGCCAGGCCAGGTCTTCTTCAGCCATAGAGTTCTCCTGGCAGAATTAGTCATGGCCCCGGATCTGGCTGACATCCTTATTGATTCTGCTGAGGCATCAGAAATATAGGCTACAGCAGCTATTAGAGTCGGAAAAGAGTCCAGAATCTCCCGCTTGGGTGAATCCGCCATGATGTGTGCCTCTAGCTGATTCAGCCAGAATTCCATATTTCTGGAGACACAGGTGGTAGCCATAGCTGGTTTAAGATTTGCCATAATAGACTGCCAGGCTTTTTTAAGTTGCTGATCCATCCTCTTGTCCATAGGATCCTTCAGAATACCCATGTCCTTAAATGCTAAATCCGTTGATTGGTACACCTGGGAAAAGGCTGCGTCTAATTTGGGAACCTTGCTCCAAAAGCGACTCTGGGTCCTCATTAAATGGGAAAAAAATAAAACGCCTCTTGTGCGTTTTTGGGGAAAAGGGCTTTCTCTCCAGATCCGCCCATTCCTTTTTAATGGTCTCCGAGATGACCTAATGCACCGGGAAAGTGCGACTTTTTGCTTCACTAAACCATGCGTACATTCCAACATGCAGCGATAATTCTTTTTTCTTCTTCTAATCCCAAAGTCGCATATATTGCTTTTAACTGACTGTCTACTTGCTCCAAGGACAGTTTGTATCTAGGATTGTGAGGGAGAACCTTCCCTTCGGATAGGAGGAACAGCCTCTGCCTCTACCGTTGGGATTGACTGAGTCCTGGGAGGGGTCTGAGGTAGTTGCCTGACTCAGGGATGGTGTTGCAAGAGAAGGGCGGAAGGCCTGGATGGTAGCATCTAGCTCTTTCTTGACTGATGCAATTATTTCACTGCATGCGGAAGAAGCTTCTTCTTTAACTAAAGAGTAATTGCATATCTGACAAAGTCTTTTTCCAACCCTCTAGCAATTTTGTTTTACATGCGGGGCATCTCTTTTTGATAGCTGGCTCTGAGATCTTAGCCTATCAGAAAAATTATTGACGAAAAAAAAAAAAAAAAACAACACCAATCCTTAATAAGTCAGAGCTTCCTCCTAACAGACCCCAGCCATCAAGATGCCCAGACAGACCCCAGCCATCAAGGGGGAAAAGAGATCTGTGAGGGAAGACACCAAGTAAAATGGGTAGACTGCCCATAAACCACCCCCCTTACCTGGGCCTTGCTGGTGCCCATGCCTGCCCCATTTGCCGCTGCCACTGCCTCCATAGTGGTACTGCACCGATCAGTGGTTCCAGGAATCAAAAACGCTGCTGCGCCCGACCGGAAACTAGGCACCAGCCTACTCCTCCCTTCTCTCCCTGAGCAAGAACGCCTGTTCCCAGCGCCGCCCCCCCTCTCGGATAACTCACTTCCAGCCGGCCAAAACCTCTGCTCTACCAAGATGGCGGAGGTATGCAACGCCGCCACGTTCTTTCAAATTATTGCCCGCGAACAGCCACCGCCGTCTAAGGAGCAGCCCCCCGGAACAGTTTCTGCTCTCCCTGAGCTGAAAAAGGGAGAAAAGGAGCCCACTTCCCAGACACCCTTTGGCGCAGTGTGGGAGGAGTAGTCCCTCTGGAAAAAAAATTAAGGTATGTTGGGGTAGGCAGCCCTAGCCTCTCAGGATAGCCCATAAGAGACCTTGGCTCCTACTAGATGTTCCCTTGCTGGAGGAAACAAAAACTGAGAGGCTGTGGGGAGGCCTCCTTTTTAAATATGGTGGAGTTGGTGTTTCCTGTTCCCTGGAGGGAGGAGCTGGTCTCATGTGCTGTCCTGAAAGACGATAAGGGAAAAATAGCATTTTTGTACTCACCGTAAAATCCTTTTCTCTGAAGTTCATTGATGAACACAGCGCCTTTAATCTTGACCTTAGGGTTATATCGCCACCTTCAGGAGAGGACTAGGCAGAACATGTAAAAACAGCAAAACTGCACAGTACCGCCCAGGGGGCAGTCCTACTGGCTATAACCCTCACTCTGGTTCCAGCAGCTCAGTTCATCAAAAAGCAGTAAAAACATAAACAGGAGGGGTGGGTGCTGTGTCCGTCAACGAACTTCAGAGAAAAGGATTTTACGGCAAGTACAAAAATCCTATTTTCACTTTTGTTCATTGGCACAGCACCTATAACCTTGACTTTAGGAACGTCCCCAAGCAGTGTCAAAAAACGAGGGGTGGGAACAGCAAGAAAATAAAATCCACCCATAACAACCAGAACTCCTCAACGGAAAAGTTGCAGCCTTAAACAGCTGTCTGCAAAACCTTGCAGCCGAAGCAAGCATCCGAAGATTCACTCACATCAACCTTGTAAAATTTTGTGAAAGTGTGAACGGATGACCAGGTTGCCGCCTTACACACCTGGGAAATAGACACCTGATGTCGGAAAGCGCAGCAGGCACCGATAGCCCTGGTTGAATGTGCCATGACAGGAAAGGGGGTGCCTGACCTCTTAAGGCATAAGCCTGAACGACGATCTGTCTGATCCACCAAGAAGTGGTGGCCGACAAGATGCCAGGCCGTTCTTTGAACCAGCCACTGATAAACAGCGAGTCCGACCTCCGGAAAGGAGCTGTAGCAGACAGATACAGCTGCAGAGTCCGGACCACGTCCAAGGAATGCAAAGCAACCCCTTTGGGATGTGATGGCTGAGGACATAGGGACGGAAGCACAATGTCCTTTAGATGAAAGGCCAAAACAACCTTTGGAAGAAATTAAGTCATCTGGGACCTGTCACGTGTCCCAGATTTCTGGCAGGAGGGAGGGGGCAGAGCTGAGCCCTTCTTGTGCCGAGGGGAAGTGACGTCACCAGCCCAGGCACTGAAGGAGGCAGACTATAAAAGGGATCCCAGGCATTTAGAGGCGAGTTTAAAAAAAAAAATCTTTTTTTTTCTGTACAACACTACTTTAATGTCTGAGCCTCTTTTTGAAATTTGTTAAAATTATTTTTGCTAGAAAATTACTTCGAACCCCCAAACACACATACAGTGCCTTGCGAAAGTATTTGGCCCCCTTGAACTTTTCAACCTTTTGCCACATTTCAGGCTTCAAAAACATAAAGATACAAAAAATAAAATTTTTATGAAGAATCACCAAGTGGGACACAATTGTGAAGTGGAACGAAATCTATTGGATTTTTGAAACTTTTTTAACTAATAAAAAAATGAAAAGTGGGGCGTGCAAAATTATTCGGCCCCCTTGCGTTAATACTTTGTAGAGCCACCTTTTGCTGCGATTACAGCTGCAAGTCGCTTGGGGTATGTCTCTATCAGTTTTGCACATCGAGAGACTGAAATTCTTGCCCATTCTTCCTTGCAAAACAGCTCGAGCTCAGTGAGGTTGGATGGAGAGCGTTTGTGAACAGCAGTTTTCAGCTCTTTCCACAGATTCTCGATTGGATTCAGGTCTGGACTTTGACTTGGCCATTCTAAAACCTGGATACGTTTGTGAACCATTAATTTGTAGATTTTGCTGTATGTTTGGGATCATTGTCTTGTTGGAAGATAAATCTCAGTCCCAGTTTCAGGTCTTTTGCAGACTCCAACAGGTTTTCATGCAGAATGGTCCTGTATTTGGCTGCATCCATCTTCTCCTCAATTTTAACCATCTTCCCTGTCCCTGCTGAAGAAAAGCAGGCCCAAACCATGATGCTGCCACCACCATGTTTGACAGTGGGGATGGTGCGTTGAGGGTGATGAGCTGTGTTGCTTTTACGCCAAACATATCATTTTGCACTGTGGGAAAAAAGTTGGATTTTGGTTTTATCTGGCCAGAGCACCTTCTTCCACATGTTTGGTGCGTCTCCCAGGTGGCTTGTGGCAAACTTTAGACAAGATTTTTTATGGATATCTTTGAGAAATTGCTTTCTTCTTGCCACTCTTCCATAAAGGCCAGATTTGTGCAGTGTACGACTGATTGTTGTCCTATGGACAGACTCTCCCACCTCAGTTGTAGTTCTCTGCAGTTCATCCAGAGTGACCATGGGCCTCTTGGCTGCATCTCTGATCAGTCTTCTCCTTGTCTGAGCTGAAAGTTTAGAGGGACGGCCAGGTCTTGGTAGATTTTCAGTGGTCTCATACTCCTTCCATTTCAAAATGATCGCTTGCACAGTGCTCCTTGGGATGTTTAAAGCTTGGGAAATCTTTTTGTATCCAAATCCGGCTATAAACTTCTCCACAACAGTATTACGGACCTGCCTGGTGTGTTCCTTGGTCTTCATGATGCTCTCTGCGCTTTCAACAGAACCCTGAGACTATCACAGAGCAGGTGCATTTATACAGAGACTTGATTACACATAGGTGGATTCTATTTATCACCATCAGTCATTTAGGACAACATTGGATCATTCAGAGATCCTCGCTGAACTTCTGGAGTGAGTTTGCTGCACTGAAAGTAAAGGGGCCGAATAATTTTGCACGCACCACTTTTCAGTTTTTTATTTGCTAAAAAAAGTTTAAAATATCCAATAGATTTCGTTCCACTTCACAATTGTGTCCCACTTGTTGGTGATTCTTCCCTCAAAAGTTCAAGGAGGCCAAATACTTTCGCAAGGCAGTGTATATATATATATATATATATATATATATATATATATATTTTATATATTTTATATACACACACACACACTTTTTTTCTTATTTATTTTTCCTAACACGCTAGAGAATAAGATGGCAGTTGTTGCAATACTTTATGTCACACCGTATTTGCGCAGCGGTTTTACAAGCTCAATTATTTTGGAGAAAATACACTTTTTTTGAATAAAAAAAAAAATAAGATGGCAGTACTGTAAAGTTAAGACAATTTTTTTTCTATACAATAATATATAAATTGATATCAAACATTTCACCGTTCCAAATTGAACATTTCACAGTTCTAAATTGCGCCTGCTCGTGGAATGGCGACAGACAAACTTGGGCACTTAAAAATCTCTACAGATTAACAGCTTTGAGTTACAGAGGAGGTCTAGTGCAAGAATTATTGTTCTCGCTCTAACAATTGCGGCATTACCGTGTGGTTTGAACACCGCTTTCATATGCGGGTGCGACTTACGTATGCGTTCACTTCTGCGCGCAAGCTCGGCGGGACTTGGCGCCTAAAAAAATGTTTTTTCTTATTTATTTTACTTTTTACAATTTTACATGGTCCTTTTAAAAAAAAAAAAAAAGTTGGGTCACTTTTATTAAACATCCCTTGTAATATATATAAAAAAAAAAATATATATACATGACAGGACCTCTTTAATGTGAGATATGGGGTCAAAAAGACCTCAGATCTCATATTTATACTAAAATCCAATAAAATAAAGGTCATTTCTTTTTTTTTTTTTTACTTAAAAAAATAAAAAATAAAAAAAAAACCTCCAATGCTATGGAGCCATGTGGGGACCATTTTTCCCTCACTGGGCATCCAGGCTGTGAGGAGAGCAGATGCGACCGTCTCTGCCGCTACCGACGGCTCTGGTGAGCAGCGGCGGAGACGACCCCTCTTGCGCTACCAATAAAAGTGATCTTTTGTGAATCTGCTGCTTAGACCACTTATCTGAAAGAGGACCGCCAGCCGTTTTTAAAAATGCCGGGGTTGTGGCAGCAAGCTGCTGCTATAATAGTGGTATTTAGCGTCAAATTACCAATGCATAACCACAGCAGGCATTCCTTATGTGGTTAGGTTTTCCAAGTACCGACAGAAGTAAACCGCCTTGGTTCTGGATCGACAACTCTATAGGAATCGCCAGACATGCTGACTGGACCTGTATGCAGCAGTATAAAACTCAACAGTCTAATAATTTTTGCATCTCTCAATGGATGAGGATGAAAACGCACTGTGAGGGTGATCAGTGTTTTGTTTTTTGTTTTTTTAAACCACTTGACCACTGGCCACTTAAACCCCCTTCCTAACCAGACCAATTTTTAGCTTTCGGTGCAATCAAATTTTTAAGGGCAAATACTCAGTTATGCAACACTGTACCTATATGAAATGTGTCCTTTTTTCACACAAGTAGAGCTTTCTTTTGGTGGTATTTAATCACCGCTGGGTATTTTCTTTTTTAGCACACAAAATAAAAATAAAAAAGACAGAAAATTCTGTAAAAAAAAGAAAAAAAAATTCATTTTTCTTTGTTTCCGTTATAAAATTTTGCAAATCAGTAATCAAATCTGTGTATATTATTTGGTCTTTGTTAAAGTTATAGAGTCCAAAAGCTATGGTGCCAATCTGAAAATTGATCACACCTGTTGTACTGACTGCCTAGCTCATTTCTTGAGAACCCAACATGCCAGGAAAGTACAAATACCCACCAAATGACCCCTTTTTGGAAAGTAGACATTCCAAGGTATTTAGTATTTTTTTCCCACAATTCTTTGCAAAATCAAGATTTTTTTTTTCCTTTTCTTAATACAAAATTGTTATATTAGCAGGTTATTTCTCACACGCAGCATATGCATAGCACAAATTACACCCCAAAATAGATTCTCCTACTCCTGAGTACAGCGATACCACATGTGTGAGACTTTTACACAAAGAGGCCCAACATGCAGGGAGCACCATCAGGTGTGCTAGGGGCATAAGTTTCAAATCTAATTTGACTACCTATTACACTTTTGCGAGGCACTCTAGTGGCATGGATGAGCATGAATGGGGATGGTTGAGTATGAATGGGGTGACTGAGCATATGAATGAGTACGGCTGGATACAGCTGAGCATGGATGGATTAATGAATGAATGGATGAGTATTGCTGATTAGGGATGATGGCTACAATTTTACATGGTCCTTTGGATGGCTGGATGAATACATTGGCGCATGTGCAGAAGGAATCCTCGTATGGGGAATTGTAAATATCTCCTAAACCATGTAGGTTTAGGAGATATTTACAGCACCTACAGGTAAGCCTTAACCACTTCAGCCCTGGAAGGATTTACCCCCTTCCTGACCAGAGCGTTTTCTGCAATTTGGCACAGCGTCGTTTTAACTGACAATTGTGTGGTCGTGCGATGTGGCTCCCAAACAAAATTGATGTCATTTTTTCCCAGACAAATAGAGCTTTCTTTTGGTGGTATTTGATCACCTCTGCGTTTTTTTTTTTCCGCTATAAACAAAAAAAGAGCAACAATTTTGAAAAACAACACATTTTTTTACTTTTTGCTATACCGTATTTATTGGTGTATAACACGCACCCCAAGTTTAGGAGGGAATTTAAAAGAAAAAAAAAAAACTTTTAGGAGGGAAGTTTAAGGAAAAAAAAAAAACAACAACTTACATTTAAATGCCCATTAATGCAGACTTGTCAGTGTCATTTGCAGCCTTGTCAATCATTTGCAGCCTTGTCAGTGTCTTTGCCGTTTAAAAATTGCACTCGGTAGCTCTCGGCTATTTCTGGCCGCACTCGGCGGCTTTCGGAAAATAGCCGAGAACGGCCGAAATTAGGCGAAAGCCGCCGAGAAGCTTTGAAACGCTTTGAACTCAGTTTAGGCCGATACGTATTCTACATATTTTTGGTAAAAAATAAAAAAAAATTCAATAAGCGTTTATTGATTGGTTTGCGCAAAATTTTTAGCGTCACACATCGGACAATTTTAACAGATTTTTGGGACCATTGGCATTAATACAGCAATTGATGCTATAAAATTGCATTGATTACTGTAAAAAGGTCACTGGCAGTGAGGAGGTTAACCACTAGGGGGCGGGGAGGGGTTAAGTGTATGTATCCTAGGGGCGTGATTCTAACTGTCTAGGGGCGTGGCTGTGTGTGACATCACACTAATCGCTGCTCCCGACGACAGGAAGCAGACGATCAGTGTGCTGTCATTAGGCAGAATGGGGAGATGCTGTTTACATCGTCATCTCCCCATTCTTGAGATCCATGACACGATTGCGGGTATCCCCGCGGCTATCAAGTCCGTGGGACCGGTCACAGGGTACGTTACTTTGCCCAGCCGCGTGCCATTCTGCCGACGTATGAGTACAGGAGCTGGTCGGGAACTGGTTAATCTAGGCCCGGGATATGCAATTAGCGGACCTCCAGCTGTTGCAGAACTACAACTCCCATGAGGCATAAGGAGACTGACAGGCACAAGCATGACACCCAGAGGCAGTGGCATGATGGGACTTGTAGTTTTGCAACAGCTGGAGGTCCGCTAATTGCATATCCCTGATCTAGGCTTACCTGTAGGTGAAAGTGTGTTGTAAGGGTTTACAACCACTTTCACTTATTTCTGAATGATGAGGGGAGTTTAACCACTTAAAGACTAAACCTTTTTCTGGCACTTGGTGCTTACAAGTTAAAAATCTGTATTTATTGCTAGAAAATTACTCAGAAGTTCATAACCCCCAAATATGATACACATTTTTTTTTTTTTAGCAGAGACCCTAGAGAATAAAATGGGTGGTTGTTGCAATATTTTGTCACACTGCATTTGCGCAGCAGTCTTTCAAATGCAATTTTTGGGGAAAAAATACACTTTAATGAATTTAAATGAAACAGTAAAGTTAGCCCAATTTTTTTGCATAATGTGAAAGATGTTACGCCGCGAGAATCGTGATCTTTATTCTGAGCAAAAAAAAAAAATCAGGATTCTCATTTTAGCCAGAATCGTGCAGCTCTAGGTAAGAGTGTGTGTGAACCTTTCCTTCTTGGAGATGGATTCTTCCCAGCACTTTCCTTTGTGTGGACCTACACCTATTGGACTGTTTTTATCGAGATGTCATATTTTCTTAACATTGGGACTTTTTATTGATTCTTTGTGATTTATATAATAGAAAGTTAACGACACCCCCAGATAAGTTCACATATCGCTGCGCCAACTGTCAAATGGTGAAAAATATGATTGCATAGGTGTGAACACCAATGCAATCAGATTCCAGTGTGGACCAAAAAAAGGTTCCTGCACCATTTTGGTGCAAATGCAATGCGATTTAAGTCATACACTTTGGCTGAAATTCGCATTGCACATGTAATGCCTCTCATCGCATATGTGTGAACTGAGCCTTACGATCACTTTAACCACTTGCCGACTGGCTCACGCTGATATATGGCGGCAAAGTGGTTCAATCCTGCAAATCGCTGTATGGGTACATCTGTACCTTTTAAGGGCGATAGCAGGTGCACACGCACCCCAGGGGTAACCGAAGCGCATGGCCGGCGGGCACAATCGCGCGCACAAGAGCAGGAACAGGGATTTGTGTGTGTAAATGCACAAATCCCTGTTCTGTCAGGAGAGGAGACATAACATTTGTTCCTAAGTAGGAGTGCAACGGATCGTCACCGATCCGTACGGGTCATCCTGTTCGGATCGGCACACCCCACAATCCGCTGCCTCTGCCTTAGGAAGGGCCTAGCTCCGGAGCATTGGCCATTTTTGTACACCCGGCAGCCCTTTACAATGTGATCGCTCCGTCAAATGACAGAGCGATCACTTGTAAACAAACCAGCATCATGTCATGATGCTGGTTCTTCTCTCCCCTCTCTGTACTGATCTGTACAGTGGAGGGGAGAGATCGGATGGCAGCAGTGCTGTGGGCTGGATCTGTAGTGCCCACAGCACTGCTCTGTGACAACTGCAGTCGCAGCCATCCCTCCATACTCTGCCAATACTTGGCGATACCTAGCCAATATTACAGTGGGGGAGATGTCCTGGATATTAAAGTGGAGGAGATTGTGGATATTACAGTGGGGACTATATGGTGGTGGAATTTTCACAGGTTTTTGCAAATTCAATTATTTGCTGATCCGAAAAATTATCCGATGCGTGACTCTGATCCGAGAAACTATCCGATCCATGAGTTTTTTGATCCGTTGCACCCCTACTACTAAGTAGGAACAACGATATGTCTCTTCCTCTAGTTAGAGCTATCCCCTCACAGTTAGAACACATATTTAACCCCTTGATCGACCCCTAGTGTTAACCCCTCCCCCTGCCAGTGACATTTACACAGTAATCAGTGCATTTTTATAGCCCTGATTGCAGTATAAATGTTAATGGTCCCAAAAATGTGGCAAAAGTGTCCGCTCTGTCCACCGCAAAAAAAAAAAAAAGGGGGGGGGGGATCACCGCCATTACTAGTAAAAAGAAAATTAAATAAAATAATAATTAATTATTATTGTTATTATTATTATTATTATTATTATTATTATTAATAAAAAAATTCCATAACTCTTTCCCATAGTTTGCAAACGCTATAACTTTTGCACAAACCAATCTACGCTTATTGCTATTTTTTTTTAACAAAAATATGTAGAAGAATACATATTGGCCTAAAATGGAGGAAGAAAATTGTTTTTTAAAAACTTTTTGGGGATATTTATTATAGCAAAAAGTAAAAAAAAATTAATTTTTTTTTCTCAATATCGTCGCTCTTTTTTTGTTTATAGCGCAAAAAAGAAAAACTGTAGGAGGTGATCAAATACCACCAAAAGAAATATCTATATGTGGGGGGTGGGGGGGAACATGAATTTAATTTGGCTACAGCATCGAATCACAAAAAATGGCCTGGTCATTAAGCAGACAAATCTTCTGGTCTGTAAGTGGTTAATGACACCAACGCATGTATCAAAATGGCAGCATGTTCACGCACAAAGCGTATCTAAGGATGAGCTCCGGTGTCTTGTCAAATAGCGTCCTCCATCAGATAGTGTCCCCTGCGTACTGCGCATGCGCAGTACACAGGAAAACAGATTCCGAAAATTGCCGAGGATGAACGGCGCCTGCGCCGTTAGTCCAGGTTCTATCCCCACTATCCAAGTGGACATAGAGTTAGAATAAAAAAGAGCCGAGCGCAGCGAGGCTGAGCCCGAAGCGTGGCGAGCTAAGCTCGCCCGCGAGGGGCCCTTTAATACTCACAACCCTATGTCCGCTTGGATGGTGGGGCTACCACCTCCACTCACGGCGCAGGCGCCGTTCAGCTTCGGAGATTTTCCGAAGATTCGTCTGCTCCGTACTGCGCATGCGCAGTACAGAGTGGACACTATGTGATGCCCGGACTCTATACGCCAGAACACCGGCGTGTGTGCAGAGCCCGCCAGGAAGTGCGCACTGCTCTGCACTAATCAGAGGCTGCGAGACATTTCCCGATCTCTGCCGCAGGACAAATCTCACTGCCTGTGATTAGCGCAGTGCCAACTTCCTGGCGGGCTCTGCACGTGGAGTATGCAAACACACTGGAGCTCACCCTTGAACGCATCTTTCCCACACTGTGTTATAGTGTAAACAGGCTCTCAGGGTGTCTCCACTCTGGATGAAAGAGCAATGGAGACAACCTTTGGACAGCAGCGTTGTGTTGTTTCTTATAACAAGTAAAAGTCAGCTGTAATGTAAGAAAACATTAGACACGCATTGTTCTAGAAGTGGCTAGAGAAGACAGGTCCATTCTGTAAAACATACACACCGCTGTCAGCCAGTCCTCCTCACCCACCGGGCTGTCCGGCACACTTCCCCAGCTCTTCTAGCAGTCGAATTTGGCGGGACGGACTTGGTGACGTGAGCAGCGTTTCCCAGCATGCTGTGCGCGGCGGTCGCTTCCTTCGTGCCTTTTCGGATGGCTCTGTGAGCCCCGCCCGCTCCTGTGGATTGTGTACGGCGTTGTGAGTGTGGGGGTTACCGCACGGCTGGCTATTAGCATTCAGTAGCGCGGAGGGGACGCGGCTTCGCCTAAGTGATGGCGGTGAGTAGTTTGCTCGGCGCTGAGGCCTTTTCCTGAGCGAGCGAGTGAGACGGAAAATGGCGGCGCGGCTTCGCCATGACTAGTGCGGCCTAGGTGCTCCTCCGCCTCGGCCCTCCCCATTGTATCACTTTGTGTTGCAGTCTGTGTCAGACATAGTAATCATGTACAGGGCTGAGGGGAGAAACGCATCGGCCTGGTATGTGTCTATAAAACAATCACTTTCCTACGGATACAATAATATTACAGTGACGGTAACCATTTTAGGGGCCCAGATATGAGGACCCAAATAGTACTCCTGAGTGGCGATCAGGATGCAGTCAAACAATGATTGCGGCCTGGTGGGTGATGATGGGATGAAGGAACAGAGCAGTGTGATGGCGATCCCTGTGTATATTCCCTACTCTCCACAACAGCGACCCTCCCACATAAACACAACTCTACCAACCCTTCAAAAGTCACTTTTTTTTTTTTCCCTTCTCATCTGTGATCTGAAACATGCTTTTCCCATATGAGAGCTGCCAAGTGTTGTCATTTCTTCCCTTTTAGTCAATCGTGGACACAGCTAAGACCATTTGTAATCCATATTCTGCCATTCCTCTCCTAGATGTAAAAAAAAAAAAAAAAATCTTTATTGTTTTTGCTAGAAATTTACTCGTAACCCCCAAACTTATAAATATATTTCTAGCAGCTACCCTAGCGAATAAAATGGTGATTGCAGCATATTATTTTTTTTTTTTACTCAATTATTTTTTTTTGGGGGGGGGGGGAGCATGAATTTAAAAAAACAAAATACAATATGTACCCCACTAAGATGGCTTTCACACCAACCAAGCTGCCCATAGCGTGTCGGCGATAAAACTGCGCTATTTTTAGAGGCGTTTTGCCGTCGAAATTACAGCGCATTTCGGCCGCTAGCGGGGCGACTTAACCCCCCACTAGCAGCCGAAAAAGGGTTAAAACCGCCCGCAATAGCAGTGTTTTGCCAGCGATATTGCAGCGCTGCCCAATTGATTTCAATGGGGAGCAGCAATGGAGGAGCGGTAAACAAGCTGCTGGCAGGACTTTTGACGTTCTGCCAGCGCACCAGGCTTTCACACTGGAGAAAACGGAGCAGCAGTTTAATGGCAGATTGCAAGTGGTATTTCTAACGCTATAGTGCCTGCAAAATGCCCTTGGTGTGAAAGGGGTTTTATTTGTTTAAAGTGGATGTAAATCCTCGCATATACCTAGTCTTGGATAATACACCATAGATAATACACAGAGGTGAAAAAAAATCTCCTAGTCCCTACATCCGCTGTCTTACTTTTTTTTTTTTCCCCCTTTATTTTTTTTTATACTGTTTAGAAAGTGCACATCCTCTTAGGAGATTTTTATCTTCCTTGTTAGCATTTGCAGTGAAGCCTGGGCATGCAGTCAAGACAGCTGATTGGAGGAAAGGCACACACCCTCTCTCCTCATTGGTAGAGACTTCAAACTCTTTGAATCATTCAGAGCTCTGCTAATCTAGCCACTTAAAGCGGTAGTAAACCTGCACATTAACCTCCTCGCGCCCGCCCTATGGCCGAATGACGGCAGTAGAGCAGGCGCCTTCGTCCGGGTTGTCGTCCCTGGACGGCGTGATGTTTACTTCCGCAATGCGCGCCGCCGCGGGCGCGCATCGCGGAAGTTCTGTGTTCGCCGTGTCCCCCGGGGACAGGCAAACACAGATCGCTGTAAACGGCCAATCACAGCGGCCGTTTACAGCGTGATCGGCGTATCCAATGGGAGATGATCTCATATGTTTACATATGAGATCATCTCTCAGCGCCGCTCTCCCTCCTCGCACAGACAGTGCGAGAGGGGAGAGATGAACGGCTGCAGCGGCAGCCGTTCTGACTGTGAAAGAAAAAAAAGTAAAAAAATAAAATAAAGTGCCATCCTCCCCTAGCAGTGCCATCCTCCCCTAGCAGTGCCATCCTCCCCTAGCAGTGCCATCCACCCCCAGCAGTGCCATCCGCCCCAGTGCCATCTGCCCCAGTGCCATCCGCCCCAGTGCCATCCACCCCAGTGCCACCTGCCCCCAGTGCCATCCACCCCAGTGCTACCTGCCCCCAGTGCCATCCACCCCAGTGCTACCTGCCCCCAGTGCCATCCACCCCAGTGCTACCTGCCCCCAGTGCCATCCACCCCAGTGCTACCTGCCCCCAGTGCCATCCACCCCAGTGCTACCTGCCCCCAGTGCCATCCACCCCAGTGCTACCTGCCCCCAGTGCCATCCACCCCAGTGCCACCTGCCCCCAGTGCCACCTGCCCCCAGTGCCACGTGTCGTCAGTGCCACGTGTCGTCAGTGCCACGTGTCAGTGCCATTTGTCATCAGTGCCATGTATCAGTGCCATTTGTCATCAGTGCCACCTGTCAGTGTCACGTGCCATCTGTTGTCAGTGTCACGTGTCATCAATGCCACTTATCAGTGCCATCTGTCATCAGTGTCACGCGTCATTGGTGCCACGTATTAGTGCCATCTGTCACCGGTGGCACGTATTAGTGCCACGTATTAGTGCCACGTGTCATCAGTGCCACGTATTAGTGCCACGTGCCATCAGTGCCACGTATTAGTGCCACGTGTCATCAGTGCCACGTATTACTGCCACGTGTCATCAGTGCCACATATTAGTGTCATCTGTCATCAGTGCCACATATTAGTGCCATCTGTCATCAGTGCCACGTGTCATCAGTGCCACGTATTAGTGCCATCTGTCATCAGTGTCACGTGTCATTGTCCTGGTATTTCAAAAGTGTAATAAATAGTCAACAAGTTAGATGTGTAATTTATGCTTCTAGAACACGTGATGGCGCTCCCTGCATGTTGGGCCTCTCTATGTGGCCAGGCTGTGAAAAAGTCCCACACATGTGGTATTGTAATATTCAGGAGGAGTAGCAGAATTTTTTGGGGGGTGTCATTTGTGGTATACACATGCCACGTGAGAGAAATAACCTATTACAATGACAATTTTGTGGAGAAAAATAAAAAAAATGAAAAATCTTCATTTTGCAAAGAATTGTGGGAAAAAAATGACAACATCAAAAAGCTCACCATGCCTCTTACTAAATACCTTGGAATGTCTACTTTCCAAAAAGGGGTCATTTGGGGGGTATTTATACTTTTCTGACTTGTTCGGGTCACAAGAAGCGAGATAGGCCACCAGTACATCAGATGTGATCAATTTTGTGCGATTCGCACCACAGCTTGTAGACTCTCTAACTTTCACAAAGACCAAATAATATCCACTAATTTGGGTTATTTTTACCAAAGATATGTAGCAGTATAAATTGTGACCAAAATTTATGAAGAAAAATTAATAATTTGCATAATTTTGTCACAGAAACAAAGAAATATGCGTTTTTTTTCAAAATTTTCGGTCTTTTTTCATTTATAGCGCAAAAAATAAAAACCCCAGAGGTGATCAAATACCACCAAAAGAAAGCTCTATTTGTGGGAAAAAAAGGACAAAAAATTCATTTGGGTACAGTGTTGCATGACTGAGTAATTGTCATTCAAATTGTGAGAGCACCGAAAGCTGAAAATTGGTCTGGGCAGAATGGTGTTTAAGTGCCCAGTAAGCAAGTGGTTAAAAGGAAAAAAAAAAACCCTGCAAGGTAAAGATATGAGCTAGTATGCAGCACATACTAGTTCATTATCAAATACCTCAGAACAAGCCCCCTTATTGGTGCCCAGTCCACGCCGAGGGAGCTGACACCTTGCCCTCGGCGTGTCTTATGGGTTCGCGGTTCCAGTGCTGAGTCTCCGGAGCCACGATGACGACACTCGTGCGCGCAGGAGTTTTTGCGATTTGGCACTGCGTCTCTTTAACCACTGGACACTTAAACACCCTTAATAACCAGACCAATTTTCAGCTTTCGGTGCTCTCATTTTGAATGACAATTACTCAGTCATGCAACACTGGACCTATATGAAATTTGTGTCCTTTTTTTTCACACAAATAGAACTTTCTTTTGGTGGTATTTAATCACCGCTTGGTTTTTTATTTTTTGTGCTATAAAAGAAAAAAGACCGAAAATTCTGTAAAAAAAAAAAAAAAAAATGAATTTTCCTTCGTTTTTGTTATAAAATTTAGCAGATTAGTAATTTTTCTTCATAAATTTTGGCCAAAATTTATACTACTACATATCTTTGGTAAAAATAAGTACAAATTGGTGGATATTATTTGGTCTTTGTGAAAGTTATAGAGTCCACAATGGTGCCAATATCTGAAAATTGATCACACCTGAAGTGCTGACGGCCTATTTCAATTCTTGAGACCCTAACATGCCAGAAAAGTACAAATACAAATAAAGAAAATACAAATAAAGAAGACATTCCAAGGTATTTAGTAAGAGGCATGATGAGTTTTTTGAAATTGTCATTTTTTCCCACAATTCTTTGCAAAATCAAGATTTTTTTTTTTTCACACAATTGTCATATTATCAGTTTACTTCTCACACACAGCATATGCATACCACAAATTACACCCCAAAACACATTCTGCTATTACTCCCGAGTACGGCGATACCACATGTGTGAGACTTTTACACAGTGTGGCCACATACAGAGGCCCAACATGCAGGGAGCGCCATCAGGCGTTCTGGAGCACCCAGGACAATTCTGACATTTCTCTCCTACATGTAAAAATCATCATTTATTTGCTGGAAAATTACATAGAATCCCAAAACATTATATATTTTTTTTAGCAAACACCCTGGAGAATACAATGGTGGTCGTTGCAACTTTTTATCTCGCACGGTATTTGTGCAGAAATTTTTTGAATGCTTTTTTTTTGGAAAAAAAAAACTATTTTGTGCTTAAAAACAAAAATAAAAAGTAAAGTTAGCCCAATTTTTGCATAATGTCAAAGATGAAGTTACGCCGAGTAAATAGATATCTAACATGTCACTCTTCCTTCAAAATTGCACACGCTCGTGGAATGGCGCCAAACGTTGCTACTTAAAAATCCCCATAGGCAACGCTTAAAATTTTTTTTGCTGGTTACATGTTTTGAGTTACAAAGGAGCTCTAGGGCTAGAATTATTGCTCTCGCTCTAACGTTCGCAGCGATACCGCACATGTGTGGTTTGAACACCGTTTTCATATGTGGGCGGGACTTACGTATGTGTTCGCTTCTGCATGCGAACACATGGGGACGGGTCGCTTTAAAAAAATATATATATTTTCTTATTCATTTTACTTTATTTTAGTTTGACATTTTTTTCCCCAAAAATAAATTTTTGTGATCACTTTTATTCCTATTACAAGGAATGTAAACATCCCTTGTAATAGGAATATGGCATGACAGGTCCTCTTTACAGTGAGATATGGGGTCAATAAGACCCCACATCTCACCTCTAAGCTGGGAAGCCTGAAAAAAAAAAAAGATTCTGTCTTTGATTGTATTGGCGAGTCGGTAGAGGCACTGGAGGGCGGCGGGAGGGGGGGGTGGGGGGGATGTCTATGGCTGGGTATTGCAGGGTATCACCAAGTATGGCTGGGTATCTCTGGGTATGGCAATTTATGGCAGGGTATTGCAGAGTATTGGCTGGAATTGTACTGCAGAGTATTGGCGGGTATTGCAGCGTATTGGCAGGGAATTGAGGGGTTACATTTCGGTGAGCAGCGATGTGGGCACTGCAGATGCAGCCCACAGCGCTGCTGACACCAATCTCTTCCCCCTCCGCTGTACAGAGAGGGGAGGAAGGGAGGAACCGGCGTCATAACATGACACTGGTTTGTTTACAAGTGATCACTCTGTCATTTGACGGAGCGATCATGTGGTAAACGGCCGCGATGAGCGGCCGTTTACCGTGATGCGCTGGGTCCTGCAGTCACAGATGCTCTCGAGTAGGGCGCGCGTAAGAGTGGAATTCTGGGAGGACGTCATATGACAGCCTCCCAGAGTTAAACAGCCGTCATTCGGCTATGGGCCGGTTGTTAAGTGGTTAACTGACAATTGCGCAGTCGTGCGCCGTGGCTCCCACACAAAATTGATGTCTTTTTTTTTTTTCCCCTCAACAAATTGAGCTTTCTTTTGGTGGTATTTGATCATCTCTGTGGTTTTTATTTTTTGCGCTATAAACAAAAAAAAAAGCGACCATTTAGAAGAAAAAACATTTTTTACTTTTTGCTGTAATATCCCCCAAAAATATATTAAAATAAAAAAAATTTCCTCCGTTTAGGCCGATACGTATTCTTCTACATATTTTTGGTAAACATTTTATCAGGGCTGCAAAATTATGCCAGATAGATCGGACACTTTTGGCGCAATTTTTGGACCATTCACATTTATACAGCGATCAGTGCAATAAAAAAATGCATTGATTACTGTGTAAATGTGACTGGCAGTGAAGGGGTGGTGCTGTAGGGGTTAAGTGTGTCTTAGGGAGTGATTCTTACTGTGGGGGGGAGGGGCGGGGCTGTGTGTGACACAACACTGATCACCGCTCTCGGAGCTGTGATCAGTGACAGTGTCACTAGGCAGAGTGGGGAAATGCTTGTTTACATTAGATTTTCCTCTGAGACGGTCGCGGATATCCCAGCGGACACCCATGAAGCTCCTGGCGGCGCTCCAGCAACCCCTTAAAGGGCAACGTACAGGTACATGATTCTGCCTGTACGTGCCCTTCTGCGGCAGTATATCTGTGAGAGGCAGTCGGGAAGTGGCTAGTTAGGCTGCTTTCACACTGGAGCGGTCGGGTGTTGACAGTAAAACACTAATAGTTTTAGCGGCGCTATTAGGCCGTCAGTGGGGGCTTTTATTCCCCGCTAGCAGCCGATGAAGGGGTTAAATGGCTCGTGTAGTGCCGCTGCCAAAGTGCTTTGCAGGCGCATCAGCAGTGGTGCCGGTGGAGGAGCGGAGTATACGCCGCTCCAAAGATGCTGCTTGCAGGACTTTTTTTAACGTCCTGCCAGTGAGTCACCTCAGTGTGAAAGCACTCAGGCTTTCACACTGAGCCTGCAGGGGAGGTGTTTTGTTTTTTGTTTTTTTTTTGTTTTGTTTTTCCATAAAATGTCTTTATTAATAGAAAGAAGTAGTACATAGAATAGTACATAGAATAACATACACAGAACACTGGCACGAGTACAGAAATAAATAAATAAATCCTGGTCAGCACTGTAATAATATAAGTAACATTACTAGTCCTGTACTGATCAGTAAGTACATTTCCTGGAGCTGAAATGTGTGGATTCGAGAACCAAGCGAACTCCTGTATGGTGGCTACATACAGTATAGGGTCTCGAGTATATGTTGCGCATCAACAGTTGGTGAAAAGAAGCGTTTTGGTGTATGTGGGGCTGATAAGGTCAATGACCTGTGCCAAAAACTCATCATTTGAGTTTGTGTGTAGGTAGTCTGGAGGAAAGTACAGTAGCGAAGGTGGTAAGTAGACAGCTCAGACGGATTGGGAGGGATGGGGAGAGGGGGGAGAGGTATTGGTTAAGGGGTAGACGAACTAGGGAAGAAAAAAGGGGGGGGAATAATGGTCAGGGGGGGAGGGGGTGTTTGTCTCTGACTCCCCGGTAACTGGTCTCGGATGGTAGACTCTTCTGTTCGGTTAACTGAAGGAATAGGGTGTGGGACCGGATGCCTAGAGTTCGGTTAGTGTGGGAAAGGTATGAGGAGGAGGAGATCAGTATGTTTTGAGAGTTGTTGACGAGATAGATTATACAAGTTTTCGATGGTCTATCCATGGATTCTTAAGCGTCCCAGGTGATCTAAGTGGTAGAACCACTTACAGTATCAAATTCAGTTGTTTGGAAGGATATCCAGCCAGCCCATTTTTTACTAAATTTGGTAGGGGCGTCATGGGCCGTATGTATAAGCTTTTCTAAGTCGGCAATTTTCTGGACTCTGGTAATCCATTCTTTGAGTGATGGGGTGCGTGAGGATTTCCAGTGTAGGGGTATACATTGTTTAGCAGCATTTATGGGGGAGGTGTTTTTCAGGCGCTTTACAAGCCCCAATTTTTGTCCAAAAGCACCTGAAAAATGCCCCAGTGTGAAACGGGTCTTACAGAATCCTCCCCAACACAAAACTCCAGCTGTTTTTATCATATATGATGGAGAACTTATCAGGAGTTATCAGAATAACAGAAGAACCAGGCTGGAGAAAGCTAGGGGACTCAGGACTTGGAAGAGATAACAAAACACTGCTTTTTTTTCTATTACAAGGGATGTTTACATTCTTTGTAATAGGAATAAGTGACCCAAATTTGTTTTAAAAAAGACCAGGGCTTGACAAATTTGCTTGGAATCTAGGAGCCAGCTAAAAAAGTTAGGAGCCAGGTCGGTAACGGCAATCCAGACCTGTCCCTGGCCTGACATGGAGACGAGTGAGGGGAGGATAGCGCGGCCCCCCCACCTGTCTCCATGTCATTGCCCATAGCTCTTAGAGGGACATTTTTTTTTTTTATTTTTTTTTTTTCAAATGACAATTTTTTTTTTTTTTTTTGTTTTTTTTTTTTTATTGCATTTTAGTGTAAATTTGAGATCTGAGGTCTCTCTGACCCCAGATCTCATATATTTAAGAGGACCTGTCCTGTTTTTTTCAATTACAAGGGATTTTTACATTCCTTGTAATAGGAATAAAAGTGACAATTTTTTTTTTTTAAAAGCACCGTGAAAAAATAAAAAGTTAAAATAAGAAAAAAAAAATGTTTTAAATGCGCCCTGTCCTGCCAAGCTTACGTGAGTAGCGCCCGCATAGGAAAGCGGTGTTCAAACCACACATGAGGTATCGCTGCGTTCGGTAGAGCGAGAGCAATAATTCTAGCCCTAGACCTCCTCTGTAACCCAAAACGTGCAACCTGTAGAATTTTTTAAACGTCGCCTATGGAGATTTTAAAGGCTAAAAGTTTGTCGCCATTCCATGAGCGGACGCAATTTTGAAGCGTGACATGTTGGGTATCAATTTATTCGGTGTAACATTATTTTTCACAATATAAAAAAATTGGGCCAACTTTACTGTTATATTTAATTAAAAAAATAAGACTTTTTCCCCGAAAATGCGCTTGTAAGTCCGCTGCACAAATACGGTGTGACAGACAGTATTGCAACGACCACCATTTTATTCTCTAGGTTGTTAGAACTCCTAAACACATACATATATATATATATATACACATACATATATATATACACACACACACACACACACATTTTTTTTTTTTATTATTCTAAGTAAAGGTGAGATGGGTGGGCAGTGAAAGCTTCATTAGCATCGCTGGCTGTCATACCAACAGCCACCACTAGATGGCGCCAGATTACAGAACTAAACATAGGACCACAGAAGGCCTCAAAGCCGCGGCCTCAATTACCGGCCGGCGGCGGCGCGGCCCGACACGATCACGCCAGGGGGGGGGTGGAAGGAGACAGGATACCCCCGCTGTGCTGCCCCAGGCGCCAGATCACAAATTCTAGTCGCCAATGCGATCTGGCGCCCGGGGTTTGTCGAGCCCTGAAAAAGACTAAAAATAAAATAATAATTTACATTTTTTTTTTTAAAGCGCCCTGTCCCTCCAAGCTTGCACACAGAAGTAAACACATATGTGAGTCCCCCCCGTATGAAAACAGTGTTCAAACCACACATGTGAGGTATCGCCGTGATCGTTAGAGCGAGAGCAATAATTCTAGCCCAAGACCTCCTCTGTAACTCAAAACTAGTAACCTGTAGAATTTTTTTAAACATCTCAGATTTTTAAGGGTGAAAGCTTGTCGCCATTCCATGAGCAGGTGCAATTTTTAAGCATGACATGTTGGATATCAATTTACTTAGCATAACATTATTGTTCACAATATAAAAAAAAATTAGCTAACTTTACTGTTTTATTTTTTCATTCAAAAAAAGTGTATTTTTTTTTTCTCAAAATAATTGCACTTGTAAGACCGCTGCACAAATACGGCGTGACATAAAGTATTGCAACAACCGCCATTTTATTCTCTAGGGCAGTGATATGCAATTAGCGGACCTCCAGCTGTTGCAGAACTACAACTCCCATGAGGCATAGCAAGACTCTGACAGCCACAAGCATGACACCCAGAGGCAGATGCATGATGGGACTTGTAGTTTTACAACAGCTGGAGGTCCGCTAATTGCATATCCCTGCTCTAGGGCGTTTAAAATATGTTTGGAGGTTCTAAGTAATTTTCTAGCAAAAAAAAAACTGATTTTAACTTGTGAGCAACAAGCTTGAAAAATAGGCCTGGTCCTTAAAGAGGAAGTAAACCCTGATGGGTTTTACTTCTTCTTTGTCTCCCTGCAAAGGTAAAGCATACATTATGTTGCCAGCAATGTCACCATTGTCCCCTGTAGTACGAAGTGTCCACCTTCTTTCAGGTGTCGCTGCTCCGGCCACTCACAGCACCAGAGCAGCGATGATGTCACTCCCGCGCATGCGCACGGGAGCCACCACTAACGGCATATTGCCGTTAGCTGCGTGCTGCTATCGGCGATAGTGCGCTTGCTCACCGCTGTTAACGGCGCTTGCGCCATAGCCAGCGGTGCCTGTCTTTTAGTAAATATTTCCTAAACTGCGTTTAAGAGATATTTCTTGGACCTACAGGTAAGCCTTAATCTTGGCTTACCTGTAGGTCAAAGTGGTTTGTAAGGGTTTACAACCATTTTAAGTGGTTAATGTGAAGGATGAAGTAACACCGAATAAATAATTGCACACACTCATAGTTACATAGTTAGTCAGGTTGAAAAAAGACACAAGTCCATCCAGTTCAACCTTAAAAACAAATAAATAAAATAAAAAATAATCGTACAATCCAGATACCCAATTTTATGCCCACAATTGATCCAGAGGAAGGCGAAAAAAAACCCAGCAGAGCATGCTCTAATTTGCTACAGCAGGGGAAAAAAATTCCTTCCTGATCCCCCAATAGGCGATCGGATTTTCCCTGGATCAACTGTACCTATGTTAGTACCTAGTTATATTATGTACCATCAGGAAAGTATCCAAGCCTTTCTTAAAGCAATCTACTGAACTGGCCAGAACCACCTCTGGCGGGAGTCTATTCCACATTTTCACAGCTCTAACTGTGAAGAAACCTTTCCGTACTTGAAGATGAAATCTCTTTTCCTCTAGACGTAAAGAGTGCCCCCGTGTCCTCTGGGTTGACCGTACAGAGAACAACTCAACACCAAGTTCACTATATGGACCCCTAATGTATTTGAACATGTTGATCATATCCCCCCTTAATCTCCTCTTCTCAAGAGTGAATAAATTTAGTTCCTCTAATCTCTCCTCATAGCTGAGTTCCTCCATGCCTCTTATCAGTTTGGTTGCCCTTCTCTGCACTTTCTCCAGTTCCCCGATATCATGGAATAGCACCAAACTTCGGTACTTAAAAATCTCCATAGGCTACGCTTTAAAAAATGTTTGTAGTTTACCAGTTTAGAGTTAGAGGAGGTCTTGTGCTAGAATCATTGCTCTCGGGCAGTAATACCTCACATGTGGTACAAATTCCTTTTACATATGCGTGCGCAACTCACATGTGTTCACTTCTGCATGCGAACACAAGGGGACGGGGGCGCTTTTAACATTATTTGTTATTTTTTACAGTCTTTTTTTATTTTTTTTATTTTTCCCTAGTCAAGAAATTTTAACCTCCATTGCAATAGGAATACAATGTGACAGGTACTCTTTTATGGAGACATCTGGAGTCAATGAGACCCCTGATGTCTCTTCTACCCCGGAAAGTATGAGAACAAACACCGATCTCTGCTTTCCAGTAAAAAAAAAAAAAAATTGGTTCAGTACCCGAAGTGACGTCATGATGTCGCTTCCGGCCTCCCAGGGTGATAGAGCTGGCCGGGGACCATCTGGTCCCCGGCCAGCTCTACAGTAATCCAGCATCTCCTGCCACCTGTAAAAGAAATCCAGTTGCTAAGTAGCCGTTAGGGTGGCTTTTACATGTGAGTGAATCGCTGGGTGAAAAGATAAATATCTGCTGTCTATAGCTGCAGGCATCATTCAGGTATCACTACTAGACTTTTGTAGCAAAAAAAAAAAATTACCAAAATGAGTGTGTGCTGTAAATTTGTCTCCAGCATAGTTCTGGTTTCTTCTTGCCGGAGGCTGCCATTTTGCTTAAGTCCAGAGCCCCGGCAGTATATGGTAAAGTGGAACTAAACCCATCAATTACTGTATATACTCAAGTATAAGCACATTTTTAGTCTGAGTACGTTTTCCATTTTTTTGTGGTAAAATTAGGTGCCTCGGCTTATATATTCGGGTCGGCCTATACTCGAGTATATATGGTAAATGGTTTCAATGGTTGCGCTGCTTGAGGGCAGGGCCTGATGTGAATGTACAGTAGGTAAAAGCTCTGTGAAATTTCAGTGCTCTGTTAGTGTACTTGTAATAATCTTTTTTGCAGACAAAAACAATATAATACCTACTTTTTGGGGGGGGGAAATATGATTGATGTTGTATCGACTAAATATCTACCCCTGCCAGGAGGACACAAATCCTCTGTGGAAGGGATTCCCCTATCAACACTGATTGCGTTGATAGGGGTAATCAAGTGATTTTCTTTTCTGCAACCCCCTCCACCCCCACCTTATACTTACCTGAGTCCTTACTAGATCCAGTGCCTCTCCCTGCTCTTACAGGCTTTGCAGAGGAATCGGGGGCTATTGGCTCCCACTGCTGTCAGTCAGATCCTGTTATGGGGGGCATAGCTGTCTATGGACACAGGCAGCACAAGACTGGATTGAGGCCACAAGTGTACCGTAATAGAAAGCGGCATTCCGAGTGGCATACCAAGACGAGGAGGAGCTATGAGTGCCAGCAGTGGACTCAAGAGGAGGATTGGGGGCTGCTCTGTGCAATTCCATTGCACAGAGCAGGTAAGTATGTTAGTAAATCCTTCTTTGTTTTTGTTTTTTTTTAAATAAAAAAAACAGACTACAATTACTTTAAAGTAATAGTAAACCTTACAATAAACATCTTTGTTTTCACCCATTTTCTGATAACTACCCTGTGCCTGGGTTCACACTATTGCGATGCGGGAACCAGAGCAGTTCCAGTGGCAGGGGTGTTGAACATTATTGCAGCATCAGTGCATCGCTATTCGGACATTCACGATGCTGCAAGTCAGCCAAATCGATGCCTGGTGCCGTCATCCGTTGCTCTGTGCAGTGCTCTACCTCTCTTGGAGAAACTGAGGCAGAGCCTCCATGGTGGATAAAGCCCCCTCCCCTTCACTGAAGCAGAAAGTGAGCTGATGAGCTGACAGCCAGTACAGTGCAGGGGGAGGAGCTCAAGTAGACCCAACATCAGGAGAGGCTTCACTGAAGGCACGGAAGGGAGAAGCTATACTGAGCTGCATGGAGGAGGAGGAGGAGGAATCAACTGACATTGAGCAGGTGAGAATGCCAGTGTCACTGATCCCATCCCACCATTGCCACCACCCCTCTGCCACTGATCCCAGCCACCACCCCGCCTCTGGAGAAGAATTGAGTTCTTCTGACTGCTTGAATTTTTGGATAAAAAGTTCTTAACCATGCGCAGTTGTGCAATAATTGTGATGCATTGTGTAATCAAATCGTGGACAGGATAATCATAATTGGATTGAATTATGGGACCAGTGAAGATGCGCACCCCTATCCAGTGGCTGGTCCCGTATTGCATCTCTCTTGCAGGCAATTCACACTACCCACTGCGAACTCCTGCGGGTGCAAATACAGAGATAAAGTGGTTGTTAAGCCACTCTAACCTGTATGCACCATCCACACTGCCTCCTATTGAAGTGTTCCCCATGTGTGTGATTAATAAAAATAAATGCAGAAAATACCTCATAAGATTGCAATCACATGACCAGCCAGCTTTCTCCTTTCCTCCTCTGACAGATGCAGCAGGTGGAGCCGAGATTCCCACACTGACGTCAGTCGGGGGGGGGGGGGGGGGAGGGTTCTTACGGTTGGTCATGTAAATGTGATCTCTGCTCCGAAATTAGGTATTTTCAGCATTTATTTTTATAAATCACACACAGGTGGACATAATAGGAAGCAGTGCTGATGGTGTATACAGGTTAGTGTTATACAAGTGGTACTGCCACGAGCTGACGGGCAGGGAGGGGGGAGGACAGAGAAGACAGGCTCGTAAACTGACCACGGTGTCAGGGCTCAGCAGCCATGATGCACGGTGGTCAGTTTACAGAGGGTAGGGCAGAAGCTGTCAGGATTGGCTAGGTTTGTTTAGGTGTTACAGGGGGCCAAATGACACAGCAAAAGCACTGTTTCATATAATATGCTTTAAAGGAGCAGGATCCATTATTTTATTTTATCTTTTGGGTTAACAAATGCTTTAACGACACCTTCAGATCAGATCGCAGTGCGAACTGTGGATTTGGACAGGAATCGCACCCATGCGATCTTATTCAAGTGTGGGGGGAAAAAAGGTTCTTGCACCTTTTTCATGCGACTTCAGCCACCCAACTGTATGGCTGAATTCGCATTGAACAGACGTCGCATGTGATTGACACAGCAATGCGATGCGAATCACATGCAAGGTCTGTGTTCGCAATAAGCCCCATACACACTATGTTTTTCCTTCAGATTTACCAACACCATATAATAATTATGAGGTCAAACCTTGGGAGTTTCAATTTGTATGCAATCAGGCAGGCCCTTCCACTACATGGTTTTGGTAAACCTGATAGTGTGTATGGGGCAATAGTGTGAATCCAGGCTGAATGTGGTTTTGTTATGCATGCTATTCCTGCCAGAAATCAAGTGAGTTGATAACCTTTTGTGCCGCTGCTGACCCTCTCTGGACTACAAAACTCCTCCCGCCTCTGTTATGCAGATAAGTTGACAATGTGTCTTGTAGCCCCAGGTTTTTAATGCTGTTCCTCCATGAATCTAGTAGGGTGAGTGAATGTTGTTAAATTGTGTTAAAAATTAAGCGAAAGGGATCTATGAATTGAGGAAGGGTGGATGATCGAAATGTCTTTATCCTCATTAGCTGCTGAGTCTGCAGCCAAAGGTGTACATATGCCACAGCAGGAATTAAGCCCCCTTTTGCTTTTGGTGGGTGCTACCACCTGCCACTCAGTCAAGTAAATGGGGCCATTCTGCAAGTGTCCCGCAATTGTATGCTTCTGCTGGGTCCAAGGGGTTAAAACAAGTGGTAAGAAAGCAACACAAGGCTGCCTGCTTTAACCCCTTGTTTACTGTACTGCACAAGGTTGTAGGGCACTTGCAGAGTGGCCTCATTCACTTAAATGGGTCATACTTGACAGGTGCTACACCCACCAACCATGACGGGGCGTAACATTTCTGCTGCAACGTGTATATCCCAGCCACTGCAGCTAAAGTGTGTGTGTGGTTGGGGCAGAGGTGATAAAAGCAAGTCTTAATTATGGGGTTTTACCACCCCCCAAACTGCAAATGTAAATGTAAATTAAGCTTTCGCAGTGATGTGCTGTGGTTTATTTGCATCTGCAACTTTGCCATAGACTTTTATTATATCCTACAGATGCAGTGCACTTTCTGAACGTGCACCAAAACGCCTGCATTTAGAAAGTGCACCAAACCCACAGGATATAATGGAAGTCTATGGCTAAGTGCAGCAACCCCACAGGTTGCTCCTGGTGTGCTGCACCCGTGGTGTAGTTAAACTGCAGCATGTCGATGTGAAAGCAGCCTTATACCATTATGCCCAGTGTATTGCTACACACTGACCTATAGATCTTTTCTTTCCTGCTGCTGGCACCACTCTGGAGAACGCTAGCTGGGATTAGAGGTGGAGTGCAGTTGTTATCACTCTTCATGGGACAGGATTACAATCAGTCGTCAGTCCCTTTACGTTGTACTCTGATGCTCTGGAATATTGAGTCTGGAAGCCCAGACCACAATCTACCAGTCATCTGCCCTCGCTCTTATCACCCCGGTCTACCTTCCTCTCTGTGATGGGGGCAATTGCCACATGCTCCACTCACTGACCACTAAATATGCAGATGGCCTTCTGACTTTCCTGAGTGGTCAGCCAGACTGCTTTTTTTTCAGCAGGTTAACAGGGACAACTCCAGTATTATTGTAATGACTGGTTTATTTTGCTTATATAAATGAGCCTGTGTTGAGGTTCAAAATTTATATTCAAACCGTTAATATGTGTGTATTTTTCAGTCGAGTGATACAGATCGAGATGAAGGTTCCACGGATAGCTCACCCACCGTAGAAAAGCGAATGAAAGAATGTGATCCCTCAAAGTCCCCTACAACTTGCAGACATTTTTCAAGATCCCGTTCACGTTCAAGAGAGCATAAACGGAAAGGTGGTAAGTTGGGTGTGTCATGTTTTGTTTGTTTTTCTTTTTGATTTTTGTTTTTTGTTTTTCTTGTACTTTTGACAGTCGAATCCCCTGTTATTTACCATATCACTTTACAATTTTGCAGATAGTGAGGGGAAGAAACATCGAAGTCGAAGCAGGAGCAAAGAGGTAATTAATACTTTGTAGTGTACATTGACTAATTATATAACTTTGTTTAAATTGGGGATTATTTTACTCTATGGTAAGTAAGTACCAAAGTATTTATGTAAAAAAACATTGAACCTTTCACTATATTATTGTGTATGGTGCACTTTACTTTTTATTTCAGCTTCAGCAGTATCTAAATTCATTTTAAACTCTGCTGTTAAAGCATAATCTAGCTGAACAGCAGAATTCATGGACTCACTACATTGAAATATTTGCGTATATTCTGGTGCAAGGTTTTGCAAATTTAGTGTTTTTGCCCTACCCATTTGTAAAATAGCTGCTCTCTGTAAAACTTGTTGCTGAGGAGTAGTGCACTGGTGATACTGCAAGCTTGAATAGTATTCTAACCATATTTGGTGATCACTTGTGATAGGAAGCATTGATATAAAATTGATTATTGTGCCTAGACCACATGATAACTTTTCTATAATGAATCATACTCAGCGTGCTAAAGCACGAAGAGACTGAACTGAAGACGCTGCTGACTCATAGCAAAAAAATAAGCCTACTTCATGATAAGGTAACTATCAGTCATTCAACCTCCTATTTGACTTGTACAATAATTTAAATACATTGTTTAAGGATATTATTTTACCGTAAGTGTTTTATATTAAAAGTGAAATCTATTTTCCTCCAAGCTATATATCTTAACAGGTGTCATTCATTAAGACAGAGTTGGTTGTCCAAAGCTAGATTTCTCTTAAGATATGTGGATAATTGGGCATGGACATAAATACACTGCTAATTTCATATAAAACAGAGCAAAGCTTTGTCATCTTGGAGAAAGAAAAGTAAACTCTAACCATTTTTGGATAGACTTGTCTTTTAGCCTAATACTTGTGAAAATAAAAATACAACCACAAAAACTGTTATTGCAGTGTGCTAAAGTTCACACCACTGGTTTTCTACCATTAGTGTAGCGCTCTTCCCTTTCTTTCTAATGGTGCCATCTACAGCTGTGTGCTTTGCTTTAGACTGAAATATAATTGTTATATGAAAGGAAGTTTGTTACCATATCATTTTGCCTGACAGTGGTTGGAAGATAAGGTATGATTTGTACCCCAATAGATTTTGGCTTTGCAAAGCCTAACTGGAAGCACTATTCGTCTAAAATGTATTTTGTTAAAAAATATTTTTATAATTGTTATAGTGAATATTAACCAGTAGGAAAAGTGCCTACTAATATACCTCCTGCATTATATTTTAAATTCCACTGTAACCATTGGTATTAAGCAAGTCAGTTTGTCTTTTGCTTAACAATTGCCATTATTAAAAAAGTATAGCTTAACCAGTTCCCGACCGGTGCTTGCCCGATGTACGTCAGCAGAATGGCATGGGCAGGCCTATTGGCGTACAGGTACGTCCATTTTTATATGCCACCCTGCCGTCACGGGCGAGCCGCCCGGGACCCCCGTGAGTCTGGTACCCGCGATCGTCTCGCAGAGCGGCTGAACGGGAGGTGCCATTGTAAACGGCATCTCCCCTTTCGGCCTAGCAACAAGTGACGCGGATCTCTGCTCCATGTGATTGGAGCAGAGATCAGTGTTCACTAATACAAAGCCCAGCCCCCCACAGTTAGTAACACGCCCCTAGGAACACTTAACCCCTACACTGCCACCCCTGGTTAACCCCTTCACTGCCAGTGTCATTTACACAGGAATCAATGCATTTGTATAGCATTGATTGCTGTATAAATGACAATGGTCCCAAAAATGTCTGATGTGTCCGCCATAATGTCGCAGTCACAATAAAAATCTCTGATTGCCGCCATTACTAGTAAAAAAAAAAATTATTAATAAAAATGCCATAAAACTATCCCCTATTTTGTAAATGCTATAACTTTTGCGCAAACTAATAATCGCTTATTGCGATTTTGGTAAAAAAAAATATGTAGAAGAATACGTATCGGCCTAAACTGAGGGGAAAAAAAATGTTATACATATTTTTATTTATTATAGCAAAAAGTAAAAAATAATGCTTTTTTTTTTTTTTTTTTCAAAATTGTCACTCTATTTTTGTTTATACCGCAAAAAAATAAAAACCGTAGAGGTGATCAAATAGCACCAAAAGAAACCTCTGTGGGGGAAAAAGGATGCCAATTTTGTTTGGGAGCCATGTCGCACGGCCGCGTAATTGTCAGAAACGCAGTGCCGAATCGCAAAAAGTGGTCTGGTCTTAAGCCAGCAAAATGGTCCGGTCTGAAAAAAATAAATAAAAATTACTCGGGTGGATACAGCATTTGTCCCTTACTAGCTCTGAAGTAGGAACTGAGTGTTCAAACACTGCTGTTCGCTCAGTTCTCCCCTTCGCTCTGAGCAGAGAGCTCTGACTGTCAGTCAGTGGTTCTCTGCTTTCATCTCCAGCACTCACTGGAGCGCTGGGCTTTGGAAGGGGTGGGCAGGGCTTGCTCAGGTTCTCGGCAGATTGCGGAGAAGCTGAGCCAGGTGCCAGTCCAAAGCCTGGACCAGCTCATTGACAGCGGGCTTCAGAATGAGTCACAGGAGTGCAGAACTAACTGCACTCCTGTGATCCATAGGAGAAGTATAGCCAAATAAGATTTGGCAATACTACTTTATTCTTTCTTTACTTAACTCTATGAATGTAACATCCATACAAAAAGTATTCTTCCTTCACTAAGATTTTAAAAGTTAAACTCCAGGCACCAACCAGTCTAACCACAGTGATGTGCAAAGCACAACTTATAAGCATAGAAAAATGTGAACATTTTCATTTACCTACCTAAAATTTGGGTTGCATAACGCATTGCAGCCACTAAAATTTATATTCAGATTTGTGTGAGGGTATTAAAAACGGAAAAACATTTTATGTTCTGCCTTTTTTCCTGAAATTTCTGTGCTGCTTCTGCAGCTAACTAATCATACATGCATGGTTCTAAACCAACCAAGCAAGTAGCCATAACTTTATGACCACTGAGAGGTAAAGTGTAATGACATTGATTATCTTGTTACAATGGCATCTGAAAGTGGGCAGCAAATGAACATATCTCTGAAGATGATGTCCAAATTGTAATGGCGAATTGTAAACAGCTCTTGTGGGATGTTCCCAGTCTGCAGTTGTCAGGACCAACCAAAAGTGATCAAAAGAATGAATTTGGTGAGCCAGTGACAGAAGAGCATCTGTAGCTCAAATATCTGAAAATGTCGTTGCTGGTTTTAATTCAGCTCACCAAATGATAATGAAAAGCAGTTTGGTATCAGCACTGTATTGGCCTTCTTAAAGTAAACCGGAGTTTGAAGAAAAATAGGGGCTGTAACCGTTTGGCCTAATTTTTCTGAAAGTGCCAATCATTCAACTTCCCCATCAACACTCCCATGTAGCTTTTGTTCTCCCGGTGAGGAGGGCGGTTGGAAGAACTGATTATTGCTATACCAGCAGGCAATTTTTGCATGAATAATCTGACAGGCTGGTTGAACCCAAGTTGATCGATTGATCATCTTGGGTATAATCAGCCTTGGCCATACCTGGTTCGAATTTCGTCCGTTCCCTGCGGAACAGGTCAAGATTTCGAAATGTCTCTGGCCGGCTTTAGAAGGACCATTGCGTACAATTCGGTTTACTAACTGATGAGGAAAATTGGTTTGGTATTAACTGTATTAGCCTCCTTTAAAGCGGAATTCCACCCAGAAATGGAACTTCCGTGGATTCCTCCCCACCCCCTCCGGTGCCACATTTGGCACCTTTCAGGGGGGAGCAGATACCTGTCAAATCCAAGTATCTGGTCCCACTTCCGGAGGAAAGATCGCCACAATCTTGTGCGGCAATCGACGCAGCGTCCGGTCCCAGAAGACAGTAGGGGACCACTCGGCACAGCAGGCAACAGGCTGCAAAACCGTAAGGCTTCACTTCCTGTTTCCCTTAGGACAGGGCTCGACAAACCCCAGGCGCCAATCAGTGCCACCGTCAGTCAGTGCCACCTGCCAGTGCCGAGTGTCACCGTCAATCAGTGCCATCTGCCACCACCAACCAGTGCTACCACCAATCAGTGCCACCTGCCAGTGCCAACTAGTGCCACCGCCAATCAGTGCCAACTAGTGCCACCGCCAATCAGTGCCAACTAGTGCCACCGCCAATCAGTGCCAACTAGTGCCACCGCCAATCAGTGCCAACTAGTGCCACCGCCAATCAGTGCCAACTAGTGCCACCGCCAACCAGGGCAACCTGCCATCGCCAACCAGGGCCACCTGCCAGTTCCAAACCATTGTCACCTGCCAGTTCCAAACCATTGTCACCTGCCAGTTCCAAACCATTGTCACCTGCCAGTTCCAAACCATTGTCACCTGCCAGTTCCAAACCATTGTCACCTGCCAGTTCCAAACCATTGTCACCTGCCAGTTCCAAACCATTGTCACCTGCCAGTTCCAAACCATTGTCACCTGCCAGTTCCATCTGGCAGTTCCACGTGCCTGCCAGTGGCAACCAGTGCCACCTGCCAGTGCCAGCCTTACTCTTCCTGGTCAGCCCATAACCCTGATGTAACAGCGTTTCAATGGAGTTATTGACTGGGTGCTCCATGGTGAGTTTGGGATAGGGGGTGAAAATGAGTGGCCTTACCCCGGGAGCTGACAATCCCTACCACTCAAAAAAAAAAAAACCTGGCTCCCAACTTTTTTAACTGGCTCCTAAATTCAAAGCAGATTTGTCAACCCCTGCCTTAGGATGCCAGCGCCTGCACCCGGAGCCAAGCAACTGGTCGGCTTCGGGTGCCAACATTGTCGGCTCCCTGGACAGCTAAGTGTCCAAATATTAAAATTCAGCAGCTGCAGTATTTGTAGATGTTGACTTTAAAAAAAAGTTTTACCCAGGCGGAACTCCTCCTTTCTGAAAGTGGTATAGTTGCCTGGTTGTTAATGTGGCCCTCTATACTTGGGGTTCACTGAAATGTAACATGACAAGTCAGCTTCAATTTTGAATGTATTCTGGACTAGTGAGAGGCCAGTTTAGCAGCTAAGCCTTTCAGATTTTGAAAAGAGACCATGGCAATCACAGCCTGCATGGTTTGAAGATTGTGTATGAAGTTTTTCAGCCTCCATGAATTTCTATCACATGGCAAAAAACAGAATGGAGCCTTTGTGTTTGTCAATGTCCTCTGCATCTCTAGTCTGATAATGTCAGCTGCGCCAAGAAAAATACAGGGGCTGCTATTGCTGACTTTATTTCAAGAGTGCTAGTTATCTTGCAGCCATACTTGATTTGAGTGCCTTATGAAGTATTGAAGATATTAAATTGGTGAGATGCCCAGGCAATTGAGGTTTTCAAAAGCAGCATTCTACAGTGGGAGCCTCTATTTGTCCCAGCCTACTTTTCCCTAGTGACAATGTCACCTGGCCTCTCCATCCTCCTTTGCAGCCAGCACTGAATTGACTGGTGTTGACCACCCAAGGGCCCCGTCATGTGACAGTGCTCAAGCCTAGCATTTTGGCTGCTGGAAACAAGCACTGTATTGGAGTGGGGGATGTTACATGCTACTCTGTACTAAAATGTCCTGTGACTGGCTGCGGGGAGCATTGGGGGTGTTGCTGGTAAGGCGAGTATGTGAGGGGTGGTCTTTGCAGTGACATTGTCACTTTTCCCTGCACAGGCAAGAGTATTGTGTCTCATTAAAGAAAGACGTGCAGCAGTTTTATTTAGGTGATCAGCATCTTGTAGAAATAAATGGGAATACATGAAGCCTAGGAATAAGTTTCCCCCAATTGACTTCACAACAGCATATGAGATAAAGGCACCAAACACTGTTAAAACGGTCAGTTTTCCAGTTACTGGGTTTCGATTTCATTTTGGTCAACATCCAAGTGCCATCTTTGTAACTGTGAAAGTGGTGCTACTATAACACAGAGTTTAATCAGATTATATTGCACGAACTGATGCATGTTGTGTGTTTTATATTGCTTGAGTTCAATTAACTGGTCTAATATTAGACTGGTATTTTAAGCAATGTCAAATTTTATATCTAGCTCAGGTGCAGGAAAATGGATAGTAATACATTATGGGTGTGTAAGAATATATTCCTCCTTCATAATTGGGTATACACGCTGATCAAATCAGTGTCTTGTAATTTTGCTCTTTTTTTTTTATTTATTTTTTGTATTAAAAGGAGATCTCAGAAAAATGTCAATAACTGCCATGTAACCATACATCAGGACACTGTTACTTCAAATATTTATCAGGTTTGTGTTTAGTCAAGAAAATGGAGAAATTCTGAGAGAACTCTTTTTGTAAGTCTACGGGCATAGAATTTTGGAGTTTGTATTGACTGCTTTTGAAGGTGGAAGCTCTGGGTTTCATTCTTCCTTTTACTGCTTGTTTGGCTGCTTTCTTGTTCAAGATCATTGAAAATCTAAAACATCTGATGTGTTCTAAAATGCTTATTTTAGACCAGCTACTCACTAGGTAAGAAAATCAGAACAAGATGACAACCCCTGAGCCTGCACCTTTCAACTCTAGTCAGTGGTGGCAACTCCATACTATCATTCTGACCATTTCAGTTCAGTTTGACACATTACTGCATGTCAGCAGACAGGACTTCAAATCAAAATTTGTTATTGCAGCAGGCTTCTCTAAGCAAATAGTTGCTTCAGGAGGGATTTGGACCTTATCTTTTTTGCATGGAAGGGTCCCAAGAAATATGGTAGTTCCAGTTTTCCTAGAAATGCCTTTAACTTACTACAGTTTTCTCTATGGTTTCTTTTAGTAATTCAGACAGTAGAAATCCAAAGCTTTGAAGGCTTGGTTTAATAGTTATTTTTTATCAGTAAGGTCACAAAAATTACTTCACAGCCTATGTCACTCGTTTGACATTTATACTAACTCTCTTTGTTGCACTATTTTCCTGAAAGAACCAACTTCTTCTTAAAACAGGGTCGAAGACATGGGTCCAAAGAGAAATCTTCAAAGAAGCATCGCTCTGATGACATCATCGACAAAGATCATTCAGACAAAGTCCGGGAGCGACTTAATTCATCAGAAAATGGAGAAGAAAGACATCGTCGCAAGGATCGGAAGCCATCTAGGGGCAGAAGTTATTCCAGGTCCCGGTCGCGTGAAAGGTATTCTTTCTACTTTATAACCATTAAGCACATTTATTGTCAGAAATGTTCCATGTTGCAGCCATGGTGTCAATTTTAGTTCTTTCTGGTCAACAAATAATGTACAACAGAGAAAAAGAGTTGGAAAAGTCTTTACTTGCCAGTAATGGATGTTTATACTTATATTTTTTTCTTCAACATTAGTATGTGGATGTTAAGAGTAATCTGTATTTAGAAAAATATTAAGTGCTGTTATTCACCTTTCTTAAAAAAAAAAAAAAAAAATGATGTTCCAGGCGTCATCGTAGTAGGAGTCGTGACAGGAAAAAATCCCGATCAAGGAGCAGAGAAAGGAAGCGACGACCCCGGTCACGCTCCAGATCCAGACACCGTCATAGAAGTAAAAGCCGGTAAGTCTTGTGCGCTAAGCAATTTTTTTCCTGTATAAATTTAGTTATCTACAGTTTTACACAAGTGTTAATATATTTGTTTAATCTCAGTTTATTAACCACATGCACTCCGGGAAAGTTTTATCCCCTTCACAACCAGAGCATTTTGTGCTATTCAGCACTGCACTACTTTAACTGACAATTGCACAGCCATGCAATACTGTATGCAAATTACATTTTGTATAATTTTTTTTTTTTTTTCCACAGTGCTTTTATTTGGTGGTATTTGATCACCACTGGGCTTTTTATTTTTTTTGTGATGTAACGTATAAACTTGAGTATAGGCTGACCCGAATATAAGCTGAGGCACCTAATTTCACTGCAAAAAAAAAAGGAAAAACGTATTGAGTCGAGTATAAGCCTAGGGTGGGAAATGCAGCAGCTACCGGTAAATTAAAAAAAATACAGCCTGCCAGTGCCCATTAAAAGAATGCAGACTGCCAGTCTACCTGTTCCTGGTAATGAGATGTCCCACTGTGTCAGATCGGAATCGTCGTGCAGCCACGTTAACGATCTCACATTTCCTATGACACATGGCACAATGATTTCTAGTATTGGATCACTGTGCCGTCAATCACAAGAGGAGGTCTAAGAGGCAGGACAGTCATTGCGGGGCTGCACACACTGACACAGCATGGAAGGGATAGGAAATTCACAGGGGTGCCAGGCCGATCCATGAGCGTCACCCAGCCGGACAGCCCCACCCCTTTTTGGTCTCTATTTAGGTGTTTGTTTTTATTTGTTTTTGTTTTCCAGCTGACTTCACTCGGGTATAAGCCGAGGGTGGGTTTTTTTAGCTTGAAAAACTCTTCTGCCAAAACTGCTTATACATGAAAATATACGGTAAATGAAAAAAGACAGAAGAAAAAGCTATTTTCTACTTTCTGTTATAAAACTGTATTTTGCTACATGTCTTTGAAAAAAAAAAAAACAATAAGTGTGTATTGGTTTGTGTCAAAGTTATAGCATCTACAAATCATGGTATCTATATTTTAAAATTGATTAATTCTGATGTACTGATGGACTAGTTTTTCCTGAGGCCTTTGGAGCAGAACTCCGGGAAGGGCCCTACACAGAACACTAAACTTTTTTATTACATTTGTGGCACTCCTTACCATTGAAGAGAAGTCTAATTTCATTTTCAGGAAGTCCTCCCTGTAATTCCAAAGATTCAGCATCTATTCTGCCAAAGAGGAGGAGCTGTTACAACAGGGATTACATCATATCCTCTCCTCTGTCTACACTATAATCAAACTATGCTTCCTATAATGCTTTGGGAACTGCAGTGAATGTTGGAGGGTACAATAGGCCTCCTGTGCATGTTAAATTTGAACAAGCCCACTTCAACATAAATCATGCCCCCTCATTCAGCAGCCAGCCATACTACTCAGTAACACACAGCAGGATAGGCAGGTTACAGCCTTATAAATGCAAAGCATGTTTGTGCTCTTCCCCCTCCAGCCACAACAGGAGATAAGCATATTGCCCTTACTTCCTTTATGTAATTACCAAACTGTAGAACCATGCCCATACTTATATATTTTACAATCTATTGTTTGCTGTAATTAAGAACTATACATATTCCTCCTCATGCTGTAGCTTTAAGATCTTTCTAACAGCAATCAGTGCTTGTATGGTGTATGAGGACATCCCCATCCACTACACAGAAAGAAAGAGCTGGGCCATGCTGCTTTACATCAGCATGTGGCACAAGTTAAATATCGGCATGAGAAAAAAAAAAGTGTAGCGCTAAATTACCAATGTATGGAAATTCGAAATAGTCTTCATATTACCACAATACCAGTCTCTGTGATGTGTAACGTCGCGTATCCTACACATCACATTGAAAATAAGACCTAAAAAATTACTGCAAACTTTGCAGGGATGGTGGAAAACCCTCCTACATGTATTTGGCAGTGGATGGTGTCGGTAAAGCAGTGGACGATGTCCAGTGCCCATCAGTGCAGCCTCATCAGTGCCCTTCGGTGCAGCAGGGATTGTGAGACACTGGCCGGATGACAGAGTGGGGATCTCCTGCTGTGACAGATCTTGTGTGTGAAACGTCGGTCGCTGTAAAGTCCCGTTTCCTAGACGGTCATTGGACCAGTGTGCTGTCTGTCACAATGCCAGTCCAGGCGGGAGGGTGTGGGGGGCACTGAGTGCTGGAGGAAGGGAGGGCACCACCTCCATGGGCGGAACAGGCCAGGGGTCTGTGAGACCCCCTCCGCCTACTACAGCAAGTAGGGACAAAAGTACAAGTCCCTGCTTGTTAGAGAGAACTACAAATGGGGGAATGGGAGAAATAGCAGCTAACCATCTTACAAACAGGAAATCACAGGGCAGTAATGCTTTTACTTAAAAATCAGGCTATTACAGAGGAACTACTGAGATAAGAAGATGATGGATGGCATAGTTGGTGAAGGTGGTAGATCAGCATCAAGGACATGGGAAAGTTTTTGCCCCGAGTCCACCTTCAAGATGCCAGCACAGTGCAAAAATTGTCCATCTTTGAAAAGTAGACAGCCTGAGACATTTAGCAATAGGCATTTTTTTTTTTTGTCACATTGAATAAAACAAATTTCCTTTTTTATTTTACATTTTTTTTCTTGCATACCTTAGAGTAGATCAGTGTGGTCATAGTAACACTGTATTACACTGAAGGAGTGATCATGGGTTTTTTTTTTTTTTTAATACTTTGTTGCTACAATGGACCATCAATTGTAACAGCACTGTGCGTTTTATTTTTGTTTTGTTTTTTTGGTGTGTTTTTTTTTTTTTTAAATCTCTTTATTAATTTTCCAATAGAAAAACATATCACAACATGTACGTTCAATCTTCAACTTTCCCACTCTCGTAGGGGCTTTTACATAACTTTTTTAAATAATTACAACAAATAAAAACATTCATTCTTCCCCCTAAACCTTTGTGTTGATGGTGTGGTTTGTTGTTCCCCCTCACTTCCCTATCCAAAATCTCATTACTTTCTTGTTATTCAAGCTGTTCACTCTTTGGGTTTCCCAGAAGCCATTGTAGGTTCTACTATCCAGCTTGCTCAAACTCTCTCATATCTGTCTTCACATCCTCTATTACAATATGTTTCTCTATATAGCAGCACGTTTTCATTTACTGAATATTTCCAAAAGGCTTATGAGGGGGCTTATGGTTTTTCCAATTCTGTACTGTTGATTTCCTCCCGTTGAAAAGCAACAGACTTGTGTTCTCTTTGCCCTAGTGGAGATTTGATTTCCTACCAGACCCAAAAGTCAAATCTCTGCATCCTGTTCTAAAGCAACTGATGTAACTTTAGCGATTACTCTTATAACCTTTTTCCAAAATACTGCTATAGCGGGGCAAGACCAGAATATATGGATAAAATCTGAAGTATATACAACATCTCCTATAGTTTAGGGTGTTCAATGGGCACGTTCTATATAATCTATAAGGTGTATATTATATGCGCTATCTTAAATTGTATGAGCTTGCCTGGAAGTGAAACTAATTTCTGGAAAGAGAATCCCCATATCTCTAATTTTGAGACATCTCTTATCCAACAACTTATATCTAATAATGCAGTTTTCACTAAATAAGTAAAGTAGCTATCGGTTTCTTTTCCAGTCTCCTAGTTATTTGTTCTAATCCTGATTTTTGTCAATTGCAGAAAAACCTTGCGGAAATTGGGCAGAAAGAGCATGGGCAAGCTGCATATTTCTAAATACACAGCTTCCAGGAATATTTCAGAGTTCTACCATTCCTGCTAAGGATATCATTGTTTCTCCCTGCACCACCTGAGATGACTTTTTAACCCTAAATTTGGTCCAAGCTCCTGGATCTTGGATAGAATTTAAATTGGGCAACTGAGGATTCCTCCACAGCAGAGTATTTGGCGACAAAATCTCCCGTCTTTCGTTTTGAATTTTTGCATCGTTGATTTCCTTTTTACATATTCTGTTATATTCTTTGTAACTTTTAAATTACACTAGTGTTCCTTCATTTTTATATTTTTTTAAAAGCACTTTTCTTAGTTTATAGCTTTTTTAACTTTGCCCGTGAGCCACATAGGTTTTATTTTTAGCCTTTGCAGTGAGATCACAAACAGTCTTTTTGAAGAATTCCCATTTCTGTTCTGTGCCCATTGATGCCAATATTCTCTCCCAGTCTAAGTCCTGGAGAGCAGCCCTCATCCTTGGAAAATTTGCTCTTGAAATGAAGTGTTTTTATCTTTCCCGTATGTGATTTTTGCATACAGCTAAAATCAAATAAAATCATGTTCTGGTCACTGCTACCCAGGTGTTCCTTTATCTGAACATTAGTAATACGCTCTGCATGGTTTGCGATTACCAGGTCCGACAGAGCATGATTCCTAGTTGGGGCCTCAAACTGGACCTTAAAATTGTCCTGTAATAGGTTTATACATTTTTGCCCTTTAACTGTCCCAGTGCTGGTCCCTGACTGGGATCACCAATGTCACTCAATGGAGCTTACTTATTGGGATGCTCCAGCCCTGGATCGGTTTCCCTGCCACTTGCCTCTCTACCTTTCCTGACTGTCACCCATCTACTCTTTGCTAGTGCCTGCACCTCTTTGTCTCCACCCACCTCTGTGCTGGCCCCTGCCGGCACTTGCCATGTACATTCCTGGCTCTCCTTTAGTGTAGAGGGTCCTCTCATTGCGGACAGCTGCTTCCCCAGATTCAGAACCTGAGCTTCCAGGGAAACAATGTGCTTACATTTTGCACAGCAGTACTTGCCCTCGATAAGATGATCAAGGAACGCATACATGCCGCAAGATGTACACCGAGTCGCCTCTCCACACCCACCGGGCATCATGCCTATTAATTTAATGAGGATTAGAGATTATACCCAGTCCAAATTACCTAACCACTAGCTTCCAGACACTAATACTCAATAGGGCGGTACACAGGTACTTAAGACAATACACAGATACTCACAGACCAGCGTGCACCCACAATACATAAGTACTAACGATCCACACACACTACTCAGATAACGCTCAGGTACTCGCACTACAAGGTACTATGACCCCTGTTTATAACCTCCCATTTTAAACTCTGGTTTTTAACTCACCACTTTGACCAGTTCCACTTAGTTTCATAGTTCGTAAGGTTGAATAAAGACACCAGTCCACCCAGTTCAACCTGAGTGTCTACCCCTATCCCTGTATATTACACACTCACATTGGTCCCTACACTCAAAGAGCCCACAATCTAAGGTTCCCATTCATATACTAGGGCCAATTTTGGACAGAAGCCAATTAACCTACCTGCATGTCTTTGGAGTGTGGGAGGAAACCGGAGTACCTGGAGGAAACCCACGCAGGCACAGGGAGAACATGCAAACTCCAGGCAGGTAGTGTCATGGTTGAGATTCGAACCAGCGACCCTTTTTACTGCTAGGTGAGAGTGCTAACCACTGTGCCGCCCTTAGACAGAGTTCCAGCAGACTCAAAATGAGTTTGTATTGAAAAAAACAGAGGAGAGTGGTCCGAAAAGTCACCTGGTAAATATGTAGCTTCTACAACATCTGCTGCCAGTGCCGGATCTGCAAAAGCTAACGTTTTATAGAAGGTGGAAAAACAGGAATATACTCCTTTTAGTGGGTTTCTGCATCTCCAAATTTCTACTACACCTGTTGCCTGTGCCCTATTGTATAGATCAGCTGAATACTGCTTTAGAGGCTTCGGTCTGTCTAAATCTGGGCATAGTTAGTCTCCAATGAATAGTAATTTTTCTGGAAAATGTTGGATAATTTTCTCTAATATTACATTTAGTTCTTTAACAGAAGAGGGAGAAGGAATATAAATTGCTGCTATGAGATACCTTTTGTTGCCCTAGCGTATAAACTAAGATGACGTATTTTCCCTGTACATCCGTATATACCTTCTCTATTAAAGAGGAAGTAAACCCTGATGGGTTTACTTCCTCTTTCATTCCCTGCAAAGGTAAAGCATAATGCATAGTAGTCCATTATGTTTCGATTACCTGACACAGGAGCCAGCGAAGTCACCGCTGTCCCCTGTAGTCCGGCGCATCCATCTTCTCGGTGGGTCTTCACTGCTGCGCCGCTGTCATTCTGAGAAGCCGCGATAACGTCACTCCTGCGCATGCGCATGGGAGCCGCCACACCGTTGTCATTCGCCGTTGACAGTGCCGCACTCAGTGCGCCTGCGCACCGCTATCTACGGCGCATGCTCCGCAGACAGCGGTGTCTTTCGGCAAATGTTTAGGAGATATTTCTTGGACCTACAGGTAAGCCTTAATCTAGGCCTACCTGTAGGTCAAAGTGTGTTGTAAGGGTTTACAACCACTTTAAGCCAGTAAAAGATTTATTAACACTGTCACCCCTCTCGCATAGGAGGAGTAGTAGGAAGTGTGATAAGCTTTTTGAATCCACGTTTTTTATTTATTTTTTATTTTATTTTTTAAGAGTCATTCGTTTCCCTCCCACTTGATGTCTCCTGAAGTAAAATCACCTGTAGATTGTATTTTCTTACATATTGAAACATTAACGCTCGTTTGAACTTAACCCTCAAACATTCCATGATATTATAGAGTAACAACTATTTTCACCTGATATCCTACATAAGTAGTGAAACAGGCAAAAACCGCTCCACACTGACCTGAGCCATGTGGCTCTTAAAAACAAAACAATTAAAAAAACGCATCACCAGGGCAACAACACCACACCATCTCTGTACCCTTAGACCATGACTTTGTTGTTTTTTTGCCACAATTTTGTTCAGGTCACTAATGTAATAGGCAGAAAAACGTCCGTAATCTGCCCCAAAGAAGCTCAAGTTCTTTCTTGAGCTTAGGGCATTTTTCAAGCATTTTGCTTCTGGTGACAAAATGCTCAGATGTGAACAGGTGCCATTGGAATTAATGGGATTTTGCTTGTTGGCTGTTTTTCAGGCGTTTTATGAGCTAAAAACGCTCAAGTGTGAATGCAGCCTAAAGCCCCATACACGCTATCAGATTTTCTGCTGATTGGTTTCTTCAGATTTGCCAAAACCATGTAGTGCAAGGGCCTGCCCGATTGCATACCTATTGAAACTCCTAAGGTTTGACCTCATATTATATGGTTTTGGTAAATCTGAAGGAAAAAAATCAGCAGAAAATCTGCTGGTGTGTGTATGGGGCTTGAGACACCATACCTAGACACCTCCCACCCTGTCTTTTTACACTCCCCTCCCTACTCTGTAACCCCATCCATCTATGCGTGGGAGCAAAAAGGACCTCTTCGTTACCCTTAACCTCACTGACTATAGCTTCTTTCCGTTACCTTGTAGATAAAAAAAAAATTAGAGTCAGGCTCTCTAACAAACCATTTAAGAGATGCATTTAGGTCAACTTTATACCTGCATGCTATATGTCTTATATTAAATTATAAATATAATCATACTTCCCTATACCCATTTTCGGAAGAAGTGGATGGGGGAACGGAGGAGGGAGAAAAAAAACCCTCTCTCCTTCCTGAAAAAAGACCCAATTCTACCCTATCCCCCCCTTTACCCCTACAAAGGGAGATAACGGATGGATGGGCCCCCCCTCCAATATACTGAAATAAATCCCATCTCCTCCCTCTCCCCGTACATTAACTTGTTAATACTCGTCTCATAAAGATAAACGGAAAGTAGGGGGGGGGGGGGGGACTATTACCTAAGTATATTTCAGTATCATATTAATATATGTGCTATTATAAATACGGTATTAGTGGTTGGTGGTAATATGTATGTAATATTACCTCCACCTCCTCTCTAGTGTCCAACCATTCTGCTGCAGCAGTTGGTGTCTCAAAAAGACAGGTATGAGTTCCATCAATAACCCGTAATTTACTAGGGTATAAGAGACTAAATTTTGTTACGTTTTCTTGCAATCTTTTCCACACTTCTGTATAGGTTCTTCCTTGTTGCTGTATCTCAGAGTAATCAGAGGAAAAAAGTAGTTTGGCATTTTCATATTGCAAATCTGGCCTTGTCCTGGCTATTGTCAATATACGATCTCGGTCTCTATAATTCAACAGCCATAAAAGAAACGGGCATGGGGGGGCACCCAGCTTTGGCCATCGATAAGAGATTCTATGTGCTCTCAATCACAAATGTTGCAGACGTATCTGCAAGTCCTAGTACCTTTTATCAATAATTTCTCTGAATTCAGCTGGTTCATCTTTCTCCACTTGCTCCAGCAGGCCTTTAATCCTGATGATATTTCCCTGCAAAACGGCTGTGTGTGTCAATTGTTATCCTGTAAAACACTGACTTGTTTTCTCAAAATATGCAGTTCTCTGTTATCTGTTCTTAGATTGTCTTCTACCTTTTGTAACCCAGGCTTCCATCCCTGTAATCCTTTGCTTGACTTTATCAAACTCGTGCCTAATTATAATAATATCTACATCCAGTGCATCAATTTTAATTGCGAGTCTCACTGCATGTTTTAATAGCTGCTATAATGTCCTTGCCAGAGGGAGCCAGTTCACCACTGAATTTCCTGCTGTCTTAGCTGCCATTGAAGTGGGAGACAAACAGGGAGTAACAGTCTGGGCTTTAACTGCACATGGCTTACCTGAGGTCATCCAGACCCGCTGTTTGTAAAGCCTCAACTTTCAGACAATCTCTGACTGTATGGCAAGTCCCACGTGTCCTCTCCACCTCTCCTCCTTCTGCAGCCTTCCACTCTCCCCCTTTCTCTGGAGCAGCCTGCCATCTCCTCCAGGAACCCGCTTCCACACGTGGGCTCCTCCACTCCACAAAGCTATGCTCCCACTATCTGGCCAAATGCTGAGGGGAATTCAGCTGGAACTGCTGTCTTGCTGGAACTAGCATGAGATGAGAGCACTGCGTCACCATGTCCACCCGCTCTCACATCCTCCGACAAATCGATGTAACACAGCAATGTTTTCAACTGTCGGGAATGGGTTACATTCATGACAGCCGAGATTACTAGTAATCTTTGGCTACAGCTAATCACATGGTACAGGATGCTGTGATTGGCCCAGGTACCATGTGATAGCTGTCAGCCAATCGCAACATAGGAAACACAGCTATTATAAATTAATTCATTCATAAGATCTTTAATGACATTGTGATCATGTTATCGTATAGCGACTGCCCTCATGTGATCACATGATCACCGGGCTGCAGCATGCTACACACCCATGTGATTTGTGAATAGTTTAGAAAAAGGTCAGGTGCCCACACCAATGGCAGATGACCCAAACAGCACCTTATCTGTTTATATTATTGCCAACTGTTTTCCCCAAGGGAGAAAAAGAAGAGACCTGAAAAACCAAGGCGGCATAGTAGGAGTCGAAGCCGGACACCACCAACCCCACCAGCCTTTAGAGGGAGAAATACAGCTATGGATGCCCAAGAAGCTTTGGCTCGAAGGTAATACTTTCTCTTTACACTAATGTATTGGTTCTTGCCAGTGTGTACTTTATCAAGTCAGTCTTCATTTGGCTTTTTTTTTTTTTTTTTTTTTTTTTTTTTTTGGCTTTACTAATGTAAGACTTGATTCACGTGTATGCGAATTAAATGTGTTTTAACCGCATCCAATTTGCATAACATGTAAATGTGACTGGCTTTCACACAAAAGGTTTTAAAAAGGGTCCTGTGCGTTTTTGGGTCCAGTTCAGGTGAGAATTCAGGTAAAAATTCACAGACTACAAACAGCATATTTGTGAACCCAGCCTAAGCCAATGTACTGACAACAAACCTATGCAGTAAACGGATATGGCCCACTTGGATCTGCAGAGTGTTTGCAATGGGCATTGTATAGTGTGGTAAACAAATTTTCCCTATAGATTAATTATACACCTTCCAATATAGTGCTAGTGATTTAATAACACACTCATGGATTAGCAAAATGCAAAGAAACATTTCCTTAAATTACAGAAATGGTAGCCTTTACATTACATTGCAGTTCTAAGCAGTGCGTGGCTGCAATTTAGCATTTTGATGGTCTGTGGATCAATTTGTTAACCCAATCGCTGTGAAAAATTTGTTTTTGTTTTTTGTTTTATGCCGTTTGAATCCTAACTCATCAGTTTGTCTTTTAAACCGTACCTTGCAAATTTGGAGGAAATTCCAAAAACATATTATAACATACTTGGTGAATGCTTATATCTTTGTATTCAACTTAACAGTTGTTCCGTCAATGCTTTTTTTACATCATTTAGCGGTGCAGTTATTTTGTCCCCATTATTTTTTATATACTATTTTTATCTTCTCATTTCAGATTGGAAAGAGCAAAAAAACTACAGGAACAGCGTGAAAAAGATTTGGTTGAAAAGCAGAAACAGCAAGAAAGTACTGTAGGTGAGAAAGGTATTATGAGCTACTAAATATTGAAATATTGTATTTACATTTACTAGCATGTAACTTAACTTCGTCCCACACCAATTCTGACATTATGATTTTTACATGTAGAAAGAAGAAAAAAAAAATTTTTTAAATCAATATATCTATAGAGATATATAATTATTGGGACTCCTTCTGGGAAGGCTGTCCACAAGGTTTAGGAGTGTGTCTATATGGGAATGTTTGACAGTTTTTCCCAGAAGTACATATGTGAGGTCAGGCACTGATGTGGGCAAGAAGGCCTGGCTCGCAGACTACGCTCTAATTCCTCCCAAAGTTATTCTATTGGTTTGAGGTCAGGACTCTGTGCAGGCCAGTCAAGTTCCTTCACCCCAAACTCGCTCATCCATGTCTTTATGGATCTTGCTTTGTGCACTGTTGCACAGTCGTGTGTATATATATATATATATATATATATATATATATATGTATGTGTGTGTGTGTGTATATATATATATTATATATGTGTGTATATATATATATATGTATAGTATATATATATATATATATATATATATATATTACACATACACACAGGCCCTAGAGAATAAAATAGTGAGTGTTGCATTTTTGTATGTCGCACGGTATATACGCAGATGCACTTTTTAACGAATATTAACCCAATTTATTTTTATTTTTTTTGTTTGTTTTATTTTTTTGTAATATATAAAAGATGTTAGGCTGAGTAAAATAAAGTGCATCACCACAGAGTGGCGCTGTGGATACTGTTATGATACCAGGTGCCACGTCCAGAATATATGAATATGCAAAAAAAAAAATTGGGGGGGGGGGGGGAACAACCCAAAAAAAAGGGGGGCTTGGACTTTATAGGCACAAAACAATCAGGTAAATAAGTTTTTTTTATTTTTTATTCATTTAGTACAAAAAGACATATTAAAAGGCAACCATGTCTCGGAGTCAAATGATATAACATCAGTATACAAGATCTATGTAACAATACATTGTAAAATTCTCAAAATTTTACACCCAGTGGCAATCACACCACATGTATTCAATACCATAGTGTTACAACATCTTGATAAGATTGCTACTGAAAATTATAATCATTATAGCTCTACATGTTATGCGGCTTGCACTTCTTCAGGAGCTTCACGGAGACCGGCTTACTAAAAAGCTATAATAATGTCAGAAAAATACACTACAAAACACATTAGCAAATTGTGTAACAAGTGAGACTGAAGCCACACTTAAAAGACCAGCCTAATAGGGGTTACCACTACCACAACAAACCATCTGATCCTCACAAACTATGGGGGCATGTAAAACAATGAAAAAAATGTGAATGTAAAAAAGCCAGAATATTGGGAGTGTAAAAAAGCCAAACCAGAAACAAAAAAAAAACTATTATAATATAGCTCACTCACTGAATAAGAAACACGGACATGAACATTTTTTTTTTTTTTTTTTTAAAGTATCAGTGTTCCTTAACCACTTCCCACCCGGCCAATGCACATATACGGCCGGGTGGGAGCCGTCTACTCCTGATAGGACGTTCACGAACGTCCATCAGGAGGAGCGGGATCGCGCACACCCGTGCAGCGGCGCGATCCCGATGTGCCCGTGTCACCCGGACACAGCGCGTCTCAGATCGGCAGGAGGGCTCTTTGATTGGCCCTCCTGATCACATGACGGCCGTGTCCAATCACGGCCGTCATGTGATGTAAACAAACAGCCGGTTGCTAGGCAATCGGCTCCTCCTCTCCTCACACAGAAGTCATCGCTGAGGAGAGGAGAGCAGATCGCTGCAGCCGGCTGATGATCAGTGAGTATGAGCTGTTTTTTACAGCTTTTTACTCACTGATCACTAGTCTAGTGTACACACAAATCACCACACAGTAAACACACTACACAGTATAAACACAATGTCCCCATAAATGTCCCCAAATAATAAAAACACATGTCCCTAATAATAAAAACATGTCCCCCACATATGTCCCACTAAAATCACATGTCCCAATGATTATCTGCACACATATGTATGTGATCACCTGCACACATATGTACATGATCATTTGCGTACATATGTCCGTGATCACACAAACCAATTATTATACACTTAACGGAATTTTTTTTACAAAAAACATGTAGCAGACTACATTTTGGCTTAAATTTATGACAAAATTAGATTTTATTGGATTTCTTTTAAAATGGAAAAAAGAAAATATTTTTTTTTTCTCCAAATTTCCGCTTTTTTGCGCTTATATCGCAAAAAATAAAAAACGGAGTCGTGAATAAATAACACCAAAATAAAGCTCTATTTGTGCGAACAAAATGATAAAAACTTCATTTGGGTACAGTGCAGCATGACTGCGCAATTGTCACTGAAAACGATAGAGCGCTGAAAGCTGAAAATTGGGCTGGGAAGGAAGGGGGCGAAAGTGCCCAGTATTGAAGTGGTTATACAAGGATTCACTCTATAATGCAGTGAGGAGACAATGGTGTCTATCGTAGCGGTAACGTGGAGTACAAGTAGAGCAGTCATCTAATGAATGGAGACAAAACAAATAGTATGCCCATACGTAATCTCATTAGGACCATTAAAAGAAGCTTTAGAGAAAAAAGAAAAACACAATCCATTTAAATAAACCTACCCATTGGTTTCCCCAGGCTAATACTGCAGTGCTATCTTATCATTCAGACATTCAGATTCCTTTGGTAGAAAGCAGGCTCAAACACATCCAGCTGCTTCCTATTTATAGCACACCCCAATCTGTAGTCATCAATCGGATAAAAAAAAAAAAAAAAACACTTCTGATACTTCCTTTGTTCAACTATTCTTTTGAACCATACCAAAACGAAGGCAGATGCCTAATTTGCATGGGGAAAAAAATGTTTCATGTCCGTGTTTTTTATTTGGTGAGTTATATTATAATAGGTTTTTTTTTTTTTTGGTTTGGCTTTTTTACACTCACAATTGTTTCATTGTTTTACACGCCCCCATAGTTTGAGAGGATCAGATGGTTTGTTGTGTTTTTGTTGTTGCGCAAGCCGCGTAAAACATGTAGAGCTATAATGGTTATCGTTTTCAGTAGCAATCTTATCAAGATGTTGTAACACTATGGTATTGAATACATGTAGTGTGATTGCCACTGGGTGTAAAATGTTGAGAATTTTACAGTGTATTGTTGCATAGATCTTGTATACTGATGTTATATCATTTGAGACATGGTTGCTTTTTTAATGTCTTTTAAGTAAATAAAAAAAAAAAACGTTTTTACCTTTTTTTTTTTTTATTGTTTTGTGCCTATAAAGTAAATAGATACCTAACATATTGGCCTTTAAAATTGCGCGCCCTCGTGGCATGGTGCTAAACTACAGTACTTAAAAGTCTCTATAGGCGACGCTTTAACCCACTTGATGACTGCCCACAGTACATTTACATCATTACTTTACTGATGTAAAATACCGTTAGGGCAGCAGCTAGCTGCCATAACCTCGGTATCCTTTTGTACTGTGGGCGATTCTCTTTCAGATAAAAGTGATCCCAGCAGTGGATTTGCCACAAGATCACTTTTATAGGCAGCGGGAGGGGTGCATTCCCCATCAGTATAACCACTGAAACAGGACCACGTCCATGTATTCCCTCCGGGCGGGAAGTAGTTAAAGGTAATATTTTTTTTCTGTTAAAGGCAAAGTGTCTCTTAAAGTGGTTGTAAACCCTTACAAACCACTTTGACCTACAGGTAAGCCTAGATTAAGGCTTACCTGTAGGTCCAAGAAATATCTCCTAAACCTATATGGTTTAGGAGATATTTACAAAAAGACAGGCACCGCTGTCTACGGCCCATGCAAGATGGAGGACTGCTTCGGGGGCTTCGTTCTCAGGTAATTCATAATGAGCTAGTATGCTATGCATACTAGCTCATTATGCCTTTGCCTTGCAGGTTGCATTTTTTATTTTTTTTACTTCCTCTTTAAAGGACATGTCATGCTTATGTCTATTACAAGGGATGTTTACATTCTTTGTAATAGGTATAAAAGTGAACCAAAAAAATAATTGATAGTAAAAATAAGAAAAAAAACTAATTTAAAGCGCCCTGTACCTCCATGCTCACGTGCAGAAGCATACGCAAGTCACGCCGCATATGTAAACTGTTCAAACTACACATTTAAAGTATCACAGCGATCCTGAGCAATAATTCTAGCAGTAGACATCCTCTATACCTCTAAACCGGTAACCTGTAACATTTTTAAAATGTATTTTTAACCACTTCAGCCCCGGAAGGTTTTGCTCACTTCATGACCAGGCCATTTTTTGCGTTATGGCACTGTGTTACTTTGACAATTGCGCCGTCATGCGATGCTATGCCCAAATAAAATGTTTGTTTCCCCCCAAATAGAGCTTTCTTTTGGTGTTTTTTGATCACCTCAGCGGTTTTTATTTTTTGCGCTATAAACAAAAAAGCAACGGTTTTGAGAAAAAAAATATATTTTTTACTTTCTGCTATAAACCATACCCAATAACAAAAGTTTAATCAAATTTAGTCCAATCTGTATCCTGTTACATATTTTTGGTCTGTCTCTCCTCTGAATGATCAGTGGATCGCGGCCGGCGGACCTGCTGATTGGCTCCCGCTGTGGACACAGCAGGAGCATCTCGAAATCATGCGACTCCACCCATGGCCAATGCCTTGTTTGCCTTGTGGTAGATACGCCCCTGCGCATAAGGCATGACAGGTCCTCTTTATGGAGATCCTCTCTATAAGACCCCAGATCTCCCCTCTACACTGGAAAACATGAGCTTAAAAAAAAGTTGATTTCTGCTTTCCAGAAGAAAATGAAATGGCAGCGTTTACTTGTGCCAAAACCAGAAGTGAAGTAATTCCCGGCCTCCCATGACCATAGAGATGGCCAGGGACCAATCCTGTCCATGGCCAGCTCTGTGGTAACCCTGAGGCACCACCAGATTGCATACCGGGCTCCTCGATCGTGTGGAGGGGATGCCCCCTCTCGTTGCCTGTAAGGCCTCATTCACACCAGGCAGATCCGCTGCCATGGAGTCCACCAACTCAGCGGTAGATCTCTGTTGATCTCCACTGTGGCGGCGGATCTCTGCTCACTGAGCGGGGAAGGGCTTGTCGAGCTTGTAATGGAGAGACAGCATGTCCGTTTTCATCAGATCTCATCCAATCTGCCCGGGACAAATGCGTACGCAGGGCCATCCGTCTGATTTTAGCATATCGGTCCAGGTCAGATGTCAGTGGACATCGCTGACATCCGTCGCTCCATAGACTAACATGGAGTGCCCGTTTGGGTCCGCCAACAAAACGGACAGGCAGACCTGAACGGTCCCGACTGTTTGAAAGTGTCCTAAAAGCAGCCTGAACCTTTTACAAACCCTTTAAATATAGTTAATATAACATGCATGTGAACTTGTCTGTTCCAATGACCAGCCTTGCTGCTCACATGTCTAAATAATGTGATTTTTTTTTTTTTTTTTTTTTTTTTTTTTACAAATCTTTTTCAACCCATGGTATAACCTTTCTTCTTTTGCAGTTGCTACAGCAGGCGGTGGATCGGTTATTAATGTAGCTGCTTTGTTGGCCTCCGGAACACAGGTCACTCCTCAAATTGCAATGGCAGCACAAATGGCTGCTTTACAAGCAAAGGCATTGGCAGAGACTGGCATTTCTGTTCCTAGCTATTATAATCCAGCAGCTGTAAATCCTATGAAATTTGCAGAGCAAGAAAAGAAGAGGAAGAAGCTTTGGCAAGGCAAAAAGGAAGGGGTAAGATAATTTTAACATGGTTATTCAAATACAAGGCAACTACACTCGCCACTTTATTAGGTACACCTTGTTAGTATCGGGTGGGACCCCTTTAGTATTTAGAACTGCGTAATTCTTAGTGGCATAGATTCAGTAAGGTGTTGGAAACATTCCTTAGATTTTGGTTTCTGTTCACATGATCACATTATGCAGTTGTTGCAGATTTGTCGGCTGCACATCTATGATGAAAAGCCCCCGTTTCACCACATCCCGAAGGTGCTCTATTGGTTTGAAATCTGGTGACTTTGGAGGCCATTGGAGTACAGTGACCTCATTGTCATCTTTAAGAAACCAGTTTGAGATGATTTGAGCTTTGTGACATGGTGCATTATCCTGCTGGAAGTAGCTGTCAGAAGATTGACATGGTCAACAACAATGCACGGGTAGGCTGTGACGTTTAAACAATGCTCAATTGGTACTAATGGGCCCAAAGTGTGCCAAGAAAATGCCCTCCACACCATTACACCGCCACCAGCCTGAACCCTTGATACGAGGCAGGATGGATCCATGCTTTCATGTTATTTATGCCAAATTCTGAGCCTGCCATCTGAATGTCGCAGCTGAAACCGAGACCCATCAGACCAGGCAACGTTTTTCTAATCTTCTATTATCCAATTTTGGTGAGCCTGTGTGGATTGTAGCCTCAGTTTCCTGTTAGCTGACAGGAGTGGCACCCAGTGTGGTCTTCTGTTTCTGTAGCCCATTCATTTCAAGGTTCAATGTATTGTGCGTTCAGAGAAGGTATTCTGCATACCTTGGTTGTAACGAGTGGTTATTTAGTTCAAGATGATAGGCAACAGTAACTTAGTCTGCCTATTCCCCTTTGACATCAACAATGCATTTTCTTCCACACAACTGCTGCTCACTGGATTTTTTTTTTCTTTTTTGGACCATTCTTTGTAAACCCTAGAGATGGTTGTGCGTGAAATCCCAGTAGATCAGCAGTTTTTCTCTTTCGTTCACTGACTGACACAGCTCCATAGGGTTGTTACGCTACCTTCAGGAGAGGACTAGGCAGAACATGTTATACATGTGAAACAAAAAACAGAACTTTATAGTTCCGCCCAGGGGCCAGTCCCTCCAGTAACAACCCTACAGCCTGCTTCCTGCAGCTTCAGGTTTTTTCTGCCTAGTGAAGGAGGTGGACCTAGGAACCCTGCGGGACCATCGGTCCTGGGATTTTTTTTTGCTGAAGTTTGCCTTTTGCGCAAGATTTTTGAATCCTGTGATCTACTATCAACAGCCGGCTGGGTGACAGGCTGGATACCCTTATCCTTGTAGTCTCCCCAACCTGGCCATCAAGCGTGTGCAGACCATAACAACGCGCTGGGTTGGCCACGACATGCCCCTCAGGCTCCAAGGGCGGCCAGTGAGTGCAACACTCCGGGGCACACCTATGACCGGGCTACTGATGTCTGTGTCCTAGTGTGCCGTGGCCAGCAGCCACCCCATACTCTTCGGGAGTGGGTCTGTAATGGGATGTACCTGCCTCATGGGGTTGAGCAGCTGGGCATTCCCTGGGAGGTCGATTCGGGGGTCCCTCTCCCTGTCCCTATCTCCCCCTCCGTGGGGCATGCTGTATGATGGGCTGCTGAGATGGGATGCCAGCCTGACTGGTTGGGGTGGAGTACTGGGAGTACAGTCGACCCAGGGCCTCTAGTCGAGGGAGGAATCCAAGTTGCTGATCAATGTGCTCGAGCTTCGAGTGATCAGGCTATGCCTCTCCACATGGTCGATGAGACATTGAGGGCGTCCGATCAGGATCCAGTCAGACAACGCCCGGGTGATGGCATATGTCAACCATCAAGGAGGAACCAGAAGCTCGGCTGCAGCAGGGGATGTTGCTCACATTCTTCAGTGGGCAGAGCCACATATACTAGCCCCATCAGCCATTTACATCCTGGGAGTGGAAAACTGGCAGGCGGACTACCTAATACGCCAGATGCTGGACCCAGGAGAGTGGTCGTTTCATCCGGAGGTTTTCAGGCTACTGTGCCTGTGATGGGGCACACCAGACGTGGATCTTCTGGCGTCTCAATCGGAAGGTGCCGATTATTCGTATCCAGGACAAGAGATCCTTGGGCAGACGTGTCAGTTGCGCTGGTGGCTCCGTGGGATCAGTACCGACTGATCTATGCCTTTCCTCTGCTAAAGCTACTACCACGTCTGCTCTGCAGAGTGTTGACAGCCAGGTGCCAAGGAACCGAGGTCTCTCGGAGAGCACGGAAATCATCTTCTTGGAAGATATACCATCGTACCTGGAAGTCCTAAATATCCATGTGTGAAGAGAAAGGATGGTGTCCGCGCACCTATTCTTTCCAGGATCTTGCTGTTTCTACAGCGAAGAATAGACCAGAAATTGGCTTTAAGCACCCTTAAAGGACAAATATCAGCCTTGGCTGTCCTTCTTTTATTTTTTAATTTTTTTTATTTTATTTTTTTCAGCAACCCCTGGCGGCTCATTCTCTAGTGAGCACTTTTATTCAGGGGGTCCAGCATGTAGTTCCTCCGGTGCGTCCACCTTTACCTCTGTGGGATCTGAACCTGGTGTTATCGGTGCTTCAGAAACCGCTGTTTGAGAACATCAGAGAAATTGTTGACTCTTTCCTAGAAAGTGGTCTTCCTAGTGGCCATTACATCGGCCAGGAGGGTTTCGAAACTGGCGGCCTTGTCTTGCAGGTCGCCCTATCTGGTTATCCATAAAGGATAAGGTGGTGTTGCGTCCGCAACCTTCTTTTTCTGCCGAAGGTGGTTTCGACGTTTCACATCAATGAAGACATTGTGTTACCATCTGTGTCCTAAACCGACACATCCTAAGGAAGTGGCCCTTCATTCCCTGGACATGGTCCGGGCTCCGAGGGTGTACTTGTCTGCCACGGCTCCCTTTCGGAAGTCAGACTTCGTTTCGGTAGCTGGTCCGAAAAAAGGTATGGCAGTCTCGTCATCCACCATTTCCAGGTGGATCAGACAGATCATGGTACAGGCCTACGCCTTAAAGGGGCAGGTGCCCCCCTTTCCTGTCACGGCCCATTCCACCAGGGCAATTAGAACCTCTGGTGCCTTCCGACATCAAGCGTCAGTCGCTTGATGTCGGAAGGCCCAAGAGGTTCCAATTGCTCAAGTGTGTAAGGTGTTGACTTGGTCGTCCGTTCACACGTTTACCAAATTCTACAAAGTGTATGTCAGCGATCTTCGGATGCTTGCTTTGGCCGCAAATTTTTGCAGGCGGCCGTGTGATGTTGCAATTGCACTTCTTTTTTTCAGTTTTTTTTTTTTTTTCTTAAAATAGTTACTTTTGAGTATAATGCACTGTTGCATTGTTAACCGCAAGTTCTGATGTGGATAGATAAGGTGGTGACTCCCCTATTGGGGAGCACTTCTGGTTGTGGGTGAAGTTTTTTTTTTTTTATTTTATTTTTTTTTTTATATGCTGTTCCCACCCCTCGTTATGACGCTGCTTGGGGACGTACCTATGGTCAAGAATAATGGAGCTGTGTTAGTCAGTGAAAGACAAAATAGGATTTTTGTACTCGCTGTAAAATCCTTTTCTCTGAAGTTCACGGACACAGCACCCTCCCCTCCTATTGATTAACATTATACTGCTTGTTAACGTACTGAAGCTGCAGGAAGCAGGCTGAGGGGTTGTTACTGGAAGGACCGCCCCCTGGGCGGAACTATACAGTTCTGTTTTTTGTTTCACACGTATAACATGTTCTGCCTAGTCATCTCCTGAAGGTGGTGTAACAACCCTATGGCCAAGAATAATGGAGCTGTGTCAGTCAGCGAACTTCAGAGAAAAGGATTTTACGGTGAGTACAAAAATCCTATTTTTTTCCGTACCTGTCTGTCTGACACCAACAACCATGCCACGTTCTAAGTCACTTAAAGCAGAGTGCCGCTTGTTTTTAAGCTTATTAAAAGTCGGCAGCTACAAAAAGTGCAGCTGCTGATTTATAATAAAGACACTCCCCTGTCCCATGGTCCAACAATGCAGTTGCCGGAAGCCTTGCTCCTCTGTGGCGCCATCATTGCAAGTGTGGGCACCCGGCTGTGACAGCCTGCGACTTCACAGCCAGGTGCACATGCGCGAGTCGCACTGCACCTTCTCACTGCCCAGGCAATCTTCTGGGCCTTGTGACGTGTCCCAGGAGATTGCAGGGAGGAAGAGGGGCTGATTCGCCTAGGTGGCCGAGCGGAAGTGTGAGCTGGGTACCTGTCAAAACTGAGCTCATGTTTTAATAAGCACTTAAATGGAACTGTCTTTGATGGCTGGTAGTTCTGCCACAAACCCCTAGAATTTTAAAAGGGTGCTGAATCATTTAGCTTCTGGACTTGCTATTATGCTACTGGGAACTCTGCTTTATATTCTTGTAAGCAAGCAGTAGACCAATATTTTAAGTGAATTTTGAAACTGTTTTAAGATGGAACAGAGCAGATTCAGTACAACAGTACTTGCCCAAGAAACTCGCTGCTTTGCAGTAAGATTTGAAAAGTGATGTTTTAAAATCCAGACTTCACTAAAAATACCTGTGTGCTCAATGCCTACTTCATCTTGTGTTAAAGTGACTCTCTCTTGCCAAAAAAAGTAGGGCAATACTTATGTGTTCTAGCATCCATGCCTGCATTCACCAGAACTACACTAGCTAACACTTGGACAGTGTTCATTACCTGCACCCCTGGCTGCATGCTTCAGTTTAATCTGCCAGGTGCTTTCTTTGATGCGCCCTGTAGCGCTAGATCTGTGGTGGGCAGAACCACAGCAGGTAGTGAGGAATGTGGCATCTGACACATCTGGAAGAATCTAATATCTACATCAGCAGAAGCTTTGCAGAAGAGCAATGGAGAATTCACACACACAGTGCAATGACAGGAGTTATACTGCCTTGTAAAACGCCTTTCACCGAAGGTTACACAGAAAAAAATGACTTTGTGTGTACCATTTAAAATGCAGAGCTGCATTGCAGTGTGCATGCAATAAAATTCAGCATGCTGCATTTTATTTTGCAGTGTGCTATACAGAACCGAAGGACACTGTACAGTAGCACAGCGCATTGAACTGCTGTACAGCGACATTAATGAAGTGTTTGTACCCTTCAAATAAAATGTACTAAAAACAAAAAGCAGAGTTACTTTGCGCTCAACACAAGTCCCTCTACCGCAGTCACTAACAAACAGCTCCTGGAAGGCATTCTGGCAGCTGTCCATTCTAGTGTGATTTCATCCTGAAGATTGGAGTCCGTTTGCCAGACAGCTAAAGCCCCTTTCACACTTGTGTGACTTGGGACTGCTAAGTCACATGACAAGTCGTTCCCCATGTTTTACCATGAGTACCATTCTTATCGGTGCAACTTCAAAGTAGTCCCTGTACTACTTTGGTCCAACTTTGATGCAATTCGAAGTCATAGACTACAAGATTACACTGGCATTGCTTAAAGTTGCAACACAATTACGTGTTTTTCAGGTTGCACAAGTGTGAAAGGGGCCTAAGCAGTATCCAGTTTTTACAATCTGTAATTTTAGTTTTTATTACTCAAGTGACAGGATTGCCTTAAGTGGTCGCTAAGAATTAACACAATGTTCAGCTGTGTATTTCCGTTAGGATTCCCGCTGTGAACAGCTGATGAACTTTTCCCAGGTTTCTTTGCTGTGAATTCAATACATGGTTTTTAGTACGGTTAGGTTGTGTTTCTGTGACAGAATGTTTTGCACATCTGCCTGCTTTACTATTATATTTAGCACACCACTAACTGTTAGCATTTGAGCAATAAAGAAGAACTTTGCAATAATACATTTTTAATGAGGTTTGCATATGGATGTTTGCTTAAGGATGTATTTTTTTTAAAGCTTCCCATTTTATTCCTTTTTAGGATAAATCTGTGTCAGCAGAAATCTGGGAAAAGCTAAATTTTGGAAACAAAGACCAAAATGTTAAATTTAGAAAACTAATGGGAATAAAGGTGAGTAATTTCATATGGTCTTCTAAGTTGAATAAATTCCTGTTTTTTGGGGGGTTGGGTGGGGAGTGTTTTAATAGCTAGAAGAAGCAAGCTACTCTAAAGGCTTTGTATAGCAGAAGTATGCTCCATTCTCCATTTATATTAACTTTTTTTGTGTTTAATGTCTTTTTGAAGAGTTCTAGAAGGATAATTAATGGCTACGGCCTTGATATTGGGGGGAGATATATGTAATTAATTATATAATCCAATTTTATTTAAAGTTGGCAATCGGCTCCCCTGTGGAAAATATCCAGGAGGCTTTCCAGCCACCTGATCGCTTTTACAGTGCTGCAGAGTTCACCCGCTGCCCCTACTGGGCTCTCCTGTTCCAATGTGGACCAGTAAGTGCTTGTTCACTCGTGTGTTTATAAAGAACAAAGCAATGCTGAAACCACCGCCTGTGGAAGGAAATTCCACATCCTTGCCACTCTTACAGTAAAGAACCCTCTATGCAATTTAAGGTTAAACCTCCTTTTCTTTTAATTTTAGTGAGTTGCCGCTTGTCTTATTAAACTCCCTTCCACAAAGTTTTTTCCCTATTGTGGGGTCTCGAGCTTCTCTTCTCCAGAAAGGAATAAGTTCAGTGCTTGTAACCTTTCTTCATAACTAAGGTCCTCCCAGTCCCTTTATTAGCTTTGTTGCCCTTCTCTGTACTTGCTCCATTTCCAGTACATCCTTCCTGAGGACTGGAGCCCAGAACTGGACAGCATACTCAAGGTGCTGCCGGACCAAAGTCTTGTAGAGTGGGATAATTATCATTTTATTCTTGAGTTAATCCCCTTTTTAATGCATGCCAATATTCTGTTTGCTGTTTGCTTTTTTAGCAGCAGCTTGGCATCTATTAGGACCCCCAGGTCCTTTTCCATCCTAGATTTCCCCCAGAGGTTCACCCCCTAGTGAGTAGATTGCATTCATATTTTTGCCACCCAAATGCAGTATTTTTTCTACAGTAAACCTAATTTACCATGTAGTTGTCCACACCATTAATTTGTTCAGATCCTTTTGCAAGGTTTCCACATCAGGCGGAGAAGTTATTTCCCTGCTTAGCTTGTCCGCAAATACAGAGATTGAGCCGTTTACCCCATCCTCCAGGTCGTTTGTGAATAAATTAAACATGATTGGTCCCAGCACAGAACCCTGGGGGACCCCACTTCCCACCCCTGACCATTCCGAGCATTCCCCATTTATCACCACCCTCTGAACTCTCCCTTGTAGCCAGTTTTCAATCCATGTACTCACCCTATGGTCCATGCCAACGGACATTTGTGCAGTAAATTTTTATGGGGAACTGTGTCAATTGCTTTTGCAAAATCAAGTTGCACCACGCCTATGGGCCTTCCTTTATCTAGATGGCAGCTCCACCTCCTCATAGAAGGTTAATAGATTGGTTTGGTAAGAATGATTCTTCATGAATCCATGCTGATTACTGCTAATACCGTTTACATTACTAAAATCTTGTATATAGTCTAAAGCTGCACGATTAATTATTAGAATCATGACATGATTTTGATTCTTTTCTAACAAGTGCAGAGTTCTCCCAGCTGAAAAAAGATTAAAAATAAATCCAGGCAGCCAGCCAAGTTTTATCACAACCCCACAAATAAGTAGAAACAAAGTATATTTTTTCATTCTTTTATCAAAGGAAAGAACTCCAGCTTGTAAATTAAAGGAAGTTTAACCATTTAAAGACCAAACCTTTCTGACATTTGTTGCTTACAATTAAAAAACTAAAAATGCTAGAAAATTACTTGAAACACACAAACATGATCTATTTTTTATTTTTATTTTTTAGCAGAGAACCTAGAGAATAAAATGGTGGTTGTTGCAATATTTTATATAACACTGTATTTGCGCAGTGGTTTAAAAAAAAATACACGCAATTAAAAAAAAAAAATACACTTTTTAATGAATTTAAAAAAACTAAACAGTAAAGTTAGCCCAATTTGTAAAAGAAGATGTTACACCACGAGAATCATGATCTTTATTCTCAGCAAGAAAAAAAATTGTCGTTCTCATTTTAGCCAGAATCATGTAGCTCTAATATAGTCCCTTATCATCCCCTCCAAGATCTGGCATACTGTTGATGTTAGGCTAACTAGTTTGTAATTCCCAGTGATGTATTTGGGCCCTTTTTTAAATATTGGTGATACATTGGAGAAAAGCCAAGAGCTGGTACCATTCCAGTCAGTAGACTGTCAGTAAAAATTAGGAACAATGGCCTGGCAATTACTTGACTGAGTTTCCCCAAGTACCCTCGGGTGCAAGCCGTCTGGTCCCGGTGATTTATTAATGTTACGTTTCCCAAGTCTATTTCTAATTCTGTCCTCTGTTAGCCACGAGGGTGCTTCCTCTGATGTCATAAGGACAAAAGCTGCAGTTTTGGTAGAAATTCCCCCTCATTCTTTATGGGGCCAATATGGTCTGTCCTCACTTTTTTACTGTTTGTGTACATAAAGAATTTCTTGTGAATTTTTTGCTCTCCTGCACTGTCTTTTGTGTTCTATCTTAGCCACCCTAATTGCACCCTTACATATCTTGATGCATTCTTTGTAAAGTCTGAATGCTGATGATGATCCCTCAGCCTTGAATCTTTTGAAGGCCTTCTCCTTTGCTTTTATATGCATGTTTAGAGTTAAGCCATCCAGGACTTCTGTTCACTCTTTTTTAAATCGATTTCCCAATGGGTGCACAGGCTAATGCCCTTATTTAATATGCTCCTAAAGCAAACCCATATCTCCTCCATGTTCTTTTGTTTATAAGATTTTATCCCAATTTATATCTTCTAGCAATTTTCGTGGTTTAGGGAAGTTGGCTCTTTTGAAATTCAGTGTCTTTGTGGTTCCCCTTGTGTTTCTGATTTGTGTGATTTATACTGGCTGACATAAAGTGCCTATTCTAAGAGGGGGGGGGGGGGGGTCTACCTAGATGCCCTCTGTATACCATGTGCCTGAGATTTATGGTTCCTTGGTCATTTGAGGATTAACGGATATACTTGCACTTCGCAAGCATTATTAGCCTGGTCTTTTGCCAGTTAATCAACAATTATGCCTTTCTGAGGAAGCAGTATTCTTTTGGCTGTAAGCATAGATCACAATGTGTTTAACCATTCATATTGTTTTTAGAATGAAGAAGAAGCTGGCCCTAGCAAATTAGATGTGGAAAGTTTCAAAACCCTAAAGCAACAAGAAGAGGTTTTTCGAAACCTGGATGCTCAGTATGAGATGGCAAGATCACAGACTCACACCCAGAGAGGCATGGGCTTGGGTTTTACATCATCAATGCGTGGAATGGACATGGTTTAAATAAGAAGAAAGCGATTCATCACTTCTGCTACTCTGGACTTCTCACCTGTCCTTGTAACCAAAAAGCTAGAACTCTAGCTTGCATGGATGTTGCATTGACTTTAACTTATTAAACAAAAAATCATTTTTGTAAATATCAGTGATACTGGTGTTAGTGTTGACACATGACAATTTTCATTAAACTGCAATAGTAAGATGTTTGATTTTTTTTTTTTTTTTTTGGGGGGGGGGGGGGGGGGGGCGGCGCGACATTCAAAAGTGTATGACTTTAAAGGTATGGTCATCAATATTTGTTTGTCAAATCGAAGTAAGCAGATCTGATCCCACCGGTAAAGCTGAACTCTGGGATAAACCTTTTAAAAATACAAGAGACGTGTATTCTTAATTCAATCTTGAATCCGGTTGTACTTTGTATGTATGTTCCAGAATGTGCAAGAATCTAGTGTAAAATTTGTGCAGAAGCTTCTTGTAATAAAGACCAGTCACTGCTGCTCCCTCTCCTTTTGCGGGGTAAGTGGTCTTGTAATCCCCACTTGTAGTTTCCTGCAGGCAGCCTGTAGCGGGAGGACCTGCTCTCTGCACAGGCTACATGCTTCCCAGTGATGAAATCATTGCTATTTTTAAAAGGTAATAACTGAATTTGCAAAGACACGGACTGGATTTATATACTTTGTGACTATTGAGGAATATGTTTAAAGTTTTTGTTCTTGTAGTTCAGTTTTAAATGTATACACGTTGTGAATTTTTCCATAACAAACCCTCAAGTCATTCTGGAGATTTTTTTTACTATAAGTTTACATTCTTTTGTTTCAGGTGTTTTTGCGCTCTAATAGCACATGTTTGAATATGTATTCTGGACTGCAGTGGCAAAAAAACCTATGGCTATTGTCGCGTTATTTTGTTTTTTTTTTGTTTTTTTTTTTTTATTATAAAGATCTACATACTTTATACCATCATTTTTGCACAGATGTTTTTTTTTAGCCAAGCTCTTGTTGGTTATAGCTCATTATCACTGACTGTAGATGCTAATTGTCCATGCATTCTACTGTTGTAATATACTTAATGGACAATAAAAGATTGTTGTAGAATAAAAAAAAAAACTCCTACTAATGTCGTTTTCACCCCTGTGTTTTTTTTTTTTTTTCCTATTCTGTGATACTAACTGTAGGTATAAGACAAAATATTTGCTTACAGCCTGTATTCTCAGTGTGAATATCCATAGAAATGTGATTTGACAGTTTGACCTGTAGTCTGGATTTAAAGCCGTATTAGACCCAAACTCAAACCCTTAAAACAACTTGAACTTACCAATTCTTAGATGTGGTGGCTGCATTCGTTTTCTGTTTAGACTTTCCTATATTTTCATCTGGTGATTCAGCTAGTAAGTATGTTTTCTGCCAGAACACGCTTCCCTGCCATTGTAGCCATTAGAGTGTTGAGACAAACAATTTCACTCTGCCATCTTCCAGGCCAGCCCTTGAGAGATTGTGCTCCTCCCACCAATCGGGGAACACGTTGCTCAGTCTTTAACGGCAGTCTTTCAGGCACATCGCCTGTTACTGTGTTTTCACCATCTGAAGGAGATATGTTGCCTTAGGGGCCTTTTGCTGGAGTGCTTCATCCGGGTCATGAGAGGGCCGGCTGGTAGATGGGAGGCTCTGGGACCGGAAGGGGGGGGCAAGGAATAATGTGCAACCTTACCATCAAAGCTACTTGGTGGAGGAGGTTGGCATGCGGCTGCGGTGATTCTCTTCTTGGCACCGGGTGTCAGACAATCCCCCCTTCCCCGCGTCCAGGCCTGGACAAAGGCAATGTGGCTTCAGGGCTGAGTTGTGTTTTTTTTTTTTTTTTTGTTTGTTTTTTGCGGCCCAGGAGGAGGGATGGCCGGCTGGTACTGCATGTGGACATCGCTATAGGGGTTAGAACAAGCACCACACAACCTAAGGAACCTACGTTTTCATCACGGGTCATGTGACTTCATCAGGGGATGATCCCGTGACTAACACGCGTCGGGAATAGGGAATACCGCTACCGGAAGTGACGCTGGTCGAGCTCGCTGCTCGTTTTTACACTGCCTACCTGTACCCATTGTTTATTTACCACATATGATACCCGGCACGGGACCACCTATGGCGAATACCCTAAAGTGACTCTTAAAGAGGCCACGCACCATATAGAGAGCAAGAGAGGGACGCCAGGCAGGAATTACTGTAAAAAGATCCATAAAGGAAAAAGGTCTCCAGGGACACCCAAAGATACATGCTGTAACCTTACAGCGGTAAGGTAAGGGGACACCCTTAAAAAGAACATCTAGGACCACACAGAAAATAACGCCACCTCACTGAACTCCGTTGGATCACCATAATTATCACTTATTTTTGATAACAACATCAGCACTTTAAACTTAAAAAAGCTTACTCAGATTGTATGCGATTTTTGGATATAATCGCATCGAGTTCACCTAGTCTTATGCGATTCCTAGACATAATCGCTACACTATTTCTTAGCACCTTATGCGATTCTATATAGTCATCACTTTACTGCACTTTTGCACTTCTACATGGACATCTGAAATTGATATTCATACGTCTGCTTAGATGACTATATAGTTATATCAAATTGTTATTGGACTCTGTCCTTAGCACTACTGCACTTTTTGCTCAACTTTTAAATAATTTTTCACCGGATACTACAGTTTTTATTTTTATTTTACACCTACTCGCATCACAACAAAGTGTCACTACTATTTCTATTATTATTCTTTTTATTATTACTTTTATTTACCTGTTTTGCTGTTTATATCAATTTATTGACTGAAGAAGATCATATGTTAATTATTATAATACATTATACTATTGTTATACAGCTGGTATATATATATATATATATATATATATATATATATATATATATATATATATATATATATATATATATATATACGTGTTGGTAGCTGCTGTCGACTTACCTTTATACTATATATTTCATTTGTTTTGGCCATTTTTACTGGCTTTATTGTAATTTAACTTCTTAAAGCACACCATGATTGGTAGTTTACATATCTTTTAGTACAGCGCACCACTACTCTTATACCAATTTCTCCTGGGTTCAGACATTTCCCCCCAGTGAGTGCAGCAGTACTCTAGCCTATTAATATCATATATCCCTTCCCATCTTGGCGCAGGAATACATTTCCTTTGACTATTACCGCAGGAGAGCTTGTTTGTGCACGCTCTCACTAAGTTGGTTCGCTCAAATTTTTGCTACCTGCTGCGCAGGCCTCTGATGATCCCATCTCTGAGTTAGGATCATTAAAACCTCCTCCGGCTGGGGATGCCTTTCCTATCCATGTATGGCTAAGAAAGCTTTTGTATGGAGAGTGGGAGCTTCTGGATAAACAGTTTTATCCTCCTAAGAGATTTGCCAAACTGTATCCTATGGAAGAGGATTTCTATAAGAAATGGGGGATTCCAGCGGTTGATGCTGTGATTACCTCTGTAAATAAGAACCTCACATGTCCGGTTGATAATGGGTTCATGTTAAAGGATTCAGCGGATAAGAAGCTGGAGCACCTTTCTAAGAACCAGATGGCTTTAGCAGGTTCAGCAGTCCAGCCGGTTCTGGCTGCAATGGGTGTATCCCAGGCCATTAAGGAACAGTTTGAGGAGATTACATTTTTACCTGTTGAACAGGTTCAGCAGTACGCTGATTTAGCAGACTCACTGTTTCACAGTAGATGCTATGAGAGATGCGTCCATTCAGATCTCACGTCTGATGTTGGGACTAGTGCATTCTCGCAGAGTCCTTTGGCTTAAAAGTTGGTCAGCCAAAGCACCGTGTAAGAAGCTCCTAGCCAGTTTCCCTTTTCGTGTTGAACGGCTATTCGGAGAAGATTTGGATAAATACTTACAGAAGATTTCCAATGGCAAAAGCCCTCTGTTGCCAGTAAAGAAATTTAGACATTTCTCATTTAAGCAGGCCTTTTTTCCTGTTTCGGGGGAAAACAGCCTCTAGGCATTCTTGATGGCTTCAGCCATCAGGTTCAAGGGAGGAACCCCAGGGACAGCACCGAGGTCAGAAAAGATCTTGGGGAAAGAAGCCCACCAAGCCAGCCTTGTGGAGGGGTGCCCCCACTCGCTCGGGTGGAGGGAAGGCTTCTGCAATTTTCAAAGATCTGGCAGGAATAATGTCAGGACAAGTGGGTGGCTTCTGCAGTTTCTCTAGGTTACAAACTAGAGTTCCGAGTTTTGCCGTCTCCCCAGTTTCTAAGGTCAGGGGTTCCCAAAGACCCAGAAAAAAAGCCTCTCCTTCTAGCACTGGACCATCTGCTAGCCAAGGCAGTCATATCAGAGGTTCCCTTAGAGCAGTGATGGTGAACCTTGGCACCCCAGATGTTTTGGAACTACATTTCCCATGATGCTCAACTACACTGCAGAGTGCATGAGCATCATGGGAAATGTAGTTCCAAAACATCTGGGGTGCCAAGGTTCGCCATCAGTGCCTTAGAGGAACAGGGCAAGGGTTTTTTATTCAAACCTTCACTGTCCCGAAACCAAATGGGGAAGTAAGACCTATTTTAGATCTCAGAGATCTAAATCAGCACTTGAGCATCCAATCCTTCCGCATGGAATCAGTTCATAGTAGCCATCCTCCAAGGAGGAGAATTTTTGGCTTCAATCAATATCAAGGATGCCTATCTTCATGTGCCAATATCTCCCACTCGCCAGAGGTTTCTACGCTTCGAAGTAGAAAACCGTAATTTTCAGTTTGTGACCCTGCCATTCGGTCTAGCCACAGCTCCTCGAGTATTCGTAGATTCTGGCTCCTGTTGTAACCAGATTAAGGGCGCAGGGCATAATGGTCCTAGTCTTATTTGGGTGATCTACTCTTATTAGACCATTTGGTTTCTGGGTTAGACCACGGTCTGGTGACAACGGTAAACTACCTGGAGTCTCTAGGCTGGGTTCTCAACCTAGAAAAATCATCCTTGAGGCCATCAAGGAGAGTTCAGTACCTGGGACTAATCATAGATACCAGGCAGGGAAAGGTATTTCTACCTCCAAAGAGAATCAGTTCCATTGTAGAACTAATCCATCTCAGCAAGGCAAAGAAAAAGATTTCCATTCGGCTGTGCATGAGATTATTGGGAAAGATAGCGCCCTCCTTCGAGGCCGTCCCTTACGCACAGTTTCATTCAAGATTGCTACAGAGAGCAATTCTGTCAGCCTGGAACAAGAAGGTTCAGGCCTTGGATTTTCCAATTCAGCTTGCTCCCGACGTACATCAGAGCCTAAATTGGTGGCTGATATCCAGCAACCTTCAAAAGGGAAGGACATTTCTATCTGCCACCTGGAAGGTAGTAACCACGTATGCCAGTCTTTTAGGCTGGGGAGCAGTCCAGGAAGAGGATTCTGTCCAGGGAAAGTGGTCTAGGTTGGAAAGGACCTTGCCTATCAATATTTTGGAAATTCGTCTGGCTTTAAGAGCCTTGGACGGTCAGACTGAAGGGCTGTCCTGTCAGGATCAAGTCCGACAATACCACGGCTGTGGCTTACATCAATCACCAGGGGGGCACGAGGCGTTGTGCAGCCCAGAGAGAGGTGAATCACGTTCTGTCTTGGGCAGAACACAACGTCCCTTGCCTATTGGCAATTTTCATTCCCGGAATAGAGAATTGGCAGGCGGACTACTTGAGCCACCAACAATTATTTCCAGGAGAGTGGTCTCTTCACCCTGACCTCTTTCTTGCGATCTGTCAGAGATGGGCTAATCCGGACGTGGACCTGTTCGCGTCCAGATTCAACAGCAAAGTTGACAACTTTGTGTCAAGGACAAGGGATCCGCTAGCTTGCGGAACAGATGCATTAGTCTTCCCTTGGGATCAGTTTTCTCTGATCTACGCATTTCCTCCAGTTCTGCTATTTCCGCGTCTTCGCAGGAATTGGGCAGGAACAAAAGGAGATGATTCTCGTGGCCCAGAAGGCCTTGATTCGCTGAGATCATAAGGATGGCAGTAGGAGTTCTCTGGACTCTGCCATTACGGCCAGACCTTCTTTCGCAGGGTCCGGTATTCCACCCTACTTTACAGACGCTAAATTTGACGTTTTGGCTATTGAGACCCACATCCTAAGGGATCGTGGGTTATCTCCTTCAGTCATATCAACCTTGATTAATGCCAGGAAGCCAGCTTCCAGGATCATTTACTATAGAGTCTGGAGGGCATATGTTGCCTGGTGCGGATCCAAGGCTTGGCACCCCAGGAAATATGTTATAGGTAGAATCCTTGATCGCCTACAGATGGGATTAGAGATGAATCTGGCCTTGAATACTGTCAAGGGCCAGATCTCTGCCTTATCAGTATTCTTTCAGCAGCCTTTAGCTTCTCACTCTTTAGTACGTAGCTTTGTACAGGGGGTAACACGGATCAGTCCTCCAATCAGGACACCCCTAAATCCTTGGGGTTTGAATTTGGTCCTGTCAGCTTTGCAAAAGCAGCCTTTTGAACCCTTACAGGAAATTCCCTTGGTTCTGTTGACCAGAAAGATGGTCTTTCTGGTTGCAATTTCTTCTGCTAGAAGAGTTTCTGAACTAGCAGCTCTATCTTTTAAGGAGCCATATCTGATTATGCATAAGGATAAGGTGGTTTTACGCCCTCATACTGAATTCCTGCCAAAGGTAGTGACGGTTTCACTTAAACCAGGATATTTGTTCTTCCTTCATTCTTCCCAGAGCCTCGATCTAGGGAAGAGAGGTTGCTACATTCCCTTGATGTAGTAAGGGCGGTTAGAGTGTATTTAAAGGCGACCGCTCAGGTTCGTAAGACGGATATCTGGTTTGTTCTGCTGGATGGTCCAAGGAAAGGACGGGCAGCATCTAGATCCACTATTGTCAAGTGGATTCGTCAAGTCATTGTGCATACTTATGGTTTAAAGAGGAAGATTCCTCCTTTTCATATTAAGGCACACTCAACCAGGGCGATTAGTACCTCCTGGGCGGTGCATCATCAGGCCTCTGCTGCTCAGATCTGTAAAGCCGTGACATTGTCTTCAGTTCATACATTTACCAGATTTTATTAAATCGATGTTAAGGGTCAGGAGGATTCTGCCATTGGCCGCATCGTACTGCAGGCTGCCGTATAAGTCCTCTGACTTCCTTTTTTGTTGTCTCTTCCCCCCCCCTTCAGTTGCCATTGCTATGGGACATCCCACGTAGTAGTTACTGGGCTACAAACTAGATTTCCTGGAGATTCTACCATCTCGCTTCCTAAGGTCAAGGATCCAGTAAAGCAAAGACCGCTGCTTCTGGCCTTAGATCACTTACTATCCCAGGAGGCGATGGTGGAAGTGGACCCAAAAGCACAGAGTTCAGGCTTTTACTCAAATCTCTTTACCGTTCCAAAGCCAAATGGAGATGTCAGACCTATCCTGGATCTAAAAGATTTGAACCAGTTATTGCACATTCGGTCTTTCCGAATGCAGTCAATACGCTCTGTGGTCTCTTCCCTGCAAGGGGGAGAGTTTATGGCATCAATAAATATCAAGGATGCATATCTTCATGTGCCAATATTTCCCGCACACCAAAAGTATCTAAGGTTCACGGTAGATCAGCGCCATTTTTAATTTGTGGCCCTGCCTTTCGGTCTCGCTACAGCTCCTCGAGTCTTCACAAAGATTCTAGACCCTCTCTTAGCAAACCTAAGAGCTCAGGGTATAACCGTGATGGCTTATCTAGACGATTTGCTACTCATAGAGCAAACAGTAGCGCTCTTGAACCACAGTGTTCTCAAAACATTAGAACACCTGAAACACCTAGGTTGGATTATAAAACTAGAAAAGTTGTCCCTGCAGCCTGCTACCAGGTTGGAGTATCTGGGCATGGTCATCGACACCGCTTAGGGAAGGGTGTTTCTACCAAGGCCATGGCTATAGGGGCTCTGGTGCGCCTAATACTGGGCAGAAGGACTCCCCCCCCCCCCCCCCCCCCCCATTCGGCTGTGTATGAGATTGTTAGGGAAAATGGTCACCTCCTTCGAGGCCGTTCAATTCGCCCAGTTTCACTCAAGGCCTTTGCAGAGATGCATCCTTGCGAGCTTGAAACAAGAAGCCCCAGGCCTTGGACCTTCCTATGTGTCTATCCCCAGGGATACGCAGGAGTCTTATTTGGTGGTTACAGACCAAGAATCTGCTGAAAGGCAAAACTTTTCTTCCCCTTCCATGGAAGATGGTAACTACAGATGCCAGCCTGACAGGCTGGGGAGCAGTGTTGGAAGAAGTATGCACACAGGGGAAATGGTCTGCGACCGAAAAACTACTGCCCATAAATCTGGAAATTCGGGCAGTTTATATGGCCCTCATGAACTGGTCCTACAGACTACAGGGTCTCCCTGTTCGAATACAGTCCCGCAATGCCACAGCTGTGGCTTATATCAATCACCAGGGTGGCACCAGAAGTCTGGTTACACAAAGAGAGGTGAATCGCATACTTGCTTGGGCAGAGAGGCATGTTCCATGCCTTTCTGCAGTCTTCATTCAGGAGTGGAAAATTGGCAAGCAGACTTTCTAAGCCACCAACAGTTATGCCCAGGAGAATGGGCTCTACACCCTGACATATTTCAGACCAAATGTCACAAATGGGGCACTCCAGACGTAGATCTGTTTGCGTCCAGATTCAGCAGGAAGCTGGACAAGTTTGGGTCAAGGACAAGAGATGTATTTGCTCAGGGGTCAGATGTTCTGACAATTCCCTGGGATTGGTACAATCTAATTTATGCCTTCCCACCATACCCGCTTCTGTCACGGTTCCTGGGAAGAGTCAAGAGAGAAACAAAGTCGGTTCTATTGGTAGCGCCTGCTTGGCCCAGGCGACCTTGGTACGCAGAGATCATGAAGTTGGCAGTAGGCAGGCCTTGGATCCTTCCTCTCCGGTCAGATCTGCTCTCGCAGGGTCCAATTTACCATCCTGCTTTACACAGTCTGAAAGCCGGCCTCCAGGCTTATTTACTACAAAATCTGGAAGGCATATGTTTCCTGGTGTGAACCCAGGGGATGGCATCCTAGAAAGTATGTCGTTAGCAGGATCTTGGCTTTCCGCCAGTCAGGCCTAGAAATAAATTTGGCCGTAAGCACTATCAAGGTGCAGATTTCAGCCGTGTCAGTGTTTTTCCAGAAGCCACTTGCATCACATTCTCTTGTGCGGGCTTTCATTCAGGGGGCCATGCGGTTAAGGCCGCCAGTCAAACCTCTGGTATGCCCATGGGATCTGAATTTGGTTCTCTCGGCATTGCAGGGACAACCATTTGAACCATTGTATCAGGCTTCGTTAGTTCTTTTGAGTAAAAAATTAGTTTTCTTGATAGCCATATCCTTGGCTAGAAGCGTGTCAGAGCTGGCAGCTCTCTCGAGCAAGGAACCTTATCTAATTATTCATAAGGACCGAGTAGTGACGCGTCCTAATAGGTCCTTTCTACCGAAGGTGGTTTCAGGATTCCATTTGAATCAAGATGTAATCCTACCATCCTTTTTTCCAGATCCACAGTCCGCAGAAGAAGAGTCTTTGCACACTCTAGATGTGGTAAGGGCAATCGGTATCCATCTCCAGGCAACTGTTCAGATAAGAAAGACTAATTGTTTATTTATTTTGCCAGAAGGGCCAAGCGGCATCAAAATCCACTCTATCAAGATGGATTAGACACGTTATTCTTCAGGCCGATAGTGTAAAGGGGAAGAGTCCTCCTTTTCAAGTGAAAGCGCACTCAACTAGGGCTGTAAGTGCTTCTTGGGCAGTGCATCACCAGGCCTCTCTGGCTCAGATCCGTAAGGCTGCGACTTGGTCATCGGTCCACACATTCACCAGATTTTATCAGGTGGATGTCAGAGGGCAAGAGGATAACGCCTTTGGGCGCAGTGTACTGCAGGCTGCAGTTTAGATCTTCTGATCTGTGTCTCCCTCCCCTCAAACTGAGCATTGCTTTGGGACATCCCACTATGTAATGAAGCTCCTGTGTGCCGTGATGTATGATCAAGAAAATAGGGTTTTTATATACAGCTTACCTGTAAAATCCTTTCCTTGAGAGTACATCACGGGACGCAGAGCTCCTGCCCTTCTTGGGTTTTACGTGGTTTCTTATTGCTTTGCTACAAAACTGAGGTGCCTCCCATATGGAAGGGGTTATATAGGGGAGGAATTCTCCTTAATTGGGGTTAGCCAGTGTCCAATCACCGAAGGTGCCTATATAACCCACTATGTAATGAAGCTCCTGTGTCCCGTGATGTACTCTCAAGAAAAGGATTTTACAGGTAAGCTGTATATAAAAATCCAATTTTTTTCCCCCCCACAATTCTTGGGAAAATTAAGATTTTTTTATTTTTTTTTAACACAAAATTGTCATAAGTTATTTTTCACACACAGTAGGTTTATCCCTTTCATGACAGTCTATTTCTTTTTTTTTTATTTTTTATTTTTTTTATTCTTTATTAAATTTTTTTACGTATAAAAGAGAAAAACCTTTTACAAAATCCACAACCTTTGTTGTACAAAATCCATTCAAAATTTACAAAACATTCTCTGAATTCTCCCTCACCCGCTCCTCATTCCAGGGCACCAAGTTCCGTTCAACTCCATGTTTCTTTTCACTTATTTTAATCCCCCCCCCCCTTTCTATCATTGGATCATTACCTCTACATATCTCCACATCTTTTTGAACGCCCTCCAACTTTCCCATTTGTCCTTTCGATCTCTCCTCACCACTTAATCCCTACTTAGGTCTAATCTCTCCAAATTATAGATGTTATTTATACCGAGTAACCAGTCTTGCATTCTTGGACCTTAGATTTCCTGACACTTTTTGGGTATAAGGCTTTTCACTACGTTGATCAAGATAGGGACCAAAGACTTTATATTGCTTAACGGTACCGTCTACCCCATGGAGCAAACATATGCAGGGATCCTCTGGAATTACTTTGTTAGTGATTTCCTTTATTAATTGTAAGACCTCTTTCCAGTACTGTTTGATTATGGGGCATTCTCACCATAGGTGGGCCATTGTTCCAATGGCCTTACATCCTCTCCAGCAATCCGGGGATTTCCCCTGTGGTATTTACTGATTTTTTCCGGAGTTGCATACCACCTTACTAGGCACTTATTCTTCTCAACCGTCCTGGTGTCTACAGCAGAATTATGTGTTAATTGAATAATTTTTATCTATAATGTGTTTTTCTTTGTGACCCTAGTTCGTGTTCCCATTTCTTGATGTATGGTGGGACCTCCAAATCACCTTTGACCGATAATATTTTATATATTCGAGCTATATTATTTCTGTTTCCCCTTCACACACAGCCGCTCCAGGGGCCTGAGCTCCTCCCTATCTCTCAATGGATGGGGCAATTTCTCAACAAAGTGTCTTAACTGGAGGCACCGCTATCCATCTAACACCATTAATTCTGTGTCCAATCTTAAATCCTGATATGTGCTTATTGCTCCTTTTTTCAAAATGTCTTTCAGCCGCACATTATCCTTTTTTATCCACTTCTCCCCAATTGAATTTATCCCTGGTGCAAAATATTCATTATCTTTTAAAAAAAATCAAAGGTGAATTGTATGTCCATTCATGTTTGTGCACCATATCCCAATTTTTTTTTGCATTGTGTGTTATTTCATGCGTGTCCCCCCCCCCCCGTGCCCTGTGTTGTGGGGGCTTCCAAATTACCTTCCTAACACTGTGCTACTCTTTGCATTTTCTATTCTAACCCATCTTTTTTCATTATCTTCTTTAGCCCATTCCACCACATGTGTAAGTGCTACTGCTTTGTAGTATTTTCTGAAATCTGGGACGGCAAGGCCGTCCTGTTTTTTCAGTTTTTTCAGTTTTTCTAATACGGCTGCTGCAACTCTCGTTTTTTTATTTTGCCATATACACTTCATTATAATAGATGTTAAAGTTTTAAAATATGTTTGCGGGAGTGGTATAGGCAACATCTGAAACTTATATAGGCTTTTTGGGAGTATGATCATCTTTACTGCATTGACACGTCCTATCCAAGAAAGGGGTCGGGTTGATATTTTTTTGTGTCTCTATCTTGATTTCATCTAACAAAGGGATATTATTTATTAAATAGATTTTCCTTAAGAAAGTAGTTAGTCTAATTCCTAGGTATTGTAAGCTCTTCTTCCAAGGGAAGTGAAATGCTGTTTGCAAATTCTCTTCTTCCTGTCTATTTATATTTACATTCAAAATCTCAGATTTACACATGTTGATTTTAAAATTTGAAATATCCCCGTACAGTCTAAGAGTCTACAATAGATTTGGCATTGTAATCCTTGGTTCCGAGATGAAAAACAGCACATCATCAGCAAAAGCTGCCAGCTTATGTTCTTCCTCTCCTATTTTAAAGCCCTTAATGTCTGGGTTATTACGAATTGTCGCTAGTAGGGGTTCCAACGTCAGCACGAACAAAAGTGGTGATAACTGACATCCCTGCCTTGTTCCGTTTTCCATCTCGAAAGGGAGAAATAATGTGCCATTTACTTTTACACAAGCAGAGGGGCGATTATATAACACTTCAATCCATTGGATCATTCTTGGTCCATTACTTCTAACATTTTTATCATAAGTCCCCAGTCTACCCTGTCGAATGCTTTTTCAGCATCAATCGACAGGAATAGCCCTGGGGACCCACTGATTTTAATAGCCTGAAAGAGGAGCAATGTTCTCACGCCATTGTCCCTCCCTTCTCTCCGTGGGATGAACCCAACCTGGTCCGGATGGACCAGATGGGTCATCGACTCCTTTATCGTGGTTGCCAGTACCTTGGCATATAGCTTGGCATCCGCATTTAGGAGGGCTATCGGCCTAAAGTTCGAGCAAAGCATACCGTCCTTCCCTTCTTTCAAGATAACTGTAATCGATGCACCTGTGGTCTCTTTTCCCATTACATAGTTGACTCTCAGCCCATTCATGTACTGACATAACCTCGGGACCAATAACTCTTTAAATGTTTTAAGATAGTAAGTCATGAACCCGTCAGGTCCTGGGCTTTTTCCCAGGGGTGAGTCCTTTAGGGTTTTAAAAATGTCCTCCTCCGTTATCAGTCTATCTCTATCACTTGATGATATCTGGGACAGTCATTTTCAAAGAACACCCTAATCTTCTCCGTTTTCCCTATTTCCTGTTTTTCCTTCTGATTGACGGAGTATAGGACCCTATAGTAACTCCTAAACGCGCTTGCTATCTCTTTCGTTTTAAATACCATATCACCGTTTTTATTTTGGATTTTTTCTATGTAATGAATTTCTTTTTTTTTTTTCAACATTTTCGCTAGGTGTTTGCTCACTTTATTGCCCCCCAGATATCTTTCTTTTGCCACTCTATAGAATGTCTTATTTGATTCTTGATCCATAAGGTCCCTGAGTTCTTGCCTTTTTCCCACTAATTGATGGAAAATCCCCCGATGTCCTTTTTGTTTTTTATGCTCCTATTCTAGTTTGTGAATCTCCTCTATTAAGGTGTTCATTTTTTTAATTCTTTCTTTTTTTTTCCCCAGCACCGATAGAGATCAGGATACCCCTAATATAAGCTTTGTGTGCCTCCCACAGGATGGCCCCTGAAATTTCCCCAGTATCATTAGTTGCTATATTCTATTTCTTTAAAGATTTTTTCTGCTACCTTCTCGTCTTGGAGGAGGGCTTCATTTAGCCGCCATGTATACGGCTATCTTAAAATACCTGGTGTCTGTATCCTCATTGTTACCGTGGGAATGATCTGAAAGCGTCAACATTTCTATATTTGTTGCAATTACCTGTTCCAATAGCCTATGGTCCACCATTATATAGTCCAGTCTCAAGTAAGTCCCATGTACAGGGGAGAAGAAAGTATAATCTCGTGTCTTAGGATGTTGCATCTTCCATCGTCAGTCAATTGACACTGACGCATTTCCTGATTTATCATATTTAACATTGCTTTACTTGTCCCCTGTACGTACTATCCACCGCAGGTTCTATGCAGAAAGTTCAAGTCTCCGGCCAATATCACGTCCCCTGTCTTAAAGTCCATTAATCTTCTCAAGGTCTGTTTCAGGTATTTGATGGGGTTCTTATTAGGGCAGTAAATGTTAGCAAATATATATATCCTTTCCCCCAGTTTGCCCTTTAAGAAAAGATATCTGCCTTCAGGGTCTATTATCCTATCTTCAAATATAAATCTCACCGTTTTCACGAACCCGATTGCCACCCCCTTGGCCCTCTTAATAGATGAGTCCCCATAATACCAAGTCGGATGGTCCCTGGAGAAGAGTTTCACGCTTGTTTCCTGAGCAATATGAGTCTCCTGTAGGAACACCACCTCAGGTTTGTACTGTCTAAGTTCCTCCAAAATTTTGTGTCTCTTTATGGAAGAGTTCAACCCTCTGACATTATATGACAATATATTTATTTCGCTCATCTAAGTTTTCCTGTTTCCTTCCTTTTTCAATTTGTTAGCAACAGTTAATAAAATCGGACTCTGTTCATCCCCCAATCTTTCTAAACTTCCTTTTCCCACGGCATCTCTCACTTGCCCCAGGAGTCCTATTTATTTTGCATATCAGAGGGTGATAGTCCTTTGGTGGAGATTTCATAGATGAGAGCTGCTTATCCCAACCCGGTGTCTTTTTTGTTTGCGATTTTGATTTACTTGATCTTCTAGCTTGCATAGAATTTTCCTCTGATCAAGTTGCATTGCTTTTACCGTTGCATTAAATTTTCTTAATTCCTGGGCATGTTTGTCTGTTCTCTCTTCTGTCTCTTCCACTCGTTTCAATAAATGGCCCATGTCAGTTCGTAACGAGGAAATTTCTACTTTTATAACGTTCTCCAATCGTAGGAACATTTCGGTCATCTCTGCCTTAGATGGAATTTGGTCTGCTGCGACTCCTTCCCCCATTGCACTTCTTTCCATTGCACGTTCGATGCTTATTTCGTCTTTAGATTTATCTTGAGCCTCAACTTGTTTTTTCTCATTTACTTTTGCCTTTTCCTGGTGCCCACTAGGCTGTTTTCCCACTCCTGGGCTTTTAGGGCTTGCCGCCTTCGACATATATTGTTTAATCGTGGGGATATTTGTTTTCCCTTTTGATGTTTTTTGTTCTTTCCCCCTCGTTGTTCTTCCTATCATACTGTTTTTATTTATGTTCTTTCGTTTACCCAGTTTTATAGTCTTTTCAGTTATGGGGTATAACAGACCAGTATGAGGACTTAATAGTCTTCCTCGCGGGCCTGTTGAAAAAGAGAGAAGAAACAAATTCCCACAAAAAATTTCAATATAGTTATTCTTTCATACAAAACCACTTTAGAATAGGAGTCAGCCAGAACGAAAAACATTTCATCAAGAATAATCTTATTTCAACGCCCAGTTCACATAATATAGGTATATCTCCCCCTAATCAGATGTAGCAGGGGGAAAGAGAAGCAGCGCTCAGACAAGAGAGAGCGTTGCCCAGATCAGCTAATACTTCAATGACTGTTTCAAATACCGATAGAGTTCAGCCTGTCTTTCAGACCGTTGTTTTAAAGTGGGGCATAAAAATCTTAAACAGTTTTATATGCAATCTTATCAAAAAAAAAAAAAAAGTTATTATGGCAATATGTAACGATATCTGTAGCAAAGTGCAGCAGTATAAAATTATGGCGTTACATCTATCACCGGTTCCACCCCAGCTAGTGGTGGCACATTAGAGACGATCAATCTCGTCGAAGACAGTCCCGAGCAATATCAGGCTCTGTTCCATCAGCGCAGTATATTTATAGGTATGTGAAGAGAAAACGTAACGTAGAAGTATCATGAGCAAGACATATGGGCTGTAGCCGGCAATCAGGCTGAAGAAACCATACAGGGGTAATGCAGGGCAACCTATGTAGGAGGACTGTTGTCTGTTCTGACACTTTGCATGTTTTTCTACCTACAATTTACACCAAACACCACGGTACCACCAGATCTTCTTCATCTGCTTTTTTACTATCAATGCACGGATTTAACAGCAGTTTCTAATACTTAGCTGTGTACAAGGCTTCCTCACAGTTCTAATTGTTGAAAGATATGCAGGTATAGTGGGAGTTGCACGTGATTTCACATGTCCATATAGTCAGCTGTGCATACTTTTTCATAGACAGTACCTCTTCACAGTTATAAGTGCTGAAAAGTGTTGAGAAGAGAGATACCGTAAAGATACAGTTCTAGTAATCAACTGTGCATAGTAGTTCATATGCTAATCTCTCTTCGATTCTGTAAATGCTGACATGTGCAGGTAAGACAACTGTTCTATTAATCCACTGTGTATAAAATTTCTAGGCACGGGTAAAAATATCCTGCAGTTGCATCTAGCATATGCTCCTACAGTTCTTAACACAGCCGTATGACAGTACCTCCGTGTCTTCCCGGTCTTTTTTATCCGCTTGGGCTGTCAGGAGACCTTAAGCCGTCCGTGGGAGCTTCCTTTCGTTAGACCCCTTTATAGTGTCCTCCGCTCAGCGTCCTTTTCAGATCCTTTCATCCACTCCACCTTTTAGACAGCGGTGGGTCCGTGCGGAACAGCGGGGGGGGGGGTGAGGGGTACACAGCCTCCCACGCTGCGAGTCAGCCACATCATTTCCCGGATCTCCCCTCTCCCCCTCATTGGCTGCACAATCAGGCCCCTCCCTCAGCAGGCAAGCATCACGTCCTCATCCGCCCAGCTCTGAGCTCAGTCCCTGATCTGCCAGGTGACTAAAGCCCCATACACACTACCAGATTTTCTGCTGATTTTTGTCTTCAGATTTACCAAAACCATGTAATATGAGGTCAAACCTTAGGAGTTTCAATTTGTATGCAGTCAGGCAGGCCCTTGCACTACAAAAATCTGCAGAAAATCTGATGGTGTGTATGGGGCATAAGCCTATTTCTGATATTTGGTGTTTACAAGTTATAATCCCTATATTTTGCTAGAAAATTACTTAGAACCCCCAAACATTGTATATATAAATATATATTTTTTAGCAGAGAATCTAGAGAATAAAATGGCGATTTTTCCAACTATTTATGTCACACAGTATTTGTGCAGCGGTGTTTTAAACGCAACTTTTTGGGAAAAGGGACACTTTCATGAATTAAAGCGGCTGTATACCCGCTGATGTGTTTTTTTTTTCCTGCCTGCAAAGGAAAAGGCATAATGAGCTAGTATGCACCGTATACTAGCTCATTATGAAATACTTACCTTAGAACGAAGCCCCGACATTTGGTCCGATCCACGCCGAGGGAGCTGACATGTTCCCTTTGCATTTCTTCCGGGCGTCACTCCCGCACATGCGCGCTGGAGATTTCTTCCCGGCAGGGTCCGTCTGCTGGGCTTTCAGCCGGGAATCCCCTGTGCGCATGCGCCGCTGCAGTCAGCGGCGCGTTGCGAGGGGAATATCTCCTAAACCATACAGGTTTAGGAGATATTTTTTTACCTACAGGTAAGCCTTATTATAGGCTTTCCTGTAGGTAAAAGTCCCAAAAAGGACTATACAACCACTTTAAAAAAAAAAAAAACAGTATAGTTATCCCAATTTTTTGTATAATGTGAAAGATGATGTTATGCCGAGTAAATAGATACCAAACATGTCACGCTTGCAAGCACTCGTGGAATGGCGACAAACTTTGGTACCTAAAAATCTCCATATGCGACGTTTTACATTTTTTTTTACGCTTACCAGGTTACAGTTACAGAGGAGGTCTAGTGCTAGAATTATTGCTCTTGCTCTGACGATTGAGGCAATACCTCACGTGTGTGATTTGAACACCGTTTACATATGTGGGCACGACTTCCGTATGCGTTTTCTTTGCTGGGCGAGCTTGCGGTGACGGGGGTGCTTTGGGAAAAAAAATTCTTATTTATTTTTATATTATTAAATGGGTGTTTTAAAAAAAAAAAAAATGTAAACATCCCTTTTGACAGTAATAGGTGGTGACAGGTACTCTTTATGGAAGGATCGGGGGTCTAAAAGACCTCCAATCCCTCCTTTGCACACCGAAAACGGTGTATCTGAATACTGTATATTTTTTTAAATCCGGCGCCATTGGCAGCCGAGTAAACAGGAAGTGACGTTATGACTTTGCTTCTGTGTTTTCATTCAGGAGACTGGAACAAATCCGTTTCCGGCTTCATTCCAGTCTGTCACTAGCCGCTGGAAGAGGCGGATGTTCGATCGGGCCTTCCGGTGGAATGGGAGGCCCGGGAAGAGTGGCGGAAGGGTGGATGTCCCCTCCCGATCCATCGGTATAACAGCCGAGTGGCTTTTAGCCACATCGGTTGTTATACCTGGAAAACTGTCCGGCTGCTCTAAACAATGGTACTGGGATGATGCCTGCAGCTGCGGGCATCATCCCAGTATAACCCCCGAAAGCCGAGTACGCACATCTGCGTACGCTCGGGGGGAGGGGGTTATACTTCCAATTACACCCCAAAATACATTCTGCTACTCCTGAGTATGGCAATACCATGTGTTAGACTATTTCACAGCCTGGCACATAGAAAATTCCAACATGCAAGGAGCGCCATCAGGCATTCTAGGAGCATAAATTACACATCTAATTTCTTAACGACATATCACACTTTTGAAGGTCATGGAGCACCCGGACAGTGGAGTAAACCACAAAACTACCCATTTTGGAAAATAAATACCCCAAAGTACAGCCTATGAGGCATAATAAGTCTTTTGAACGTGACGTTTTTTTCTCAAAAGTTTTTGGAAAATGTGGAAAGAAAATGAAAACCTTTTTTTTTTTTAACACAAAGTTCTCAATTCATAAGATATTTCTAACACATAGCATGTATATAGCAAAAATAAACCCCCAAAATACATTCTGCTATTCATTGTGAGTATGACGATACCACATGTGTGAGATCCGTCAGGTGTTCATGGAGCATAAATTACACATATAATTTCCTGATGACCTATCACACCTTTGAAGGCCCTGGAGCACCAGGACAGTGGAATTACCCACAAAATGACTCCATTTTGGAAATCAAACACCCCAATGTACATTCTATGGGGCATGGGCTGCAGCTAGGTACTCTGGGAACTCTGATGGGCTGCAGATAGGAGAGTCCCTTTTGATGAAAATACAGAGTATTCCATGAATGACACCTTTACCAAGCCAGCGACCTTCTGTGTTCACTAATAAAGCTAGATACACATTATACAATTTTATTTGGATTTACCAAAACCATATAATATGAGGTCAAACCTAAACACTTTCATTTTGTATGCAGTCAGACAGGCCCTTGAACTAAACAGTTGAAGGTAAATCTACAGAAAATTGAACAACAAAAGTTGCATAGTGTGTATCCAGCTTTAGAAGCAGGGCAGCTGCTTTGTAGTGACCCAGAAGCTTACTCTCACTGGTCCAATGTAACCATGCAAAATAGTTCATACTTAAATGCCAGCTTTAAATATACTGGTATTCTCTGCAACAGCCCTGCAGTCAACAGTTACCACCTGTTTGTATTCCAGTTAATACAAGTTTCTGCTTCCAGGCCAGGTGTTGCGCTTCGGAAGAGCTACCAATGCATTCCAATGGGCAGGGGCAGCTTAGGAGCACTGTACACAGTGCTCCCAAACCGCCCCAAAGATGCTGCTTGCAGGTCTTTTTTTCCCGTCCTGCAAGCGCACCGCCCCAGTGTGAAAGCACTCGGACTCAAAAGAGGCATGGCAAGACGGGAGAGTCCATCTGTACAATGCTAAGGCTTTTGCATACATACGTAAGCAAAAAGCTTTTCAATGTTAATAAGCATGTTGCGTGAAGCATTGTCTTTGTTATAGTTTGAGCAACTTCCTCCAAATACACCCTCTTTGTTCCCTACTGACTTAGCATCCTCTAAGTCTAGGACCAGTATATCGGGGTCCAACTTTGATTGAGAAATGGGAGTACTAGAAAGGGCAGGGTGTTTTTGAGCTCTTGACAAAGATGGCTAAATGAAAAGTGCAGGAATTAAAGAAAATAAACATACCTATATGGCTGCAACATTGGTCTGATGTTGCAGCTGTCCCCTACTTGCTCTAAGACTGAGAACTAAACGATCACGTGACCACTGATTGCCCAGTTGTCAGTCTTCACTGAGCAGAAATTGAGGTGACTGTCAGTCACCGGCTCTCTGCTCTGCTCCTTCAGTGCTCATTGGAGCGACAGGCTGTGGAGGGGGTGGGAGCGCCTGGCTGAGCCAGCTACTGGGCAAATCCCATGTTTAAAATTGGGATCCTTGCAGAGCCTGAAGTGGCTCTGTGTTGTCAGCCGATTGAAGGCTTTAGCCTGCTGTCCGCTCAATCTGGGTCACAGTAGTGCAGAAATAAGTGCAGTCCTGTGACCCAGAAAAGAGGTATGGCCAAAATAGCTTTGGCCATACTTCTCTTTTAAATTAGGGCTGTAATCTATCCAAGGAATTGTGACATAGATGCAGAAAATGCACCTTCTTTCTTTTTTTTTTTTAAATATCTTTTTATTGATTTACAATGAGCAGAACAAAAAACAAACAGTTAAACATACATTGGTCTTACATGGCAATAATGTGATCCCCGTGGGGACCTCATTTTAGTTATGTCATACATAGATAGCAGACATATAGCATAGATTGTGATTGTTTGTACAGCAGCACAGTTCCCTGAGTCACTGCATACTGTAGTTAACATTTGTATATGATGGTATAACATCTGATATATTCGTTGTGCACAGTTGGCACCCACTTGAGAGCTATTTTGTGCAGGTTCCACTAGGAGATTCGCCAACCATTTAGACCAGACTTTGTCATACTTGTTGGGGCAGCCTCTTTTGGCGTATGTGTCTTTATACAGAGGTAGGCTATTGTTGATGAGTTGTTTCCACACGGAGACAGGAGGGGGGGTTGCTTTGCGCCAACTAAGAGCTATGGCTTTGCGGGCATAAAACAGTAGGAGTTCCACGAGCTTGTGTCCCACCGCCATAGGGATTAGTTACTCAATCAGGCCTAGTATGCAAATTGCCATTGATGGTTGTAGTGGCTCAGAGGTAATTTGCGTGATAAAGTCTAAAATCTCCTTCCAGTAGCTGGTAATTGCTGGGCAGGTCCAGAAGATATGGGTGAAGTCCCCAGGAATCCCACCACATCTCCAACACCCAGGAGGGGAGTCAGGGTTCATTTTGTGTAATCTGTGGGGGGTAAAGTACGCCCGGTGAACTATCTTGAATTGGATCAGGCCGGTCTCTCAGAGAGACCAGGGAGTTAAAAGGGAAATCCCATATGTCATCGTTGTCAAGATCAGGGATGTCATGGGACCATTTAGTTCTTAGCTTTTCCAACGCCGGGAGAGAGGTGATAATCAAATGTGAGTACAATTGAGAGGTCTTTTTTTTGCACAATCTGACCTAAGGAGGTCCTCTAGTGAAGACTGGATCAGTTTAGGAGGGGAGATGGAGAATTGGCAACCGAAGTCATGGGAGAGTTGATGGTATTGAAAAAAATAGGACCGTGGTACATTAAAGTGGTTGTATACCCGCTGAACTTTTTTTTTTCCCTGACCTGCAAAGGAAAAGGCATAATAAGCTAGTATGCACCGCATACTAGCTCATTATGAAATACTTACCTTAGAAAGAGACCCCGACATCTGGCCCGATCCACACTGAGGGAGCTGACATGTTCCCTCTGCGTTTCTTCCGGTTATCGTGGCTTCGGCGCTGTGAGTGGCCGGTGCCGCAAAATCATCACTCCACGCATGAGATTTCTTTCCAGCAGTGTCCGGCTTCTGCCGGACTTTCAGCTGAGAATCCCCTGTGAACATGCGCCACTGCAGTCAGGGGCGCATTGCGAGGGGAATATCTCCTAAACCGTACAGGTTTAGGAAATATTTTTTTACCTACAGGTAAGCCTTATTATAGGCTTACCTGTAGGTAAAAGTCATGTTTATGACTATACAACCACTTTAAAGTCAAAATTCAGTTTGGAAAGCGGAACTAGGGATTGGTTGGAAACAATCCGTTATACCCTTTTTATGTTAAATTTGGTCCAGGCATGGGGCTCAGCTAATTTGTAGATGTGCTCTAGGGTTGGGTTTCGCTGAAGGGGGGCATTGGGTGAGATTGCCTGTTTTTTTTATTTTTAGACCTGCCCCCCATGCACACAATGTGGTGCGCATGGAGGGTGTCAGTGGATAGGGGGCCTCAAAAGAGTACGTCGAGTAATTTGAGCGCCTCCAGGGATCCCAGCACTGCCGTCTCAATCTGGGTAGCTGGATTGGAGATGTCCGGATTGAGCCACCAGGCAGCAGTAACTAGCTGGGTGGCTAAATAGTACTTATATAGATCCGGACATGCCATGTCACCCTGAGAGATCGAGCGTATCAGTGTGGTCCAGCTGTATCTGGGGGACTGGGATCTCCACAGGAAAGAGGCGAGGAGGCGGTGTGTAGACGTGTAAAAAAAGATTTAGGTATCCACTGTGGAGAGTGGTAAAATAAGTATGTGAACTTGGGTAATATTTTAATTTTAAACAAATTGATACGTCCCATCAATTAAAGTGGCAATGATTCCCATGCCTTCAGTCGTTGTCGAGCCTCCTGAACTACCGGGGACAGGTTCAGAGGTAAGTAGTGGGAGGCCTGTCTGGAGACCACCACCCCCAGGTATTTAAAGGTTTCGACCTATTGGAGGGGAATATTAGGAGGAGCTGTGACAACGGGCCGCTGGGTCTAAGGGAAACAGAAGAGATTTTGTCCAGTTGACTCTGAGGCCCGTGAGGAAAAGGAGTTGAGGATCTGTATGGCTCCCTCAAGCAATGGACCCACATCATTTAGGAAGAGTAGTAGGTCGTCTGCGTAGAGGGCGACCCTCTCCTCCAGCCAGCCAATCCGCAGCCCCTTAACGCAGGGGGAGGTGCGGAGGGCCTCTGCAAGTGGCTCCATCGCAATGGCAAATAGGGCCGGAGAGATAGGGCAGCCCTGCCGCGTACCTTTGGACAGACCGAAGGACTGTGACAGGCCCCCTCCCAGCTTAATGGCGGAGGTGGGGTCACGGTAAAGGACCTTAATCCACTCAATGAAGACCAGGGGAAATCCCATTCCTCAGAGGATCTCCCAAAGAAAAGGCCACTTGACCGTGTCAAAGGCCATTTCAATGTCGAGAGAGGCCACCATCCTAGAGCCCTCATTAAGATGCTGCACGTGTATGTTAATGAACAGGCGTCTCAAGTTTACGTCTGTTGCTCTATTGGCCAGGAAACCAGTTTGGTCAGTCTCGATGACAGAGGGGAGTAGGGGCTGTAGTCTCATGGTCAATAATTTGGTGAGGATCTTGAAATCCGTATTAAGTAGGGCGATAGGTCTATAGGAGGCACAGGATGTGGGGTCTTTAAGTGCTTTGTGGATGAGAATGACGTGAGCATGACTCATGGAAGCCGGAAGGGCACCATCAGCCAAACAATGGGTAAAAAGTTGAGCTAAAGATTTGATACTGACTGCTCAGGATAGGCAGGAAATTTACAGAAAGACCTGGTCCCTCTGGAATGTGTTTGTGTACTCGACAGAAGGCAGAGCCCTTATAGGGCACTAGGGGAAGTCAGGTGGGCTGATAGGCATTCGTGCAGGGGACTCCGAATTTCCTCCGCTCCCCTTCCCTAATCTTTTCCTTGCCCCTCCTTCCCTTATCCTCCTTTTTCTTAATCCTCCACCCCCTCTTTTCATTATCTCTCTCTTCTACATCATCCCCCCCTTTCTGCTTTTCTCATCTCCCCCCCCTTTTCTTTTTCTTATGTTTGTGCGCCGTTGCAAAACTTTTTCTTATATATGCGACCTAATGACTGCTTGCAGTGGTCGTGATTTCAGCCGCTGGATCTGGACCTTGGGTTATTCACTGTACTTGGTATATTCTTGGACCCCCTTGCCGGTCCTGGCAGAGGGGGGATTCCTGATGAGGTCGATTCCATCTTTACGGTGTAATATGTAGCTGATAGTCGTATTTCCTGTTACTATGCTGCACATTATGGAGGCTGCGACCTTCACTGTCTTTGTTGTCCCTTTTTCTTTGGGGGCCCTACCCCATGTATGTGAAAATTTTGAATAAACTTATATTTGCAAAAAAAAAAAAAAAAAGTTGAGCTAATTTGGGGGCCAGTAGGTCCCCATGAGTCTTGTAGAACTCAATGGGGAGTCCATCCGGGCCTGGAGACTTCCCAGTAGGGAAGGACCCCATCGCTTTCAGTAACTCCTCCGGGGTAATCGGCCTCACTAGGGATTCTCTCTCTTCATCAGAAAGCCAACCAAATGCCAAGGGGTCCAGCCGGGTTGCAAGGTCCCGTGGCTGGAAATCCTGAGGTATAGAAGGAGGTGTAGTATTTGTGGAATGCCTCTAGTACGTCTGGCAGGGAAGAGACCGATTCTCCCAAAGGGGACACCACACTGGGGATCACCGTCAAGGGTTTGTCATGTTGTGCCAGCATCGACAGGAGGTGACCGTTCCGGTCTCCCTGCTCAAAGAACCATTGCCTATTCTGGTAAAGGTCTAGTCTAGTTACCTTGGTGAGGTGGAGGTGTAGCTCCCGTTTTGCTGCATTGAGGGAGTCATAATGTGTATCCGAGGGGTCGGCAGCATAGATGTCTGACTGGGATTGCGCAGCGGCCTGTAGGTCAGCAGTGGCAGCAGCTTGCTCCCTCCGGATCCCTGCAATAGAAGAGATGTATAGCCCTCTGTTGAAAGCCTTGAAGGCATCCCAGGTCACAGTTGCACAGGAGGACCCTGTGTTAACATCCCAAAATTCTGTCAAACGTGGTGGAATGGTATTTGCTAAGTCCGCATGGGAGATCCAATGGGTCCCCAGGTGCCAAAGGGATGAGGAACGAGAGGACGGAAAACGAATGCTAAGGAGTAGGGGGCAGTGGTCTGAAAGTCCACTGGGCAAGTAGGAGGAGTCCAATATATCTGTCAGCATAGTCGGGTTGGCAAAGGCAAGATCTATGCGGGAGGAAGTTTTATGCATATTGGAGAAACAGGAGTATGCTCTGGTCATGGGATGTTTCCATCTCCACACCTCAGACACTCCCAGTGCCTCTGCCCATGAGAGCAAGTCAGTGGAAAATTGTTTAGGAGGGATGGGTCTGTCCAAGTCTGGGGCTAGAATGTCATTGACGTCACCCATGAATAACAGTTTGGCCGAACAGTATGGAGTGATTTTCTCTAGAATGGTATATAGGGTGGAGGAGGAGAAAGGGGGAGGGATGTAAACACCTACCACAATATCTTGGATACCCCAGACAGTAAACACTATTTGCCCTGGGGGTCAGTGTGAACCTGTTCTATTACACAAGGGAAGGATTTACCGATTAATATGGTGACCCCTCTGGCATACATGGAGTAAGAGGCATGGAAGGCTCTCTGGATCCATGGTTTTCTCAATGCCAGTAGTTTGCTGCCCATGAGGTGTGTTTCCTGCAGAATTATTATATGTGGGGAATGTAATTTAAGGTATTTGAAGAGCTTGGAATTAAGTCCCCGGACATTCCAGGACAGTACACTGTAGTTGGGGGGTGTCACGTCCCACCATTGTGTGGGGGTTTGGTGGGGAAAGAGAGGAGGGCCAAAACAGGTGCATGTGTACATCTCAGGAGCAGCAAAAACCCTGGGGACCTACACCAGGTAGAATTGCGACCATTGGAAGATCAAAAAAACAAATGAACATAAACATTTACAAAACTTATAAACAATACCTGTAATGACACAGAGGTGTTAGACCTGCACTCATCTGATGACATCCCGAAAAACTGGGGAGTGATCAGATCGGGCCTATCCTATACCCAGAACTTACCAACAGTAAACCTTTTAAACTTTGGTTAGTATGGTCACGTCCTGGACCAAAAACAAGGGGGGGGGGTGCCATAACTGGCAGAAGTCCTCATGGGGACTTGAGTGAGGGGGGGTGACTTGGTGGGAATTGGGACGAATCCCCGTTTAGGGGTCAAAGACAAAAGTCTTCATAAAGGTTGCTGGTGCTCCTCTGACAGGAGGAGCTGGTCTCAGTTCCATTGGCAGAGAATGTAGGATATAGGATTAGGGTGATGGCAAGGTGCAGCAGTGCAGAAGGTTGTAAGAACAGAGAATAGGTAATGCTGGAAGTCAACAAGGGACCGAAAGGCAGATCTTCAGAGGAAGGTAAGGTACTGAGCTGGTCCCAGCAGGCTGTATGTCCATCACAGTTCCAGTTGGCGCCCTGACCCTAGCGGGTATCCAACCACGCCGCAGCGGCCTCGGGGGTGTCAAAGAAACTGGTCTTGTCACCATCAGTGATCCTCAGCCTGCTGGGGTATAGAAGGCCAAAGCATATTCCCTTTTCACGAAGTCGACATCTGACATCCGTGAACGACTTGCAGCGCTGCTGCACCTCTTGAGAGAAATCTGGAAAGAAAGACAGTTTGGCATTTTCACATTTGACTTCCAGCATGGCTCTGGCCGCTGCCAGGATGCGGTCACAATCACGGTAGTTCAACAAGCGTAGCAGGAAGGGACATGGAGGAGCCCCCGGTCTAGGAGGGAGCGGTAGAACCCTGTGGGCTCTTTCCACTACAAAGGTGTGTGGCGTATCACCCAGATTAAACAGGGTGGATAATAACTGTTCAGTAAACTCAGCAGGTCTGGGGCCCTCAGCTCTCTCGGGTAGACCAAGTATGCAAATGTTGCGCCCGAGGTGTTTTTTGGTGTCTATGCCTCGCTCCTGAGGCACCTTCACTTGTAGCTGTAGGGCCTTCACCTCACCACCTTCACCAGACCACATACTCTACCGTGGAGACCCTATCCTCCACCTCCGCTATACGGGATCGAAATTTCCATATCCTGACGGATGAGGCTGACATCCACAGTTAGGAAAACAATCTTGGTAGTCAGGGTTTCCTTGCATGCCATAATGGCCACCAGGATCTCTGCTCCCGTGGGGGACTCCGCCGCCCCCAACTCTGCGGCTATTGATGTGTTCGCCGCCATTGCAGCCGCTGGCTATTGCCCAGACAATGCGGCCACTGGTGGAGCGGGATGAGAAGCCTTTTTTTCTTTGAATGTGAATAGCGGGTCCTGGGGGGGCCCATTCGCCATATGTCCTGTTCTAAGATATGGCTTTACGTTTGGTGAGGGGCCACAGGCAGGCACTAGGTCTCAGAAGGCAGGATAGGCGATGCGGTGGTGATATCCCCACTTTGCAGGGTCAGGGCTTGCCTCAGGGTACAGTCTCTATAGGGATGGAGGAGGCACTGGGAGGGCAGCATAGTCACTCCGGAGCACAGTACCTGCGTGTGGAGGATGCTCCAGGCACTGTAGGCTGCAGGATTGTAGCAGCAGGAAAACAGCCTGTATGGATCCTCTGGCGGTCCTTCGGGCCCCTACACAGGCCAGCCACCTCCCTGGGATCGCTGTCACAGACGCGAATGAAGTAGCCGCCTCCCGCTCGGTCAATCGCGGCACTCGAGCCCGAGGATGCTGGAGGCTCCGCAGGCCTCAAGATGGCGGCGGGTCGCGGCGTCCGGGATTGGCCCTAATTGGACCTTCTGCGGTCCTCTGGCTCCCCGCACAATGCAGGCACCTCCCAGGGGCATCCGCTGCTGAGGCGGGTGGATCAATCGCCCCTCACCTCGCCGATCACGGCACCCAAGCCTGGGGATGTGTTAGGCCTCAAGATGGCGGCGGGATGTTGTTGTGTGGAGACGGCCGTGGCCTAACGAGAATCCGATCTGCCGGCCGAGCTCCACAAGTTTCTCCAGGGCCGGTGTGGGTGATGTCCAGGGGCAGCTGGAGGGAGTCTGGAGGCTTAGCAGGTCTTTTTATGAGCAGGATGGTGGTGGATTAGGACAGGATTAGCGGAGCTCCGCAGCAACACGTCCTGTTCTTTTTACATCCGGACACGCCCCCCAGAAAATTCTACTTTTAAAGAGGCCATTTATAGTGTGCCTGAAATAGACCTAGAATTGGATGCAGAGACCAGTACCTGCTCCAGGGTAAAGGACACATAATGACTCTGTAGCTGAGTGTTGTGTGGGCCTTCGGCAGAGCAAATTTTCACCTGCAGTTTAGAGTTTTCTCCATCTTTCCTGGTCTCCACCATTGCTAAAGGTGAAGGTACTTCCATGTGGGGTACTCATGGGGAAGAGTGAGAGTTTGCGTAAGTGTGTTCAGTAAAAAAAAAAAAAAACTGAAAACCCATGAAATGGGGTAGAGTTATAGGAGGGTGTCCTCAAAGGGTAATGGGATTTTGGGTTTACCCCTAAAATCCTTTTCTAGGAGTACATCACAGGACACAGAGCATCTTCATTTTTTTCTGGGGCTAATCATGTCAGCCGATGAATGGGTCAGCTCCACCCCTCTGACCCCACAGGACAACACCCTGCTCAAATAAAAGGAGGGATTCCCCATACCTCAGCGTTCCTATTTTTGTCCTCTCTCCGGGACAGTGCTCCTGCTACTGAAAGAAAGAGTGAAGGAAGAATAATGAAGATCTCTACCTCTTCTGCCTAGTTCAGCCTCTCTGGGTGGAGGGCTCCTGGATGGAGGTAAATCCTCTGCTGCAGGAGGGCCATGATGTGGTAGCATGGCTTCGCTTACCCCTGGGAGGTATGTTATTCTGCCTAATTTTATTACCTTTTTATCTGTCTGTGATACATGCTGCATCTTACTTCATTCTGTGATGTTTCTCTAGATTGAACAGATCCCAGTATGGCAGCTGGGATGGGTTTGAGTTCCACAGCAACTTGGGGTGAAATGAAGGCACCTGCCTGGATGCATGTTATCTATTTGAAGTGTAACTCAACTTTTGGTTAAAAAAAAAAAGTGTGCAATGATATCTTTAATTGCCATGGGTGATCTGTGTACATTGCAGATAATTATTGTGATCCTACCTTTTGCTTCTGTCCTAACAAGCATTTTATTATGTTCTACTTTCTGACATGGCTGAGTTTGTTTCATTAAAAGAGTAGTATGTTTTTATTTTATTTTAGATTCATACTAACCTAGGTGGATGCAGCATCAGACCGATGCTGCATCTGTCCCCCGCCGTCTCTACACTGAGAACCGAGCCACTGAATATCGCTGATGGCTCGGTTCTCACAGATCCTTGAGAGCAGAACTGCTGACTGTCAATCAGCGTCTCTCCTTTCTGCTCCTCCACGCTCATTGGAGCGCTGAGCTGTGAAGGGGTGGGAGGCGGCCGTCTCAGCGGCTCGATGAGACTGCCATCAGTTAAGGCAGCGGGCGGATGCAGACTTTGGAAGTCAAGATGACGCGCTGCCTCGGCTGATAGCAGTGACGTAAGTGTCTGGAAAGCTGCTAGTGTCAGCCTCCCTTTAGCAGTAGTTAACCCCTTAGCCCCCGTACACACGGTCGGACATTCCGACAACAAAATCCGTTGGATTTTGTCCGACAGATTTTGTCCGAAACTGTTGCATACACAGAGTCAGACAAAGTTGTCAGAAAATCCGATCGTACTTAACATGATGACGTTATTTCGTTAGGATGGGACTACGTTCAGGCTAGTAGCCAATAGCTTTGGTCTAGGAATTTGATCTGAGCATGCGTGGCACTTTTTCCGATCGGAATTCTCTACACATGATCGGAAAAAGTCCGATGGGATCATGTTGTCGGAAAATTTTATAGCCCAGCTGGAAAACTTGGTCCGTCGGCTACTCCAACGGAAACAGTCCGATGGAGCCCACACACTGTCATATTATCCGACAACACGGTCCTATCGGACATTGTCCATCGGAATGTCCGACCGTGTGTACAAGGGCTTAGAGGGTATTTATCAAACAAGCTAATGCCTATTGCATTGAATGTGTTTTGAATTACTATTCTCAGGGTAATAAAGCTGGTAAACTACTGGCTAACCAGCTATATCAACACCAAAATAACAATAAAATTTACAGATGAATTCACCACAAAACAAATAAAGCAATATACAACCCCCAAGAAATAGGGGATACCTTTTCAGAATACTACGAATCCCTATATAATCTTAAGATGATCAAAATACCCCACACCCAATACCCCAAATCATTTCTATTTAAAAAAATAAACCTACCAAAAATGGATCAAACTCCTAACTAAAAACAAAGCCCCTGGTATTAATGGACTCTCAGGAGAATATTACCAAGCCTTTAGTGAAATATCTCCATACTTGACCAAAATGTTTAACCAAGCAGCCACCTCCAGCCAATATCCAAAAGAGATGTTAGAAGCGTTAATAATTACCATCCCAAAACCAGACAAAGACCCAACATCGCCTATAAAATATATACCTATATCACTACTAAATGCAGACATAAAAATTGATGCCAAAATTCTAGCTAACCGCTTAAAGTGGAATGCCCCTTTAAAAAATAAAAGTCAGCAGCTACAAATACTGCAGCTGCTGACTTTTAATAATCAGACACTTACCTGTCCCAGGGTCCTGCGATGCGGGGGAATGAAGCCCCACTCGTTCCCCACTCCGCTCGGCGGCGCGGGCATTCTTACTGTGGGCACCCACTGCGCATGCTCGAGCAGCGCCGTGCGCCGTGATACACAGCGCAGTCATCTGGGACCTGTCATGTGTCCCAGATGACTGACTGCACCGAGGGGAAGTGACATCTGGTGCCCGGGCACTGAAGGAGGCAGACTACGAGGGGCCCGCTAGCAACAGGCATTTAGAGGCGAGTAAATTTTTTTTTCTTTCTCGTACATCACAGGACACAGAGACTCAGTAATTACTGATGGGTTATAGGGTATCACTAGGTGATTGGACACTGGCACACCCTAGACAGGAAGTTCAATCCCCCATATAACCCCTCCCCCTACTGGAGGTACCTCCGTTTTTTCACCAGTGTCTTTGGTTGGTCACAAGTAAAGATGTGCTGTGCTGAGCTCCGCTGGAATATCCTTACTGGGACCAGCTATGCAACCGGATCCATTCAAAGTGTCTTTTCCAGACCAAATTGGATGGTACCCGGGCCTCGTGTCCGAAGAAACAAGGTTTTACCTGTAACGCTTCCCTTTTTAGTGAGCTGGACCCTGGAACCCAGTATTTGTTTTTTTCAGCCATATTCCTGGCAGGGTGCTTTACAGGCACAGAACTACTGATCCCCCTGTTCAAGGGGGCCCAAGTCTCTGAAGGTTTTTTTCCTAACGGAGCCCACCCTGAGAGGTGAAGAGTGGGTCTGTTATTCAAAGCCTGCAGCTGCATAAGGTAAGGGAGATTCCTCAAGAATTTTTCTAATTCTAGTAGGTTTTCTCCTTTTAAGTAAATGTATGCTATGCCTATAGTAACCACCGGGGACTGCCAAGAGCACATACCTTTCATGCCTGATCTGTCTGCTTGGTGTCCACGCTCTATGCTCCTCCAGCCATGCTCCAGGAAGGATGAAGGTAAGGTTTTTTTTCCTTCTGGGATTCTCCCTCCACGGATTAGGGGACTGAGACAGACACACCACCCACCGCCGTCTACCGCCGTTCGCCGCCATAACAGCGGCTTCACATCCACTGGCCCTTCCCTCTCCTCTGCCCCAGTCTCCCCTCCATGCTTGTCAGCAGGGTTAGAGCCTCTGCTCACGTGGGAAACGCTTGTTTAAAAAAAAAAAAAAAAACGAGCAGGGGGGCGGAAGTGGTCAGAGTAGGGGGGCCGAGCACTAGGCTACACAGGCTTTAAAGTGCACTCTTTTTCAGATGCACACAGCCTATGGAGGGACACAGAGCTGATAGGCGCATGTGAGTGTGGAGGATACCAGCATTCCCAGGCAGCATTTACTTAGGCACCAGACTGAGTCTTGGTAGCAGCAGCAGTTACTGAACTACAGTGCTCAGCAGTCAGTGCATTTTTTTGTGGTACCTCTACCTTTTTTTGCCCTGCACTATGGGTAGAAGAGGTACATGTACCCCAAAAAATAGGGGCTCAAAGGGGTCCCCTTCAGGCTATGAGGACCCCCCTCTGCAGCACCTTCCCCCCCTGCAGGACCCGGGGAGGCTGGCCAGGGTGAGCCGTCGGGGTCAGGGGCTGCAGCTGCTTCTGGCACTTCAGCCCCTGTATACATTACACAAGAGGTTTTTGCCTCAATCATAAACGGTTTAGAGGAAAGATTAGTGGCCTTAATCCCATTTTCACTCAGTGGAAGAAAACGCACTAGGCCCCTCTCAGTCACCCAGGACCCTCAGAATGAGGAACTCTGGGATAAAGGAGAGGAATCCCCCTCAGAGGATCGGGAGGAGACTGATGATTCCACTTCTGAGGAATCTAGTGGAGAAGGGCCCTCTTCAGCTTCTCAGGATGAGAAGATGTTGGTGCAAATTCTTGCCGGATTGGTCCATTCCACATTTAAGTTACCCGTACCTGAGTCAGTTAAAGAACCAACTTCTTCTCTGGGTTCACTGAAACCTCCTCAAACTGCACATGCCTTTCCTGTTCATGGTTTACTGGAAAAGCTTATGTATTCTGAGTGGGATCACCCATATAAACATTTTTTTCCTCCAAAAAAGTTTTCTACACTTTATCCTATGGAGGAAAAATTTACTAAGATGTGGGGTATACCGGCAGTTGACGCCGCTATTTCTTCCGTAAACAAAGGCCTGACTTGTCCTGTTGACAACGCTCAGATGCTTAGGGATCCAACTGATAAGAAAATGGAATTCCTATTAAAAAATTATTTTTCCTTGGCAGGTTCAGTAGCTCAACCTGCAGTGGCAGCAATTGGAGTCTGTCAATATTTGAGAGACCATGTAAAACAGGTGCTTAAAGCTTTACCTGAACAACAAGCCGAGGGGTTAGCTAACCGACCAGCGGCTTTGTGTTTTGCTGTTGATGCTATCAGAGATTCCATCCTTCAGACCTCTCGCCTTACGCTTGGGTTGGTACACATACGTAGAATCTTAAAGCTGAAAAATTGGTCAGCTGAATCACCATGTAAGAAACTCCTGGTGGGATTTCCCTTTCGTGGTGCAAAACTGTTTGGAGAGGATTTGGACAATTATATCCAAAGGATCTCTAGTGGGAAAGGCACCCTTTTACCAGGGTGAAGAAAAGGAGTAAACGTCCCTCCTTTAAACAGGCGCTTTCTCCAGTGCCAGGGTCATCAGCCTCCCGGCAGTCACAACGGCCTCCTCCATCAGGCTCAAAGGTTAAAACTCAACCCCAGGGACAAAAGAAGTACTGGGGGAGAAAGTCTTCAAGACAAAACGCTAAGACCTCCTTATGAAGGGGTGCCCCCGCTCACTCGAGTGGGGGGGAAGACTACTAAAGTTCTCAGGGCTCTGGCAGGAGGAATTTCGAGACAAATGGGTGGTCTCCACAATAACTCTAGGTTACAAACTAGAATTCCGAGAATTCCCTTCTCGTTTCCTCAGATCAAATGTAACCAGAGACCCAGAGAAAAAGAAGTCTCTCCTTCTAGCGTTGGAGCGACTATTGTCGCAAAAAGTTATGGTAGTTCCCATGCAAGAGCAGGGAATGGGGTTTTATTCAAACCTTTTCATGGTACCAAAGCCAAACAGAGATGTCAGACCCATTCTAGATCTCAAAGATCTAAACCAATTTTTAAAGATACGGTCCTTTCGCATGGAATCGATCCAATCGGTAGTATCCATCCTGCAAGGAGGAGAACTTTTGGCGTCAATAGACATCAAGGATGCGTACCTGCATGTACCTATTTTCCCTGCTCATCAAAAATTCCTGTGTTTTTGAAGTAGAAAAACGCCACTTTCAGTTTGTAGCTCTGCCTTTCGGGCTAGCTACTCCACCTCGGGTGTTTACAAAGATCTTGGCCCCTCCTCTGGCCAGATTAAGGGCCCAAGGTATAACAATAATAGCATACCTAGACGACTTGCTTTTGATAGACTGGTCGGTAGCCCGCCTGGATGAAAATTTGGTCACCACAGTAAACTACCTGGAATGCCTAAGTTGGGTCCTCAACTTAGAGAAGTCTTCTTTAAAACTAGTAAGAAGACTGGAGTATTTGGGTCTGGTCATAGATACAGCCCAGCAGAGGGTATTCCTACCCCAAGCAAAGATCAGTGCTATAAGAGAACTGATTCAGGTAGTAAGGGCAAAGAAGGGTCCTTCTATTCGTCTTTGTATGAGGTTGTTGGGAAAGATGGTGGCTTCATTCGAAACAGTTTCATTCAAGGCTGCTCCAAAACAGTATCCTATCGCCCTGGAACAAGAAGGTTCAGGCGTTAGATTTTCCGAGGCATCTGTCCCTTACAACGCGTCGGAGCCTCAGCTAGTGGTTGATACCTGAAAATCTGCGGAAAGGAAAATCCTTTTTACCAGTTACCTGGACAGTGGTAACAACAGATGCCAGTCTTTCGGGTCGGGGGGCAGTCCTGGAACAGTCGACTGTCCAAGGGAGATGGTCCAAGACCAAAAGGGCCTTACCCATCAACATTCTGGAGATCCGTGAGATGTATCTAGTCCTAAAAGCATGGACACTCAGGTTGCAGGGTTGCCCTGTCAGGATCCAGTCCGACAATGCCACAGCAGTGGCTTATATCAATCACCAAGGGGGCACCAAGAGTCGTGCAGCTCAGCGAGAAGTAAACCAGATCTTAATCTGGGCAGAAAGACATGTGCCATGCATATCGGCAGTCTTCATTCCAGGGGTAGAGAACTGCCAGAGGACTACTTGAGCCGCCAGCAGTTAGTCCCAGGGGAATGGTCTCTTCACCCCAACGTCTTCTTGGCCATATGCCAGAGATGGGGAGTTCCGGATGTAGATCTCTTTGTGTCCAGGTTCAACAACAAGGTCGACAACTTTGTGTCAAAAACGAGGGATCCTCTTGCATGCGGGACAGATGCGTTGGTAACTCTGTGGCATCAGTTTTCTCTGATTTATGCATTCCCTCCTATTCTGCTACTGCCAAGACTTCTTGGCAGTAAAAGAAGTCGGTGCTTCTGGTGACCCCAGCATGGCCCCGAAGCTTGGTATGCAGAAATAGTGAAGATGGCAGTAGGTTCTCCTTGGACCCTACCATCCTGTCCAGACCTGCTTTCCCAAGGATCAGTATGCCATCCTACCTTACAAACGCTAAATTTAACGGTTTGGCTATTGAAACCCACATTCTGAAGAATCGTGGGCTTTCGGGCCCTGTGATATCTACCTTGATTAATGCAAGAAAGCCAGCTTCCAGAATGATTTATCACAGAGTCTGGAAAGCATATGTCTCCTGGTGTGAATCCAGGGGTTGGCACCCCAGAAAATATGTCATAAGCAGAATCCTCAAATTTCTGCAAAATGAGTTAGAGATGAAACTGGCCTTGAGTACCATCAAGGACCAAGTCTCGGCCTTATCGGCTCTGTTACAACGTCCACTTGCTTCGCATTCTTTGGTCCGAAGCTTTATACAAGGGGTAACGTGCCTTAATCCTCCAGTTAGGGCGACTCTGAACCCCTGGGATTTGAATTTGGTTATTTTTAGGCACTGTCACATACAAAGTATTCATTTAAAATGTTTTTATTAATTTAAGAAAAATACATAACGACTTTTAAAACAATTTTTTCACAACCAATCCCCATGACCATACTAAGTATATGATACAAATTACCGCCACTGTACCCTACTTGTGCCAAAAAGGCTATAAACATTTAATAGTATGAATCTTCCATGATTAGAACAAACTTAGAGGGTAGAGATCCATTATTGGCGGAAGGATCGTGCTATTGTTCAAGAAGAATGGCTCAACATGTTTCACGTACTTATCACGCTTCTTCTGGAGCTACTACTTTGTGACTGACAAGAAGTGAAAAAAAAAGACAAAGTCAAAATAAAAAAACTATAAATATCAAAAAGATATAGATATACATTTACATCATAAGCAGTAAAAATTCCTTAATGAAAACAGCGCAAAAATGTGTCAAGGGCATCAAGGAAGCCAACAGCAAGACTGCAGCAGGAGAGAGGAATATAGGCATTATGGGAGCGTGCATAACAACATATGCAGATACATCATATTAACCAGCTAACCCATCAGGGGGCCCTTATAAAATAACAAGCTCAAGATGATACACTGAATTACTGAATGGTTGTATATGGCTGTATAAATGAGGCCAGACACACTGATAAGAGCTGCCAACTGGCGCTGAATTGTAAAGTATTCAATACTAATTAACCACTTCAATACCCGGCCATAGTCAAATGACGGCCACAGATGTGATCTCCCATCCTGGGTGGACGTCATATGACAGCCTCGGTATTGCGCCACTCCTGTGGGCCCTCGGACACAGCCCATCTCCGATCTGTGGGATTTTCCTCCCCATCCACCCCCCCCCGATACACGTGACCGGCCGTGTCCAATCACAGCCCGTCACATGTACTGTGCCGTTATGGGGCGCGTGCAGAGCGACGATCGGGGATGCGGCTTGTCACCCTGACACAGCCCAACCCCGATCGCAGTAAAGAGCCAATGAAAATGGCTCTTTACCACGTGACAGGCTGTGTCCAATCACAGCCGGTCACAGAATGTAAATAAACCGCGGTAACGAGATTGCGGTAACATCCGCTCAGTGTACACACCAACACACACTGATTACCCCCCCAATAAAGAGTACCTGTCACCACCCATCAAAGTACCTGTCATCACCCATCACAGCCCATCTGAGTACCCGAGGACCTGTCAGCCCATCTGAGTACCCGAGTACTTGTCCCAGCCCATCTGAGTACCCGAGTACTTGTCCCAGCCCATCTGAGTACCCGAGTACCTGTCCCAGCCCATCTGAGTACCTGAGTACCTGTCAGCCCATCTGAGTACCCGAGTACCTGTCCCAGCCCATCTGAGTACACGAGTACCTGTCCCAGCCCATCTGAGTACCTGAGTACCTGTCAGCCCATCTGAGTACCTGAGTACCTGTCCCAGCCCATCTGAGTACCCGAGTACCTGTCCCAGCCCATCTTAGTACCCGAGTACCTGTCCCAGCCCATCTGAGTACCCGAGTACCTGTCCCAGCCCATCTGAGTACCCGAGTACCTGTCCCAGCCCATCTGAGTATCCGAATACCTGAGTACCTGTCAGCCCATCTAAGTACCCGAGTACCTGTCAGCCCATCTGAGTACCCAAGTACCTGTCAGCACATCTGAGTACCCGAGTACCTGTCACAGCCCATTTGAGTACCCAAGTACCTGTCACAGCCCATCTGAGTACCCGAGTACCTGTCACATTCCATCTGAGTATCCGAGTACCTGAGCACCTGTCAGCCCATCCGAGTACCTGTCCCAGCCCATCTGAGTACCTGTCCCAGCCCACCTGAGTACCTGTCCCAGCCCATCTGAGTATCCGAATACCTGTCCCAGCCCATCTGAGTACCCGAGTACCTGTCCCAGCCCATCTGAGTACCCGAGTACCTGTCACAGCCAATCTGAGTACCTGTCACAGTCCATCTGAGTACCTGTCACAGTCCATCTGAGTACCTGAGTACCTGTCACAGCCCATCTGAGTACCTGTCACAGTTCATCTGAGTACCCGTCACCAGCCCGTCAGAGTACCTGAGTACCTGTCACCAGCCCGTCGGAGTACCTGAGTACCTGTCACCAGCCTGTCGGAGTTCCCGAGTACCTGTCACCAGCCCGTCGGAGTACCCGAGTACCTGTCACCAGCCCTTTGGAGTACCCGAGTACCTGTCACCAGCCCGTCAGAGTACCCGAGTACCTGTCACCAGCCCGTCGGAGTAACAGAGTACCTGTCACCAGCCCGTCAGAGTATCCGAGTACCTATTTGCAGCCCATGCCTCATAGAATACACATTAGGGTAATTGCTTTCCAAAATGGGGTCATTTTGTGGGTAATTCTATTGTCCTGGTGCTCCAGGGCCTTCAAAAGTGTGATAGGTAGGAACGAAATGAGATGTGTAATTTATGCTCCTAGAACGCCTGAAGGTACCACTTCCATGTTGAACCTCTGTATATGGCCAGGCTGTGTAAAAGTCTCACACATGTGGTATCGCAATACTCAGGAGGAGTAGCAGACTGTGTTTTGGGGTGTCATTTTTGCTATATACATGCTATGTGTTAGAAATATCTTATAAATGGACAACTTTGTGTAAAAAAAAAAAGATTTTAATTTTCTTTCCATGTTTTCTGAAGACTTGTGCAAAAAAATTAACCGCTTAAAAGACTCATAATGCTTCGTAGAATATACTTTGGGGTGTTTTTTTTCCAAAATGGGGTCATTTTGTGGGTAATTCCATTGTCCTGGTGCTCCAGGGCCTTCACAAATGTAATAGGTCGTTAGGAAATTAGAGGTGTCATTTATGCTCCTAGAACGCCTGACGGCGCTCCCTGCATGTTGGGCCTTTGTATGTGGACACGCTGTGTAAAAGTCACACACATGTGGTATCGCCATACTCAGGATGAGTAGCAGAATGTATTTTGGGGTGTAATTTTTGCTATGTACATGCTTTGAGTTAGAAATATCTTATAAACTGACCACTTTGTGTAAAAAAAAAAAAAATATTTTCATTTTTTTCCACGTGTTCTGAAGACTTGTGGAAAAAAATTAACTGTTCAAAAGACTCATAATGCTTCATAGAATATACGTTGGGGTGTTTGCTTTCCAAAATGGGGTCATTTTGTGGGTAATTCTACTGTCCTGGTGCTCCAGGGCCTTCACAAATGTAATAGGTCGTTAGGAAATTAGAGGTGTCATTTATGCTCCTAGAACCCCTTACGGTGCTCCCTGCATTTTGGACTTCTCTGTGTGGCCAGCCTGTGTAAAAGTCCCACACATCGCCATACTCGGGAAGAGTTGTAGAATGTATTTTGGGGTGTAATTGGAATTATGCATATGCTGTGTGAGAAATAACTTGTTATTATGACAATTTTGTAAAAAAACAAAAAAACATTCTTCTTTTTCCCAAGAATTGTGGGAAAAAATTACACCTTCAAAAAACTCGCCATGGCTCTTACTAAATACCTTGGACTATCTACTTTTCAAAAAGGGGTCATTTGGGGGGTATTTGTACTTTCCTGACATTTCAGAGCCTCAAGAAATGAGATAGGCCGTCAGTGCATCAGGTGGGATCAGATGTAATCATTTTTCAATGATTTGCACCATAGCTTGTAGACTCTATAACTTTCAAAGAGACTAAATAATATCCACTAATTTGGTTTATTTTTACCAAAGAGATGTAGCCGTATAAATTTTGGCCCAAATTTATGAACAAAAATTACTTATTTGCAAAATTTTATCATAGAAACAAAAAAAGTGGGTTTTTTTTCAAAATTTTTGCTCTTTTTTCACTTATGCTGCAAAAAATAAAAAACCCAGTGGTGATTAAATACCACCAAAAGAAATCTCTATTTGTATGAAAAAAATTATAAAAATGTTGTTTGGGTACAGTGTTGCATGACTGAGTAACTGGCATTCAAAGTGTGAGAGCGCTGAAAACTAAAAATTGGTCTGGTAAGGAAGCTGTATAAATGCCCTGTATTGAAGTGGTTAATAGTCCTGCTGCTCAAGTTTGCAAACCTATGAACAAAGCATTGTATAACAATATATTATTAAACCAGTATTATGGGCATCACTCACAGTGTAATAGATATTAGAACAAAAAATCATAAAAAACTCACCAGGTAGAACAAGGAATATACAGTGGGGATCGAAAGTTTGGGCACCCCAGGTAAAAATGTGTATTAATGTGCATAACGAAGCCAAGGAAAGATGGAAAAATCTCCAAATCGCATCAAATTACAGATTAGACATTCTTATATGTCAAAAAAAGTTAGATTTTATTTCTATCATTTACACTTTCAAAATTAAAGAAAACAAAAAAATGGCGTCTGCAAAAGTTAGGGCACCCTGCAGAATTTATAGCATGCACTGCCCCCTTTGCAAAGCTGAGACCTGCCAGTGCCATGGATTGTTCTCAATCATCGTCTGGGAAGACCAGGTGATGTCAATCTCAAAGGTTTTAAATGGCCAGACTCATCTGACCTTGCCCCAACAATCAGCACCATGGGTTCTTCTAAGCCAGGGATCCTCAAACTATGGCCCTCCAGCTGTTGCGAAACTACAGATCCCATAAGGCATTGTAAAACTCTGACATTCACAGACATGACTAGGCATGATGGGATTCGTAGTTCCTAAACAACTGGAGAGCTGTAGTTTGAAGACCCCTGTTCTAAGCAGTTGTCTAGAAAACTGAAACTGAAAATAGTTGACGCTCACAAAGCTGGAGAAGGCTATAAGAAGATAGCAAAGCGTTTTCAGATGTCAATATCCTCTGTTCGGAATGTAATTAAGAAATGGCAGTCATCAGGAACAGTGGAAGTTAAAGCAAGATCTGGAAGACCAAGAAAAATATCAGACAGAACAGCTTGCAGGATTGTGAGAAAAGCAATTCAAAATTTCAGCAAATTTTGGATGGTAACTTGATGCCATCTGTGAAAAAGCTGAAGTTAAAGAGAGGATGGCTTCTACAAATGGATAATGATCCTAAACACACCTCAAAATCCACGGGGGATTACATCAAGAGGCGTAAACTGAAGGTTTTGTCATGGCCTTCACAATCTCCTGACCTCAATATTATTGAAAATCTATGGCTAGACCTTAAAAGAGCAGTGCATGACAGACAGTCCAGAAATCTCAAAGAACTGGAACACTTTTGTAAGGAAGAATGGGCAAAGATGCCTCAAACAAGAATTGAAAGACTCTTTGCTGGCTACAAAAAGCATTTACAAGCTGTGATACTTGTTTTCTGTAATTTTGAAAGTGTATATGATGGAAATAAAATCTAACTTTTTTTGACATATTATAAGAATAATTGTAATTAATTAATTAATTAAGGTAATTAATCTGTAATTTGATGCCATTTGGAGATTTTTCCATCTTTCCTTGGCTTCGTTATGCACATTAATACACATTTGTACCTGGGGTGCCCAAACTTTCGATCACCACTGTAATTAAATACGTTTTTCATTAGAGATGCCTGCCAGCCTGGGCAAAAGGTATATAAAGAACCAAAAACGCCCTCATCACGAGGAATAATTACACAATGCCAGGTCTGGATAATGAGTAATTAAGATGCCACCTAAAGACACAAAATTTACCATAGTGAGCCAAGAAACATATATTAAAGGGACTCAACCTAAGCGAATGGGTGAACCATCCAGCGTTTAAATAGAAACCAAGCCACCTACATCTACTGCAGCCCAAATGGTAATAACAGCATCAAAAGGTCAGACCATCAGTGAAGATGTCGGCTGTAAGAAGCACGCTATCCACGTGCTTTAAGTATACACGTCCTGCACCGTCATCAACAACCGGCGTCAGCCAGCGTGACGTCATCTGGGCCGGCCGACAGGTCACTGCGCATGCGCCCCAACTCTCCCCGCGCCTGTGTCAACTGATGCATCACAGGAAGTGTAAGGGTACAGGAAGTGACCGGCAGAGGTCAGGACAGCGCAACAGGGCTCCCCCTAGTGGACCAATGCCTGCGCTACAGCGGCAACCGTAATTGCTCGATGTGACGCTGGGCAGCCACATAATGCCCGAATCCAACCCCTAGAAACTACCATGTCCGACTGAAAGGCCCCAATTGCCCTCAAGACACAATAGCGCTCAAGTAAATAAATAATGAAATGCAGTAACATTTACAATTAGTGTACATGGGAAATTCGCTCATCGCTTAAAGCGGAGGTCCACCCTAAAGTGGACCTTCTGCTCATCGGAACCCTCCCCCCTCTCCGGCGCCACAATTGGCACCTTTCAGGGGGGAGGGGGGTGCAGATACCTGTACAGTACAGGTATCTGCACCTACTTCCGGGATAGCTCTCTGCGGAAAGGGGCGTAGATTACGCCCCTTTCCGCAAGTGCCCGCCCCTTTCCGCAAGTGCCCCGCTGCCTGCTGGGAAACACACAGATCCCAGAGGCAGCGGGGACCGTCCTTATTGCGCAGCGCAACTCGCGCATGCGCAGTAGGGAACCGGGAAATGAAGCCGAAAGGCTCCATTTCCTGATTCCCTTACCCAAGATGGCGGCGGCAGCACCCGAGAGACGATCTAGAGATCGGCTTCGGGTGCCGACATCGCGGGCGCGCTGGACAGGTAAGTGTCACTATTTTAAAAGTCGGCAGCTGCAGTATTTGTAGCTGCTGGCTTTAAAAAAAAAAAAAAAAACGCGGAGTCCCGGCGGACTCCCGCTTTAATTACATATATAAAATATTCAAGGCCACATTAAAGAGGCACTATTTAGATAAACATCAGTTTACACTATCCTATATTATCATGGAGGCAACAGAGACTGGAAAAGAACAGACATATAGCCAGAGGTTCAACCCAGAGGGGAGATCTTACAACACCTCAACAAAAGAATGTACAATAAATATAATAATTAATAAATTCTTTAGAGTATTTTTTATAGAACATTTGATCAGCCATACCGGTATATATATATATATATATATACGTCAATTGTTAAAGTCCAAGGAAACTGGCCAGAAATATTTAATCAGCCAAAAAGATTTTTTCTTCTTTATTTACCCTTTCTGCTTTATATATATATATATATATATATATATACATATGCGTAAATTGGCCAATTAGAAAAGCTGACCAGGTATAATTGCCCTACAGAAAAGATTTGTATGAATGAGCCCAGGGGCCTGCGTCGCATTAAGGCGTTCAATCCATAGGGTCTGCCTTCTAAGGATTTGTTTATCCCGTTCACCTCCTCGTGGATCCCTAGGTATCACAACAAGGGCAATAAAGGAGACTACAGATGCATGGAACCTATGGTATAGGTCCAAGTGCCTACTTACTGAAGTGACCATTTTCCCCCCGGAAGAATAATAAACATGATCATTAATCCGGGAGCGGAAATGTCTGATAGTTTTGCCAACATAAAATGCCTTACACTTACAGGACATCAAATATACGACACCTTGAGTGTCGCAATCAGCATGGAAATTAGGAGTTTCAATAATTATATTTCGGATGTGGCACATGTTGACCCCCTGTGTATCCACAGTACCACACTGTGAATAAGATACATACAATTTTGCACTTATTTGAATTCGGTCCTGTCCGCTTTACAGAAGCAGCCTTTTGAACCGATACATCAAATTCCCTTAGTTCTGTTGACAAGGAAATTCATTTTTCTGGTGGCCATTTCTTCTGCCAGAAGAGTATCAGAATTAGCAGTCCTTTCTTGTAAAGAACCGTATCTGATAATGCACAAGGATATAGTGGTGTTACGCCCTCATCCTAGTTTTCTTCCGAAGGTGGTCTCAGGTTTTCATCTAAACCAAGATATTGTTCTGCCTTCTTTTTTTCCAAATCCCTGCTCTATGGAACAGAAGTCACTACATTCTTTGGATGTAGTGAAAGCAGTCAAAGCCTATCTGGAAGCAACTGCTCAGGTTCGCAAAATGGATATTTTGTTCATATAGCCAGAGGGTGCTAAGAGAGGACAGGCAGCGTTGAAATCTACCATTGCTAAATGGATTCGACAAGCTTATGGTTTGAAGCAAAAGATTCCGCCTTTTCAAATCAAGGTGCACTCCAGTAGGGCTATTAGTGCTTCGTGGGCAGTGCATCACCAGGCCTCCATGGCTCAAACATGCAAGGCCACAACCTGGTCATCAGTCCATACATTCACCAAATTTTATCAGGTGGATGTGAGAAGGGATGAGGATATCGCCTTGGGTGTAGTGTGCTGCAGGCAGTGGTACAGAGTCCTCAGGTCTGATTACACCCTATGTTGTGTGGTTCCCCTCCCCTCAGATAGCATTGCTCTGGGACATCACATCAGTAATTACTGAGTCTCTGTGTCCCGTGATGTATGAGAAAGAAAATAGGATTTTTATAACAGCTTACCTGTAAAATCCTTTTCTTTTGAGGTACATCACGGGACACAGAGGTCCCTCCCCTCTTTTAATACACTTATATTTTTTTGCTACAAAACTGAGGTACCTCCAGTAGAGGGAGGGGTTATATGAGGGATTGAACTTCCTGCCTAGGGTGTGCCAGTGTCCAGCCACCTAGTGATAACCCTATAACCCATCAGTAATTACTGAGTCTCTGTGTCCTGTGATGTACCTCAAAAGAAAAGGATTTTACAGGTAAGCTGTTATAAAAATCCTATTTTTTTCCAAATGTTTTATTTTTTTATTTTTTTAGGAATTTTAAGCAATTTTTTTTGGGGGGGGGGGAACACCACTTTAACCACTTCAGCCTTGGACCATTTGGTTAATCAAAGACCAGAGGACTTTTTACAATTTGACACTGCACTGTTTTAACTGGTAATTGCATGGTCATGCAATGTTGTACCCAAACAAAATTTGCATCCTCTTTTTTTCCTCACAAATAGAGCTTTCTTTTGATGGTATTTGATTGCATCTGCGATTTTTATTCTTTTTGCAATATAGACGGAAAAAGACCGAAAATTTTGAAAAAAATAATATTTTCTACTTTTTGTTATAAGAAAAATCCAATAAACTCAATTTTAGTCATACATTTAGGCCAAAATGTATTCAGCCACATGTCTTTGGTAAAAAAATAAATGTCAATAAGCGTATATTTATTGGTTTGTGCAAAAGTTATAGCGTCTACAAACTAGGGTACATTTTCTGGAATTTACGCAGCTTTTAGTTTATGACTGCCCATCTCAATTATTGAGGTGATAAAATGGCAGGGCAGTACAACCCCCCCCCCCCCCAAATGACCCCATTTTGGAAAGTAGACACCCTATGAAAATTGCTAAGAGGCATGTTGAGCCCATTGAATATTTTATTTGTGCCATGGGCATATGTGGAATTTCACCCCAAAATAAATTCGGCTGCTTCTCCTGAGTACGGGGATACCGCATGTGTGGGACTTTTTGGGAGCCTTGCCACGTACGGGGCCCCGAAAACCAAGCACCGCCTTCAGGATTTCTAAGGGCGTAAATTTTTGATTTCACTCCTCACTACCTATCACAGTTTGAAGGCCATAAAATGCCAAGATGTCACAAAACCCCCCTCCATTTTATGGACAACATTTAGAAGCTTATGTCACACATCACCTACTCTTCTAACCCCTTTCTGACGCTTTTTGTTTACATTAAAAAAAAAATTTTTTTTTTGCAAGAAAATTACTTTGAACCCCCAAATATTATATATTTTTTTAAAGCAAAGACCCTACAGATTAAAATGGTGAGTGTTTCATTTTTTTTTCCACACAACATTTGCGCATCGATTTTTCAAACGCATATTTTTTTGGAAAAAACACACTTTTTTTAATTTTAATGCACTAAAATACACTGGGGGCTATTTACAAAAGGCAAGTCCACTTTGCACTACAAGTGCAAAATACAAGTGCAAAGTGCACTTGAAATTACACTGCAATTGCACTTGGAAGTGCAGTCATTTTAGATCTGAGAGGAAGATCTGAAATGAGGGAAAGCTCTGCTGATTTTATCATCCAATCATGTGCAAGCTAAAATGCTGTTTTTTATTTTCCTTGCATGTCCCCCTCGGATCTACAGCGACTGCATTTCCAAGTGCACTTTCAGTGCATTTTCAAGTGCACTTTGCACTTGTAGTGCAAAGTGGATTTGTCTGGCGTAAATAACCCCTCACAATATTGCTCAAATGTTTGATGAAATAAAAAAGATGATCTTAAGCCGAGTACATGGATACCAAACATGACATTCTTTAAAATTGCGCACAAACGTGCATCGGTGACAAACTACATATAGATTTACAGAAGAGGTCTACTGCTAAAATTACTGTGCTCGATCTGACCTTCGCAGTGATACTTCACATTCATGGTACAGTTGCTGTTTACATATGAAGCCAGACCGACACTTGCGTTCGCCTTTGCGTGAGAGCAGGGGGAAAAGGGGTGCTCATTTTATTTATTTTTTAATAATTTTTTGGGGCGTTTTTTATCTTATTTTTTAAATGGTTCCTTTAAAAAAAATTTTTTTTTATAATTTTTTAATTTAAATCTCTCCTCTGCCCTCAAAACATCAGACCACACCAAGATCGGTGTGATAAAATGCTTTCCCAATTTCCCAATGGCGCTGTTTACATCCGGCAAAATCTAAGTAATAAAATGCTTGTAGCTTCCAGTTTCTTAGGCCATAGAGATGATTGGAGCCATTCTGGTCTCTGATCAGCTCTATGGTCAGCTGGTGATTCCACCGCCTGCATTCTCAGGTTCTCAGGTTCCCTGTTGGGACAGGGGAGCCAGAGAAATCCATGGACGGGGGGGGGGGGGCCTTTCCTCCCACTGCTTTTAAAAGCAGTCTAGAGGCTAATTAGCCACTAGGATTGCTTTTACGTGAAAGCCGACCGCTGGCTGAAAGGAACGATACCAAGATGATACCTAAACCCACAGGTATCATTTTGGTATAACCGCTCAAAGTCCAGCAACATACCAGTACGTTGCTGGTCCTTGTTGGGCATATATTGTTTCAAATCCATTCTTTATTATTTTTATAATAAACATTAACCACACATATCCATTTACAACAGCAACATACAACATTATTCCCAAAACACAAGACACTTTATTCATCATTTATCACAAAAAACAACAAAAAAAAAAAAAAAAAAAAAAAAAACAAGAAAACAATGTTCCTCCCTTTCTCCTTCCTATCCCCCCTCCTCTTCCTCCTTCCCTTTTTCTTTTAATTATAAATATTCTACCATTCCTTTTGAGGACCGAAATTCTTCCCATTTCTTCCACACTATTGGTATCTGGTTTTTTACATAGCCTTCTTCTCTTGTTTGTTTTTCCATAAAAAATATCTCGTTCATTTCGCATATCCATTCTGATATTGTTGGACTAGTTGTTTCTTTCCATTTACGTGCTATTATTGTTCTGGCTGCTGTTGTCATATGTTGAATTAATCCATTTTTCATACTATCCAGTGTATCTATCGTAAGAGAAAACAATGCTACCTTTACGTCTGGGATTAATTCTTTTCCCGTCACTTTTTGGTATATCTCAAAAAATTTTAACCAAAAATTTCTCACTTTCTTACATCTATACCAGATGTGTTCCAGTGTTCCTTTTTCTATCCCACACCTCCAGCACTTATCTGTATTTCCTTTATTTACTATTTTTAGTGCAACTGGGCTCCAATACCATCTCAATGCCACTTTATAATTTCTTTCTTGATGTTTTAATGCCGTTGAGGTTTTATGTATTATCCCTAAAAAAATTTTCCATTCTTTTTCTGTAATTGTCTCTCCCAATTCTTCCTCCCATTTTCTAATTTCTATTAGGTCTTTAATGTCCCCCATGGGTAGCAATAGTTCATATATTTTAGATAGTTTGTTCTTATGGTTTTGGTCCTTTAATATTATTTGTTCAAATTTAGTTAATGGTCTAATTATTAAATTTTTATTTAGCTCCATAAATTTTTCTAATTGATAATGTTGCAACCAATCATTTTTAATTTCCAATCCGAGATCAATTAAACTTGGCATTTTTCCATCCACCAGAATCTGTACTAGTCTTACATTCTCCATCTTATTCCAAATTAAATATCTTACCCCTTCCAAAGCTGGCTTAAATTCTGGGTTGGACATCAATGGAGTCAATGGTCCAGTTCTGGAGGATAGCTTTCCCTTCTTTAGCATTGCGTCCCAAATTTTTAGAGTAGCTCTCACGAAAATTGGCATTTCCTTTTTGTTTGTTCTTAATTCAGGTTTTATCCAAGGTAAAAATCTAAGTTGTATTCCCGTAATTGTCTCTTCCAACGTTACCCATTGTTTTTTTTCTTTATCATGTTGCCAATTTATAATTCTAACCAATGATGCAGCTTGCATATATTTTACAAAATCGGGCAGTGCGAGCCCTCCGTTTTCTTTTGTTCTGGTTAGTGTTTCTCTTTTTATTCGGCAGTTTTTTTTTGCCCATACAAAGCTACTTATAGCTTTCCTTAAATCTATCATGATTTTCCTAGCTGGAACAATAGGTAATGTTTGGAATATGTATAATATCTTTGGCAGTATCTCCATTTTTACTATATTTATTCTACCCAACCATGAATATGTTATTTTTTCGTATTTTTGCATTTGTTTTATTATTTTACGTATAATCATATTATGATTTAATTCTTGTATTTGTTTCAAATCCTTCGGAATCATAACTCCCAAATACTTGATTGCCTCTTTTTGCCATCTAAACGGAAAATCCTCCTGCAAGAGTATCTGTAATTCTTCATTTATTGTGATATTCATCATTTCTGATTTCTCATAATTTACCTTAAAATTGCTTAGTTCCCCAAATCGATCTAATTCTTTTATTATATTAGGAATTGTTATGATTGGATTTGTTATATATAATAGCAAATCGTCCGCATATACGGCCAATTTATAATCTTTATCCTTAATTTTAATCCCTTGTATATCTTTGTTTTTCCGAATTGCATTGATTAGATGTTCCATCACTATTATATATAATAAAGGGGATAAGGGGCAACCTTGGCGGGTACCATTCGATATCTTTATGTAATCTGATAGTATTCCGTTTATTCTTACCTTGGCTCTTGAATTGGCATATAATGCCATAATCCAGCCTAACATTTTTGGGCCTAGTCCTAACTGTATTAGTGCCTCCTCTAAGAACCGCCATCCCACCCTATCGAAAGCTTTCTCAGCGTCTATGGTTAATAAGCAGGCCGGGATGGCGGCTCTCTGGGCATATTCCAACAGAGTACAGGTCTTCATTATATTATCCCTAGTTTCCCGCCCCTTTGTAAAACCCGTTTGGTCCAGCTTTATATATTCTGGCAAAATAGGGGTTAATCTATTAGAAATAATTTTTGAGTATAATCTAATATCTATGTTTGTTAATGAAATAGGGCGGTAATTTTTACTTAATGTATGATCTTTTTCTGGTTTGGGGATTAATACAATGTGAGCTTCTGTACTCTGTGGTACAAAGGTCTGTATTTTCGTTATAGAGTTATATGTTTTTTTAAGTATGGGTATAATTAGTTCTTGAAACCGTTTATAGAACCTTGTTGTATAACCGTCTGGTCCTGGGCTCTTTCCCAGGGCCAGTTCGGCAATTGCCTGTTGGATCTCTTCTGTTGTAATTTCTTCTTCCATTTTCTCAGTTATTTCTTTAGGAAATCTTGGTAACGCTGTTTCGTTAATATATTTTCTAATTTTTTCTGCCCTTTCCTCTTTTTTATTTTCCTGTTGTATTTCTATATTATATAGTTTATCATAGTATTCTTGAAATGTTTTTACAATTTCAGTTGGGTCATATGTTATTTCCCCGTTTATCTTTAGGATTTTTACTATAGATGTCGTGGATTGTTGTCCTCTTAATGTTCTTGCAAGTAGTTTTCCCGTTTTATTACCATAATAGTACCATTGTGTTCTATTCTTATCTCTTGAACGAAGGGACTCCTCATCAAGCACGGCCTGTAGTTCAATTCTTTTGTCTTTTAAAAGTATGTTCTCTTCTGGTTTTAAACTCTGTTTATGTTTTCCTTCCAATATCCTAATTTCCACCAATAGTTGGTCTTTTTTTTGTTCTTTTTCCCTTTTTATCCTACATCCGTGTTTGATGAACAGTCCCCTCAGTACACATTTTAGAGTTTCCCATTGTATAGGAATTGAGGTGTTATCTCTATCATGGATTAACTGGAATTCCTTTATCGCTCGCTGTATGTCGTCTTCACATTTTCTATCTTTAAGTAAATTATCGTTAAGGCACCATCTCCCCCTTGTTTTTTTATTTTCCATTATTTTTAATTCCATATATATTGGTGCATGATCTGACCATAAAAATCCTCCTATTTCTGTTGTTGGGGACATCAATAATCCAGATTGGCTCAGGAAAAAATAATCTATTCTATGATAGGAATCATGAATATTAGAATGATACGTGAAGTTCTTTTCTTTTAGATGTTGTACTCTCCATATATCAATCAATTGATATTCATCTAATAATTCTTTAAATTCTTTTAGATGTTTATTTCTCCTCTGGGGATGAGTATTAGTAGTATCTATTTTCATATCCATTATAAAATTTAAGTCTCCGCCAATTATTGTTATTCCTTCTACACTATCCATTACATTTCTTAAGATTCTTATCCCTGACTCAATTTGTTCATAATTTGGTAAATAGAGATTAATGATTGTAAACATCTTGCCAAATATTTTTAACTTTACAACCAAAGATCTTCCATCTTTCCCTTTATGCTCTTGAATTATTTGATATAACGTATCTCTATGAAATGCTATTGATACCCCTCTTGACTTGGAATATGGAAATGTATCATGGATCCAATTAACATAATACTTATTATTTAATTTCGGAATATGCTCTGAACGAAAATGTGTTTCCTGGAAAAGGATTATATTTACTTTTTGTTTATGGAAGAAGTTTAGAATTTGACTTCTTTTTGAGGGAGAGTTAAGGCCTCTTGCATTAAAAGAGCAGATTTTTAACCCCTCCATATTAAAATTTCTAGAGGGGGTGAGTTATCCCTTGATCTTCAAGGGATCTCTCAAGGTAGTGGAAGAAGAGGGAGAAAAAAAAAAAAAAAGAAGGAAAAAAAAAAAAAAAAAAAAAAAAATTTTAATTTCACGTTACTTTCACTCAGTCCTAACACTTCTATTAAACAATTCACCACTCACTTCACTCTTTCCTACACTTACACTACTCTATAATGACTTAAAAAAAAGTCTAACTTACTTAACCAGTAAGGTCCCTATTAAGAGGGGGGCAGTCGGAACCGCTGGTTTGGATTGACTGTTCGTCAGTTTTTCCATTGCTGCCTAATTTTTCTTATCTTCATCTACTATTATTACTTCTAGTGTTAAAAGCTCATATCATACTATATATCATTAGGTTTCTTCGTTTTTTTCCTTCTTCTCTGTGACCCCAGAAAGGGAAGAGGAAAAGAAGAGAAAAAGAGAAAAAGAAAAAAAAAGATTTCCCCTTCCCCCCTCTCTCCCCCCCCCATCCCTCCCCAGAGCCCCCGTCATAGTCGGGAAAAATAGGATACAAGGAGACATACGAATGGGTCATTGGGAGGGGGGGAGAGGAAGGAAGAGAAAGAGAGAAAAAAAAAAAAAACACAATAATTTCCCCCTATTATCATATATTCATTCATTATATCTTTACTGTATAAAAAAAAAAAAAAAAAAAAAGAAAAAAAAAACAAGAAACAAAACCCCCCCATTTTCCCATATTCACTCTCATCTTTACTGTGTTAATATACCATAAAAAAAAAAAAAAAAAAAAAAACTTTACTTTTCCTTTTTCTTTAACTTACATACATACATCTATATATGTACCCATATATGTGAATACCTTCTCCCTCCCTTCCCCCAATATCTTTGCCCTTTTAGTTTCGTGTGTATAGTTCCAAAAAAAAAAAAAATAAAAAAATAAAAAACACACGTGTACATACATCTATATTTGCATATTTATATGTGTGAGTTCCTTTTCCCTCCCCGCTCCCCCTTTTTACTTCGTGTATAATAAAAAAAAAAAAAAAAAAAAAAAAAAAACCCCAACCTTGTTTTCCCATATTCCCTCGTATCTTTACTGTGTTAGTGTACCATAATACATCCAAAAAAAAAAAAAAAAAAAAAAAAAAATATTTCCCCCTATTATCATATATTCATTTATTATATCTTTACTGTATTTTAAAAAACAAAAAAAAAACAAAAAAAATAAAAAATAAAAACAAAACCCCCCCATTTTCCCATATTCACTCTCATCTTTACTGTGTTAATATACCAAAAAAAAAAAAAAATAAAACAAAAAACTTTACTTTTCCTTTTTCTTTTTCTTTAACTTATATACATACATCTATATATGTGCCCATATATTTGAGTGCCTTCTCCTTCCCTTCCCCCAATATCTTTGCCCTTTTAGTTTCGTGTGAATAGTTCCAAAAAAAAAAAAAAAAAAGAAACATACGTGTACATACATCTATATTTGCATATTTATATGTGTGAGTTCCTTTTCCCTCCCCACTCCCCATTTTTACTTCGTGTATAATAAAAAAAAAAAAAAAAAAAAAAACCCAAACCTTGTTTTCCCATATTCCCTCGTATCTTTACTGTGTTAGTGTACCATAATACATCCAAAAAAAAAAAAAAAAAAGAAACACCCCAACCCTGTTATCCCATATTCACTCGTATCTTTACTGTGTTAGTATACCATATTACGTCCAAAAAAAAAAAAAAATTAACTGATACATACATCTATATATGTACTTGTACATGTGAGTATCTTCTCCCTACCTTCCCCCAATATCTTTACCCTTTTCGTTTCGTGTATATAATTCCATACAAGAAAAAAAAAAAAAAAAAAAAAGGACTCCCACATCCTAATCGGTCTCCCCATCCCCACCCCCCCCTCCCCTCCCCTCCTCTCCCCCACCCAATTCTACAAGTTCTTATGTTCTTGTTGCTAATTTTCTATTTAATTTTGGCCAGTCTGGTAAGTCTATTAGAGGTAGACCAAGAATTTTTACAAATTCAGGTAAATCTTCTGGGTTCCTGTAGATAGCTATCAACCCTTCATATTGAACCTGCAGCTGAAATGGGTATTTCCATCTATATTGCAAGTTCCTTTTTCTAAGTTGTTCCAGCAGGGGTTTTAATGCTCTTCTTCTGTCCAAGGTGTATTTGGAGATATCTTGAAAAAATATCAGTTGTTTTCCCTCATATTCTATATTTTTTTTTTTGTCTTGCTGCCATCATTATTTTGTCTTTTGTTCGTGCATAGTGCATCCTACAGATAACATCTCTAGCCTCTCCAGGCTCTATCCTTCTTGCTCCAGCTACTCTATGCGCACGATCAATCATCAGCTCTTCCAAAGATAGGTCCCCACCCAGATCTTGAAAGACCCCCTGTATCACCGAAATCAAGTCTTTTGGAATCACATTTTCACTTAAACCTCTAATCCTTATGTTGCTTCTTCTGCTTCTATTTTCCTGTTCATCTATAGCATTTCTAGCTTGCATTAGATCTTTTCCTTGTTCCTGCATTCTTTCTTTTAATTGAGCCATCTCTTGCTCCATGTTAAACATTCTTCTATCCATTTTCCCTATTGTTTCCTGTGTTCTTTGAGTGGAAGCTTTAATCTCCTGGATCTCAGCTTTATAGGAGTCCTCCAACCTATGTATATATTGATCCATGTCCGATCGGGTAGGAAGGGAGCGGATATATGTTTTTATGTCCCAATTTTCATTATCGCCCTCTTTTTGTTCTATTAATAAGCCTGTTGTCTCAATTGGTGAGCTATTCCTAGGTTGATTTGTAATTTCCTCTCCTGATATTCCCAAAGATGTTGACGCTTCTGCCATTTCTAATAACTCCTGCGATATTTGTAGTGATCCTATTGTATGTGATGATTTTAATAGTTGTTGAGGGGATTGAGATTGATCCTGAGCCTCTGTCTGTGGATGCATTTGTTGAAAAAATTCTTTAATATCCGTTGTTTGGGTAGCTTGAGCCCCTGTGGCTCCTTTATTTCCACCCTCTCTTTTATCCCTTTTATTTTTTTGACTTTGGGGTGTTCTACTTCCCTTCTTAGGTGCCATAGTTTTAACTTTCCTTGGCCTTTCTATCTTTTCTATCTTCTGCAAAAAATCGTTATGATCCCTTTAAGGAAATTGTAGTATATTTCAGTAGTAGCTTTATCCTACTCTTTGGTAGTCTTTGGTAATCTTTCAGAAAGCAACTGTATCTCAACCATATCTAGATAGTATATATATATTCATGACATAACAGTCCGTGAAATTCCATAGGTATATCACTCAAACCTTTTTCCTTGTTTGATTGCTTAGATCTTATATACATTAATTAGGCCGCCATATCTTAAAACCTTAGGCATATCTTTGAGCCAGATCTAGATTAAATTTGCTTCAGATTTAAATATAAATGCAGTTTCACAGTTTCACAGTTCACATAGTCCTTACTTTATTTTATTTCTTGTTTAGTATTTAAAACTGTTGTTACCTCTCACAACCGTCTCTGGTTCCTCGCTGTAGGTTTTGTTTTTACTTCTGCTGTCATTCAAGCATAAAGAAAGGAAACAGTTTACCTTCGCATTTTCCTGGCTTTCTAATCAGTCCTGGGGTTCTCCGAGGCTCTTGCTCTCTGCCTCTCAAGCGTGGCTCTCCACAGCCCCCCTTGAGACCCTTCCCGATCTCCGCCTGGATTCTCCGGGACCGCCGCCGTGTGGACGGTCAAACGGCCGACAGCGCCGGTGCTTGGCTTCCGCCGACACCCCGCCGCTAACGCCGGACCTCCTCCACCTGCTCGGCTGCGTCTCGCTCCACGGCGCTCCACGGGTTGTCTCTGTATGACTCGGGCGCGCTCGGATCTCCTCGGGCCGACTCGGATTGCTTCGGGCTTCCTCGGACTTCCCTCGCTCCTCCTCCTGCCAAGGTCTCGATGATATGGCTCCGGATAGTGCAAGCGTCCCCTGTAATCAATCGGATGTAATAGGCATAGAAGCGTGTGCAACGATTCCCTCGTCTTCCTGGTGAGTTACTGACATGAGCTTTTCCAAGCTTTCAAGCCATTAGTACCAGCTGTAGCAGAGGCAGCCTTGGATCCGCTCTACGAAACAGCAATCATCTCTCCCAGCAGCTCCGCCCCTCCCTCCACGTTGTTGGGCATATATTGTAATCTTTTTTTTTCATGCAGCCTGTGGGCTGAACAAAAAAAAGAGATTGACCGGTGGGTGTGCCCACCATTAGAATACCTCCCTTCCTCCACCCACTTCTAATGATGGGCATACATGCACCACATGTAATGGTTGTAACAGTTCCAGCGGTTTTGGTCTCTGAAAATGCGATGGCATCTTGGGAGACCCTGTGAAAGTGTGCCTAGTCTGTGCAATGCTGTACCCTATGCTAAAACGATTAGATCGCACGGTGCCACATGCTCCCATCTGTTGATCAAACAAGTGACTAAAAAGTGGCATGCTCGTGTAATAATTGTCCACGTACAAGTGGTACCCCTTTCCGAATAAGGGTGACACCAAGTCCCACACAATCTTGCCAGCGCAACGTGACTATCTTTTGCCTCGTAAACCATAAAAGTACATGTATAGCCTGTGGCCCTGTCACAGAGCTGATGCATTTTGACCCCGTATCTGACACACTTGCTGGGAAGGTACTGTTTGAATGACAAGCGGCCAGAAAACTTAATCAGGGAATCATCAATGCAGACAACTTGATGGGGAGTAAACAAGTGCATGAACTGCAAAATCTGCTCATATCTTGCCCTGGCCATGGAAGCAGAGAACACGGGCATATGGTACATTGGGTCAGTGGACCAATATGACCGCAACATACTCATTTTAACTATGCCCATGTTGAGGGATAGGCCCAGAAAGGTCTTAAATTTGGAGAGCGTAATTGGTCTCCAATCTCTGACAAGGGAGGACTGGGGATTAGTGGCGATGTGTTGACCAGCGTACAAATTGCTTTGGTCCACAATAAATCTATAGAGATCTTCGGTGAAAAACAGCGAATCCGAATCCGGTTGGCCAGTGAATGGGGGAAGCACGGGTGCTGCAGAAGTGGTGGGTTCCCAATTAGGATTGGCGAAAGCAGCAAAAAGGGCACTATGGGCCTGTCTTTGTGTTCTTGGTGGCAGTGGGACACTACTTGTGCTTGCCACCTCGCCAGCTTGAACTGCACTTATGGGACTCGCCACATCACCAAGTGTTTCTGCAGTGCTGGATGTATGGCCAGGGTGTACTAGGCCGCTGGTGCTTGCCAGTTCACCAGAAGGAATAGCGGCACTAGTACTTCTCTGCTCCATACGAGAGCCCTGCGGTTCTTGCACCTCAACAACAGAAGAAGAAGATCGGGTTCTGGTACGCCTGACCTTGACAGGGACCACATCAGAGCTATCTGTCATGGAGCTGCTGCTGTCGTCTACAGGATTATATTCTGAGCCTGAATCTGACAGATGAGTGACTTCCTCTTCACTATCTGTCATGCTCAGAAACATGTAGTGTACCTTCAATTTGGCATTTTAGGCTCTAAATTTAGTGGTACACTAGTAAGACTCACAGGTAAAAAAGCTCCTAGGCTGTCAGCAAATGTAACAAACGCTACTAAAAAACTGTTAGCGATTGCAGGGATCAGGCCTGACTCTGCGAACACTGCAGTTATTTGTTCGGTGTTTTTTAAGTGACAGTGATCGATCGCTACTGCACTTGAGTGGGCTGGGCTGGGCTGGGTGGAGGGGCAAAACGCAAGGTGCTAGAAGATATCTGGGCTGATCCTGCTAACACTGCGTTTTAGAACCCTAAAATGCTGGGGACGCTAGTATAGATCTGATCAGATCAGATATTGATCCATTCAGATACTATACCACTAAGAGAGGTGTATGCTGCGTGCATGAGTGTTAGCGGTACTGGCACTAACCTGACGCTGCCTGGGGCTACGCAGACCTTATCTGACCCTAAAACCTAACTGATATCACCCACCGGGTGATCAGGGGGTAAACATTTATTAGGTAATAAACAGGGGGTGCCCTGACACTATAAAAAATAAACTAACTAACCAGCGTCACATGTAACAGTTATACAGTGATCACTGGTAAAAGGGTTAACTAGGGGGCAATCAGGGGGTTAAAACCTTTATTAGGTAGTATATGAGGGTACCTGAGACTACAAAAAGCTGACGGCGAACCTAAATACTTACCTGCCTAACTAGCGTCACTTTTGACACTAATACAGCAATCAGAAAAATTTAGCGCTTAGTGACACTGGCGACGGGGGGTGATCACGTGGTTAAACCTTTATTAGTGGGGGTTAGGGGGATACCCTAGACCTAAAGGGGCCTAACCCTAACTGCCCTACCACTTATAAAAGTCACAAATGACACCAATGCAGTAATCAGTAAAAAAAAAAAAATGCTATTGGTGTCACTGTGACAGGGGGTGCAGGGGGGTGAAATGTATGCCTGCGTGTTATACTTTAAGTGTAGTGTTGGTGCAACTTACATTGATGTCCTCTCTCTTTGGGAGCCGCAACAAAAAGGCTCCACGAGGAGAGATGACATCACTTCCTCTGCCGCTGTTTAAATTACAGCAACAGAGGAAGATTCTGATTAGTCAGGAGCGATCGTTAGGGGGTGGCCATGAATCGGTGGCCTCCCCCTCATCACTGATCGCTCCTGGAACGATGCCGACTGTCGTAGGCACCGGGAGGGGTCCTGATAGGTCCCCCAGCCCGCTGGCAGGTAGGGACGTACAGGTACGCCCATATGCCTGCCCGTGCCATTCTGCCGACGTACATCGTCATGCAGCGGTCGGCAAGTGGTTAATAAATATAACATCATATCTCATTGGCCCCGATCAAGTAGGCTTTGTTAAAATAGACAAGCCCCTGATGGTACTAGACGGATGGTGAATTTAATCAATCATATTGAAAACAATAGAATGCCTGCTCTCCTCTTGGCTCTAGATGTTGAGAAAACATTTGGAAGAATGCATTGGCAATTTATCTCCAAAACATTGGAACAATTTGGTATAAAAGCATTTATACACTCAGCTATCATGTTATTATACTCTCAACCTTCAGCAAAGGTATTTTCCTTAGGATTAATCTCCAAAGGTTTCAACTTAACCAATGGCACTAGACAAGGATGCCCACTATCCCCTCTAATATTTTCTTTAGCAATAGCACCATTAGCAGAATACATACACACTAACCCAGATATCAAAGCCATAAACATAGGGCAATATGACCACAAGATGTGGCTCTTTGCAGACAACATAATCTTAACATTGACAAACCCCCGATATAGCCCTATCCAATGTTCAAAAATTATTAGACCAATACAGTAAAGTGTCTTACTACAAAGTTAATCAAAATACATTAAATGCTATATCCTACCTATGAACCTTTATAAAGATCAATCTGAAAAATTAAGTAAGAAAAATTGATACAACTGGGATGAGACAGCTATAACATACTTAGGAATAAAACACATATCCAACCTCTAAACTGTATGGTGTAAATTTTCCAAAACAAACCAGCAAAGACCTACATCAAATTCAAAAAGCCCAGTTTTCATGGGTTGGTAAAACAGCAGTATTTAAAATGCAAATACTGCCCAAAATATTGTATTATTTCTGCTCCCTCTCAATACCGATACCTCACAAACTTTTTAAGCAGATGAACAGTAAATTAATTTTTTTTATATGGGATGGGAAAAACAACAAGAGTAGCATTCTCTATACTAATCCCCACCAAAGACCTAGGAGGAATGGATCTACCAGACATCAGAAAATACTATTATGCATTGTTATTAGACCGATTTAAATATTGGGTTTCCTTCCAAAATGATAAACTATGGCTAAACATTGAAAAAATAAATTACTACTATAGGTCATGATCTATTCGCCTTCTCTATGGCTAAACGCATAGTACCCAAAATTAAAATAATTATACCAAACCTTCTTTCTATTAAATCAACTTTGATAGCATGGAAACATATTCTATCTAAAACCAAAAAGGGGAACTTATACACTAAAATACTATTACCTTCAAGAATAATAGATTACTGTAAAATAAAAATATGACTATCAAAAATATAAATGCCTATCATTACACTTCAAGAAAATAGTAGAAGAGAAAATCAGTAAATGTACCTATCTAAAAGTTATAAACTTTAATGACAATATTGATATCCCCACAGAAATGTGGCGACACTTCACATACCACAATTTTCAAAAAAAAAAAAAATAGGAATAAAATTATTCTACAACCTTCTTTCCTCTTTCTCTCCAATTGACAAATACACCAACATGTTATATATAATAACTATAATAGTTGCGTAGCTAGCACATCTGGCAAACTGGACTGGTCATTTTTTTCACCCTCAAGAAAAATGGTATGTGGCAATATAGCGGCGCCACACCAAAACTGTGGGTGTGGTCAGAGTGCATTAACAGTGGGAGGTCTTAAAGGGCCATATGCTTTAATGACTATGCCACAAGTGAGTATGTAGCAGACAGTACAAACCTCAGTATACTAATTTTAATAAAATTAAACTATTCTATTGCATATCCTTTACTATACACAGATAACCTTAAAGTGAAGATAAAGTCTTGTTTTTTTGTTTTGTTTTTCTAAATAATAAACATGTTATACTTACCTGCTCTGTTTGCAGTGGTTTTGCACAGAGCAGCTTGGATCCTCCTCTTCTCAGGTCCCTTGCTGGCACCCCTGGCCCCTCCCTCTTTCTGGGTGCTCCTGCAGCAAGAAGCTTGCTATGAGGGCACCCAAGCAGGTGCACTCCCGAGCCATGGCTCTGTGTCTATTCACACAGGGAGCCATGGCTCGTCTACACTCCCTCCGTATTCTGATTGGCTCACTGGCTGTGATTGACAAAAGTGTGAGCCAATGGCTCCTGCTTCTGCCAAAAGCCAATCAGGAGTGTAAGTCCCCAGACAGCCAAGGCTCTCATGGACATTGATGGATAGAGAGGGGGCTCAGGTAAGTATAAGGTGGGGCTGGGGGGCTGCTGCACACAGAAGGTTTTTTAACTTCATGAGTAGAATGCATGACGAGTAAAAATCTTGTTCCTTTACAACCACTTAACAAAGAATGTGCTGTACTTAGAATGCAGTAGTCAGGAGTAAGAAATGTAATACACAGTGAGGGGAATTTATCAAAACTGGTGCAGTCAGAATATGGAACAGCTGCGCATGGCAACCAATCAGCTTCTATCATCAGTTTGTTCAGCTTTAAAAATGAAAGCTATGAGCTGATTGGTTGCCATGCACAGCTGCTCCAAATTCTGTCTGCTCTAGTTTTGATAAATTCCCATGAGGGCTCATTCAGAGAGGCACTGAGACAGGTCCTGTATGCTGTGCCACTTTTTGCTGCATCTGCATCCACCAGAGAGCTTCACCTATAGAAGTGGGTGCACAGATCCAAATGCAGACACTATGCATTTGGATACATGCATTTCTTCACACTATGCATTTGGATACATGCATCCCTTCCTGTCTGGATGTCAAATTTTGACATTCAACTATGTCCATGTAGCTGCTGCAGCCTAATTGACTTTGATTGGAATGTCTGCAAAGGGATACACAGAACACCATGCATCCCCACACGGTATATGGCCATCACACTGGGCATGGACGCATATGTGCAATGTGAATGCGGGCTAATTGTCATGTGGGCCAGATAGCAGGAAAGAGGAGATGTCGGCTAATTAAAAGAGAAGTATGGGAATTTTATGTATGAATCATACTTACCTAGGTAGATGCTGCATCTGACCCCTGCCTGCTCTAAGGCTGAGAATCGAGTAATGAAACAGCTGATCACTCAGTAAGCAGGGAGCTGGTGGCTGTCAGCCTCTGGCTCTGCCATGCACCCCATCCCAAAGCCCCACCCCTGGCGCTAACTGAAACACTGGGCTGTGGAAGGAGTGGGAGTGGCCGGCTCAAGCTCTCAGCGGCTCACTGAGAGGCTGAGCTGGGTGCTGGTCCAGGCATGTGAGCAGATCCCAGTCATATGGTTGCCATCTTTTCCCAGCCTGGAGCCTGGACTGACCCTGTGACATCAGCCCGCTGTCAGCTGAAAATGGGTCACAGAAGTGCAAAACAATCTGCACTGCTGTGATCAACAGAAGTACAACCAAACAGGCTTTGGCTACTTCTTTAATAAATCTATCACAGGACCTGTCTTTGCTCCTGTTTGGCATTACTTGCAACAATTGATAAATGTCCACATTTATGTTGTGAACTCACCCTCCAGGGCCCAAGCAGGCTCTTCCTCATCTGAGGCTTTAAATCCAGGCTTTTTCTCCCTGAAGCTGGAATGTCCTTCAGGCACCCTCTTTCCTAGTCCATAGGGCCTCCACAATCCCCCTCTCATAGTCCAGTGCCTCCAGACACCTGCTGCCCTAGTCCAGGGCCTCCAGCCCCTCTCCTAATCTGGGAGCTCCAGGCACCCTCTCACCTAGTCTAGTATATCCCTTGTACCCTCATATCCAGGGGCCTTTGCCACACCAACCAGAATTTCCTAGTCAATGGCCTCCTCTGCACCCACCCTCTTAATCCAGGGCCTCCTCTCCTAGTCCAAGGCCTCCTCTACAGCCCAACCTAAGTTCAGGGCCTCCTCTGCACCCCGCTCTCCGAATCCAGGTCATTTACCACATCAACCCCAATTTTTAAGTCCAGGGCCTTCTCTCTACACTCCCCAGTCCAGAGCCTCCGGTGTACTCTCCTCCTAGTCCAGGGCCTACTCTGCACCCCCCCCACTCCAGTACCTATTCTGCAACCCCCCCCCCCGTCCAGGGCCATCCTCTGCACACAACCCCCCCCCCCCCCCAGTCTAGGGCCTTCTTTGAAGCCTCTGCTTCTCTGGGATGCCTCACAGAGAAAAGACATAGGCTGCGTACACACGGGCGGACTGTATGGCCTACTTAGTCCGTCGAAACACATTTCAGCGGACAGTCCGCTCGTGTGTGGGCTTCAGCGGACTTTTTCAGCGTGCAGTCTGGCGTACTAAGTATTTCGGAATTTCCGTAATTCTGTCCGTCATACTTTGGTTTCAGCGGACAATCCGCTCGTGAGTAGGCTAGTTCGACGGACTAAGAATGGCGCATGCTCAGAAAGGATTTACACGGCGAAAGGTTGCATTGCTGTGTATTGGACTTCCTATTTCTAGTCCCGTCGTACGTGCTGTACACGTCATCGCGCAAGCTTTCGACGGACTGTTTGTGCATCCGTGTGTGGTCAAGTCCGTTCATTAGAAAGTAGGACGGACTGTCCGTCGGATTGTATGACGGACTAAGTAGGCCATACAGTCCGCCCGTGTGTACGCGGCTATAGGCTGTTAGGGCACTGTGTCTACTAGGAGGGAGACCTTACAGCACTCTGCCTGGTTTTTCGCTCGAACTGGGCATCTCTGCCGCCGGTTCAAGTGTAATGGACAGGTAACACCCGCTGAATAGTTTGCCACATACCGGAGAATCAAATAGGAGGGAGACCACACAGGCACACTAGCGCTGAATCACTCTGCTCCTCCGCCCGGCCATCCTATAGAAAAGCATTCCAGAGCAACACTGCAGCTACTGTTGCTTAGCAACATAACAGCAGTAGCTGAAGCGTCACTCTGGAATGCCTTTCTATAGCAGAGTAATTTAGGGCTAGTGTACCTGTGCAGTCTCCCTCCTATTTGATTCTCCTGTATTTAGCAAACTATGCACCTATTACACTTAATCTGGCGGCAGTGACACCCTTAGAGCAGCAGTTCCCAGTGCGGGAAGAGCGGCACCCCAGGTGGCTCCCCCCTAGGTGCGTCACCTCGGCCTCCTGTAGTTACGGCCCTGCATGTTAAAATGGGAAATGGATCTCTCACAAAATTTTACATGGGAACAATGGCAGAAAGTACTATCAATATACTAGTAAAGCATCCTCATGTATTGAAAATTGGGATAATTTACAGAAAATTCTACACAGATGGTTCCCCGACACCTTATAGATTATCCAAAATATATCCTTCCACCTCCCCTAATTCCTTGAGGTGTAAAGAACTACAGTGGTGTGAAAAAGTGTTTGCCCCCTTCCTCATTTCCTGTTCCTTTGCATGTTTGTCACACTTAAGTGTTTCGGAACATCAAACCAATTTAAACAATAGTCAAGGACAACACAAGTAAACACAAAATGCAATTTGTAAATGAAGGTGTTTATTATTAAAGGTGAAAAAAAATCCAAACCATCATGGCCCTGTGTGAAAAAGTGATTGCCCCCCTTGTTAAAACATACTATAACTGTGGTTGTCCACACCTGAGTTCAATTTCTCTAGCCACACCCAGGCCTGATTATTTCCACACCTGTTCACAATCAAGGCATCACTTAAATAGGAGCTGCTTGACACAGTAAGGTCCACCAGAAGATCCTTAAAAGCTACACATCATGCCGAGACCCAAAGAAATTCAGGAACAATTGAGAAAGAAAGTAATTGAGATCTATCAGTCTGGAAAGGGTTATAAAGCCATTTCCAAAGCTTTGGGAATCCAGCGAACCACAGTGAGAGCCATTATCCACAAATGGCGAAGACATGGAACAGTGGTGAACCTTCCCAGGAGTGGCCGGCCGCCCAAAATTACCCCAAGAGCGCAGCGACGACTCATCCAAGAGGTCACAAAAGACCCCACAACAACGTCCAAGGAACTGCAGGCCTCACTTGCCTCAGTTAAGGTCAGCGTTCATGCCTCCACCATCAGGAAAAGACTGGGCAAAAATGGCCTGCATGGCAGAGTTCCAAGGAGAAAACCACTGCTGAGCAAAAAGAACATCAAAGCTCGTCTCAATTTCTCCACAACACATCTTGATGATCCCCAAGACTTTTGGGACAACATTCTGTGGACCGATGAGACAAAAGTGGAACTCTTTGGAAGGTGTGTATCCAATTATATCTGGCGTAGAAGGAACACTGCATTTCATAAAAAGAACATTATACCAACAGTAAAATATGGTGGTGGTAGTGTGATGGTCTGGGGCTGTTTTGCTGCTTCAGGACCTGGAAGACTTGCCGTGATAAAAGGAACTATGAATTCTGCTGTCTACCAAGAGATCCTGAAGGAGAATGTCCGACCATCTGTTCGTGTACTCAAGCTGAAACGAACTTGGGTTCTGCAGCAGGACAATGATCCTAAACACACCAGCAAGTCCACCACCGAATGGCTGAAGAAAAACAAAATGAAGACTTTGGAGTGGCCTAGCCAAAGTCCTGACCTGAATCCTATTGAGATGTTGTGGTATGACCTTAAAAAGGCCGTTCATGCTCGAAAACCCTCTAATGTAACTGAATTAGGACAATTCTGCAAAGATGAGTGGGCCAAAATTCCTCCAGGACACTGTAAAAGCCTCATTGCACGTTATCGCAAACGCTTGGTTGCAGTTGTTGCTGCTAAGGGTGGCCCAACCAGTTATTAGGTTTAGGGGGCAATCACTTTTTCACACAGGGCCATGATGGTTTGGATTTTTTTTCACCTTTAATAATAAACACCTTCATTTACAAATTGCATTTTGTTTTTACTTGTGTTGTCCTTGACTATTGTTTAAATTGGTTTGATGTTCCAAAACACTTAAGTGTGACAAACATGCAAAGGAACAGGAAATGAGGAAGGGGGCAAACACTTTTTCACACCACTGTAGTAGGAAACCTACAACACACTCTTTGGACATGCAAAAACCTATTACGTTTTTTGGAAATCTGTCTCCACTTTTATAGCAGACCTTACAGGTAACCTGATAGAACTAACACCCGAAATGGCATTATTAGGAATAAATCTCGATATATACCCACTTTGTTTTAGAACAAAAGTAGCACATATTCTAATAGCTGCAAGACTTACCATTGCCAGCATGTGGAAATGTAGAGAATCTCACAACCTGTCAAACGTGATCACTAGGCTGAACACCCAATCTCAGTATGAACTGTTATTAGCAAATAAAAAAAAATTATATTAATAATAATAAAAAAAACGGCAAGCATGGTTAACCGCTTGCCGACCAGCCACTGCAGTTGCACTGCGGCAACATGGCTTGGCTGCACAAATCGCCATCATGTTACATCGTGTTTATATTTGGTGTTTATATTTGACCACTAGGTCGCGATCACCGTCGGGCTCCTACGATCGCTCGGGTACACGGAGAACCGCGATCTGTGTAAACACACAGATCCCGATTCTCTGAGGGGAGAGCAAACAGATTGTCTGTTCATACAGCGTATGAACAGTGATCTGTCATCTCCCCTACACAGTCCTCCCCTCTAACTACCTAAAGAATAGCGATATTTGATATACCAAGACTATAAATACCATAAAACCAGGTCCAGCTTACAGTTAGATTCCACTCGGGGTGAGCAGGGGCAATTTATTAAAATATTGTATGATACCCTTGTAACTACTTACTATTGGTTCTTTAAGACCCCTTTCACACTGGGGCACTTTGCAGGCACTACAGCACTGTGTCTCTAGTGTGAAAGCCCTTAGGCTTTCACACTGGAGCGGTGTGCTGGCTAAAAAAAAGTCCTGCTAGCAGCATCTTTGGGGCGGTGAAGGAGCAGTGTGTATACCACTCCTCCACCACTCCTGCTCATTGAAATCAATGGGCAGCATGGCTATAAGGCCGGCAAAGTGCTGCTGCAGCAGCACTTTGCGGGTGGTTTTAACACTTTCTCAGCCGCTAGCGGGGGTTAAAAGCATCCCGCTAGTGGCCGAATAGCGGCACTATATTGACGGTAAAGCACCACTAAAAATAGCGGTGCTTCACCGCCGATGCACCCACTGCCCCAGTGTGAAAGGGGCTTTAATGTTTGACCCCCCATACTCAAGATGAGTCTGTCCGCCGTATCGCTCCTCTGTCCAGTACCACACAATCCAAGACCCCTTAGCTTTCCCATTCACTAGTCGTAGCTCAGTGTAGGGTAAAACATCAAACAGTTTATTAGAAAAAGTCTTATCTACCTCCTGCTCATATTACTCTAACAATACACCTGTAACCAGAAACATAAATTAACATGGGCTAATTAACTAATCCCTTAAATCAGCCGATGTGACTCCCTAACTACACTACACATTATCATACATCTCAACACAGAACTTCTTCATACAATTGCAAGGTTAATTAGCACAAACAACAATGGTTGAAAGACTCTTAGAAGCTGTGACAAGTAATACTAGACTAATTTACACTATAGCAGACAACAGACCGTCAGGTGTCTGGAGTTGACATCAGCATCTCCTAACAGTATTTGTCCCAGCATTATAATAGCATTATAATAGCATATACATGGTTCCCATGGAGTCTGTGTGTCTTTGGGGGACATTGAGCTGAATCCAATGTAACACCACCTCAGGGGTCCCCAGGCATCCAGCTCACAAAGAGCACCGTTCCCCCAAATGCCAGGGTCCGAAATCGCAAGGCAAGAGGCTAGCATTCAGCCCTCTCCAAAAGTCTCTGTCCCAGCTAGGTCTGTCACAGTTTGGTATACTATGTTCTATGCAATATGATAAGCAACAGCAAATAATTGTAATCATTTTTATTGGAAATGAATCTGTCAAAACCTAATAAAAATTGAAAGTAAAAAAAAAAAAATTGTTTTGAACTCTTAATATCTTAAGTTACCAGATGACTCTTGCTCAGTGTCCCTGTTTGTCAGGGATTTGTTTTTTTACTGAGACTGGTCCTTGTTAAGCAAGCAGTAATGTGTATGGTTACTGCCTTGTATTTCTCACTGCTAGTTTGCTACAAAGCCATTTGCTTATTTTCCTAAGCCATGATTGTCACTTCTTCCTGGTAGGCAGTCGTTGCAAAGAAGGTAAGGGTCACCTGCCATCCATTGCACAGCCCATCAGTGACCGTCACCCGCCACCTGTCACACAGCCATCAGCATCATGTCCAAAAGGTTATATACTAGTGAGCAGGAGTTGCAGATCCCCTCCATGACTGATGAGAGCAGCGGAGAGTTCTCATCAGATTCCAATCTTGATTCCGAACCAAACTCAGATTGAAAATAGTGAATCGGCAAATGATTCGGAGGAAGAATGGATTTCTCCTAAAAGGGCACGGCACTCTGGAAACCAGGCAGCTGCCAGCAACCATGATTATATTGCCAGGCCCAGTAGCAGCGCTGCCACTAGCAATAGGCCCCAAGAACAAATTCCCTGGCCCGGTACCTGCACTGCCGCCAGCTATAGGCCCCGGGAACAAATGCCCAGCACCAGTGCTGCAGCCGGTGATAGGCCCCACGAACAAATGCCCAGGCCCAGTGCTGCCACATCATGCCTGAGTACCAGCACAGGAAATTCAAATCTCCCAACTACAAGAGTGTCATGTCTCCCAAGAGCCAGGGCCTCTACATACATGCCAGATGGTCTTGCCAACCCAACATGGCTGCCTTCCGACTCGGGATCACCAATTATCCCCCCTTTCACAGCACAGCCAGGTGTGCAGGCCAACACCCAAAATTTAGCAGATCGATTGTTTTTATCTGTTTTTGCCTGACACTTTGCTGCAATTCATTGTGGACAAGACCAATTTATACGCCCAGCAGTATATTGCCAACAACCCCCAATCATCAAATGCCCATCCGTTTGAGTGGAGAGATCTAAGTTTGGAGGAGTTCAAATTGTTTATGGGCCTCACCATAAACATGGGGCTTACAAAAAAAAAAAAAAAAGGACATGCCTATTGGTCCACCAACCCCATCCACCACACCAGCGTCAACACCCATTCCCTTTCCCGCAATCATTCAAATTACGACAAGTTATATAAAATTCACCCACTGATAAATTTCTTTTCCCAATGCTTTGCAGAACTCTATGTCCCTGACCAGAATATATGTGTAGATGAGTCCCTGGTACCCTTTTCAGGGCGGCTAAGAATAAAGCAATACATTCCTAGCAAAAGGGCCAAATACGGAGTAAAATTTTACAAGCTCTGTAAGAGAGTCACAGGATATCTGTATGCGTTCCACATATATGAAGGAAGAGATTCCCAGCTCCAGCCCCCTGAGTGCCCGGCCTACATGGGTACAACTGGAAAGATTGTATGGGACCTGGCATACCCACTTCTGAACAAAAGATATCACATATACCTTAACAACTTCAACACCAGCCTGCCCCTTGTCAAACACTTATACATCGCAAAAACCCTGGCCTGTGGAACCTCCAGAAAGAATAGGAAGCGCTTCCCACAATCTCTAGCGAACCAAAAGCTGCGAAGGGGGGGGAACAACATTAAGATGCAATGAGGTGCTGGCCTTGAGGTGGAAGGAAAAAAGGGACGTGCACATGATGTCCACCATCCATGACGACATTACATTTGAGGTTTAAAGAAGATGAGGTCCCATTGAAAAGCCAACATGTGTCCAAGATTACAATCTCTACGGGGGGGGGGGGGATTTCAATGATCAAATGATTCAGCCCTATTTGTGAATAAGGAGGTCCTAAATCTGGTACAAGAAGGTAGCAATTTATCTCATCCATTTGGCTATTTATAATTCCTACGTAGTCTACACCCAATCCACAGAAAGCCCCGCCCCTTCCTAAAATTCATAGAAGAAGTTGTCACGTCCCTCATCCATCAACAAAGACCTCCCCAGAAGACCTTCGCTCTGATGCTGTTAGCCGATTTCATGAGCGCCACTTCCTGTAAACATTCAATCATCAGAAGCAGGCCAAAGACGGCAAAAAAAATGTTGCATGTGCAGCAAAAGAGGATTTCAAAGAGATACCAGCTACCATTGTCCCCAGTGTCCCTCCTGACCTGACCTTTGCATTGGTGAATGCTTCCAACTTTATCATACATCCCTAAAATATTAGCCCATATTTTTAACCATTTCCCCATTTTCATCATCTGTGCTGACCTTTTTTCATGCTACCTCAAATAACCATGCCCCTGCCTTCCACGTGAACTGACCCTGACCTGTTTTTTGACTATGCCTTTGAAAAAACTTGAAGAAACTCACCATGCTACTTACTTAATACCTAGGAATGTCTACTCTCTAAAAAGGGGTCATTGGGGGGTATATGTACTTTGTACATTCCTGACTTGTTAGTGTCTCAAGAAATGAGATAGGCCTTCAGTATATCAGGTGTGATCAATTTTCAGTGATTGGCACCATAGTTTGTAGACGCTATAACTTTCCCAAAGACCAAATAATATACACTAATTTGGTTTATTTTTACCAAAGATATGTAGCAGTATAAATTTTGGCCAAAATTTATAAAGAAAAATTACTACATTTTATGGCAGAAACAAAGAAAATTGAATTTTTTCACATAATTTACGTTTTTTTTGTTATTTACGTGCCCTGTGAAGGGCTATCTATTCTGGCAATGATAATTTTCCACGTTTTTCCCAGGCAAACAATCCTCTTCAGACTCTTCCTAAGAGAAGATACGGCTGAACATGACCGCAAGATTACTACTTTGTTCAAGCAACCAAGGATAAAATGACGATAGCTAACAGGTTGTCATGTTCATTAAGCACGTGGTCAATACACTCGAAAGCAGTGTCTCCATTTACCCTGTGAGGGTTTATGTATTCTGGCAATGTGCAGTCTCCAAGGCTTCCCAGGCAAACAATCTGCCTCTGACTCTTCCAAGAGAAGATACAGATAGATGAACATGATTGTATGAATCCCGCTGGTTCAAGCAGCCAAGGACAAAGATGATGACAACTAACAGGTTGTCACATTTAGTAAATGTGGTCAATACACTCTAAGGGAGTTGTTTACACTCACCTTGTGAGGGGAAAGAATCCAGAAAATTGGCATGTATCCTACTTTGCCTGAATAAATTCTGGGCTGTTCATCCTACTCTGCTGGGATGTAGTCCCTGTGTTCACCTGCAAAATGCATTGTCTATCAGGGAGCCCCTCTGCTAGGCTCTGGAGCAGAATATGAGTGTAAATAACTTTCAATGGGGAAGCAGTGCAATATCATGGCTGGAGCGGACACTTGCCCTATTATTATTGAGTTACTGAGCCTCCTTATGGATGAGGCACTGCACTGCTGCTTAATAATCATTGAACAAGCTCAAATGTTTTTGCCTGCCTTCTGTTTCTGCAGAAAAACAAATGCCAACCCCAAATAAAGACCAGTGCTACCGTGTTTCCCCGATAGTAAGACACCCCCGATTGTAGGACGTATCGGGAGTTTTAGAGGGGTCGGCTAATATAAGCCGTACCCCGAAAGTAAGACATATGTCTTACTTTCGGGGAAACACGGGGGTATTGCCACCTCCAGTGGCGTACTAAGAGTGGGGCGGGGGGTGCGGGCCGCACCGGGTGCCACACCCTGGGGGGGTGCCAGGCCAGCGCCCTCCCCCTCCGACTGAAGAGACAGCGCCGTTCTGATCAGTCTCGGGCAGCGGCTGTCACTCACAGCCGAGCAGAGTGAAGCCGCCTCCCCCTCCTCTTGTATGGCTACACAGTGCTGTCCATGAAGGAGAAGGAGGGGGAGGCGGCTTCACTGAAGCCGCCTCCCCCTCCTCCTCCATACACAGCACTGTGTAGCCATCAGGGGCGGATCCAGAGTCTAATCTCGGGAGGGGCACTGCTATAAAATATGTTTTTTGGGGGGGCAATTTATATGGGAAATGGCTGGTATTGGCGCTTCAATCATTACGGCACCATGGTTGTTATGGTGTCAGGATGATTGAAGCGCATTATTTCTATTAATACATTGTAATATAAAATGAAATGGTTCAACTCACCATATTGCAGAATCAGTGGGAGCCCTGAGGATGTCACTTGCCATGTCGCCTGCCACCAAATGTGGATTGTCACTTGTCACCAAATGCGGATTGTTACTTGCCACGTCACCTGCCACACATTGCGGATTGTCACTTGCCACGTAGCCTGCCACACATTGCAGATTGCCACTTGCCACGTCACCTGCCACACATTGCGGATTGTGACTTGCCACGTCACCTGCCACACATTGCGGATTGTCACTTGCCACGTCGCCTGCCACCAGATGCGGATTGCCACGTAGCCTGCCACACATTGCGGATTGCCACTTGCCACGTCACCTGCCACACATTGCGGATTGTCACTTGCCACGTTGCCTGACCCACATTGCGGATTGCCACTTGCCACGTCACCTGCCACACATTGGGGATTGTCACTTGCCACGTCACCTGCCACACATTGCGGATTGTCACTTGCCACGTTGCCTGCCACACATTGCGGATTGCCACTTGCCACGTCACCTGCCACACATTGCGGATTGTCACTTGCCACGTTGCCTGCCACACATTGCGGATTGCCACTTGCCACGTAGCCTGCCACACATTGCGGATTGTCACTTGCCACGTCACCTGGCACACATTGCGGATTGCCACTTGCCACGTAGTCTGCCACACATTGCGGATTGTCACTTGCCACGTCACCTGCCACACATTGCGGATTGTCACTTGCCACGTTGCCTGCCACACATTGCGGATTGCCACTTGCCACGTAGCCTGCCACACATTGCGGATTGTCACTTGCCACGTCACCTGCCACACATTGCGGATTGCCACTTGCCACGTAGCCTGCCACACATTGCGGATTGTCACTTGCCACGTCACCTGCCACACATTGCGGATTGCCACTTGCCACGTAGTCTGCCACACATTGCGGATTGTCACTTGCCACGTCACCTGCCACACATTGCGGATTGTCACTTGCCACGTAGTCTGCCACACATTGTGGATTGCCACTTGCCACGTAGTCTGCCACACATTGCGGATTGCCACTTGCCACGTAGCCTGCCACACACTGCAGATTGTCACCTACTGGTGGTCTTTTGTTGGGTCCCAGAGTGAAGATAGGCAGCAGAGAGATGATGCAATCTCTCTGCTGCACACAGCTTCCTACACAGTGAGGGTGGAACTGGAGGGATGCAGGGCAGTGAGAGATGATGTCATCTCCCTGCTCCCCTGCCTGCTGGCTTCCTGATTGGCCAGCAGCCCTCCTAAGCCGCCCAGCTGCCCCCCCCTCACCCGTCCACTCAGTGCGGGTACCCGCGGAACCGGCCGCGCGGGTACCCGCGGAACCGACCGCGATTGGACCCGCGGAACCGGCCGCGGGTACCCTCGGAACCGGCCGCGATTGGACCCGCGGAACCGGCCGCGATTGGACCCGCGGAACCGGCCGCGGGTACCCGCGGAACCGGCCGCGATTGGACCCACGGAACCGGCCCGCGGGTACCCGCGGAACCGGCCGCGATTGGACCCACGGAGCCGGCCGTGCTGTCATTAGCTGGCGGTATTCTCGGAGGGGGCAATTGACCCGTTGCCCCCCCCCTGGATCCGCCCCTGGTAGCCATACAAGAGGAGGGGGAGGTGGCTTCACTCTGCTCGGCTGTGAGGGACAGCCGCTGCCCGAGACTGATCAGAACGGCGCGACGCAACCACAGAGAAGGGGATTATTGCGCCAGGTCCCGGATCACTGCCGACAGGTGTCACTGGCTCTGTGTCCTCCCGGTACAGGTCAGTGCTGGTCATACAGAGAGAGACCAAGGAGGGGTAGGGGGAGGGGGGGTGTGAAGAGATTCTCTGCAGCTCTTATTATGTAACCGCAAGATGCATACAATACTGTTCAGGTTGTTAATAAATGTTAATTTTATGGTTAAAACAAAAAATTCGACAATTTTTTTCCAATATAAGACATACCCCGAAAGTAAGACATAGTGGGGCTTTTGGGGATAAAAAGAAAGTAAGACACTGTCTTACTTTCGGGGAAACACGGTACCAAAGAAGGTAGAAGACAGTGCCCATGTGCTTCTGAGGCAAAACAGCCCTCTTGTCACAGAACAGCCCGCAGAAGAACTAGCACATCTGCTAATGGCCAGCAGAATCGTAGATTGGCACAAAGAAATTTCCCAATGCTAATACGCATGCGCACATGGGCATGAACGGCCGCAAAGATTTATGTGCCAGTTCGCATGTAATGCATGGCAGATTCTGGTGCCCAGTGGCCTATGTAAAGCAAGCAGCATCAGCCACTAGTTGCTGGATGATCTTCTGCTCCCCTGTGTATTCCCCTCTGGCTCGTCTTTGACTTGTATTGTCTCTATTCCCCAGCTATTGACCCTTGGCTTGTTCCATTGACTCCGCTCCTGTCTGTTGTACCCATGTATGACCTCTGGTTTGCTCTTCTGGACTCCTCTGCTGCCTGATTATCAGTGTATGACCCCGGCTTACTTCTGGCCTTGCTTGCTGCCTTACCCCTGGCTCATACTCTGTGCATGACTACTGGCCTGGCTCTTAAGCCTGCTACTAGCTCTCCCTTCGGACAAGTCTCATCTGGTACATCCAAGGGACCCCTGCCCAGAAATACATCCTGCTTGTCCAGCCGCCATCCAGCAGACATCTCATCATTCACCCTTTCGCAGGTGGCAACCCCTGCTTCTTTGGGCATAGCACTCCCTGTCACCACCTATAGGGGTGCCCTGCACTCATCTGCAAGAGGAGCCCTCTCAGCACCTCAGCCTTCGACCAGGTACATGACACCTCTTCAGACTCTTCCTCTTCCAGAGGAAGATGTAGATGAACATGACAATATGAATCCTGTTTTGTTCAAGCAGTCAGTGATGAAGATGACAAGGACCAAAGGGTTGTCACATTTCATTAAGCACATAGTTTAGAAACGCTAAAGCGGGGGTTGCTTTGCCGCCTGCATGTCACAGGAGGACCACGAACAGGTTCCTGCACCGCTGACCCCCCCTTTTTAGTGCCGGTCCTGGTCTTTCCTCCCAGCCTCCTCCACGGCTCGGCTGGGCCTTTTATGTCTTGGTCCCGGTCTCTCTCTCTCTCCCCCTGCCTCCAGTCTCCTCCACGTTCTATGCCCTGGTCCTTCTCTCCTTCCCTTCTCCACTGCTGTTATCAGTGAACAGTGGAGACTGGGAGGCAGCTCTGGACAGGGGATGGGGGGAGGAGTTGGCCAAATGGACATTTTTTAAGGTTAAACTGCTGGGGATTGGTTATTAGGACACAGAGTGGTCCTAATTAACCAATCACTAGCTTGCTAATATAAAAATTGACTCTGCCAGCTTCTGTTCTCTGTTCGGAACTGTGCTGCCTCCCAGTCTCCTGTGGAAACAGGTAAACAGGTAAGACACTGGTATGGGAGGGAAGGGGGGCCGCGATTGCTGTCATGTGTATAGTAGCCCACCCCCCCACAGTTAGAATAACTCCTTAGGGCACACTTAACCCCTTGATCGCTCCCTAGTGGTTAAACCCTTTCCTCCCAGTGTCATTTACACAGTAATCAGTGCATTTTTATAGCACTGATCGCTGTATAAATGACATTGGTCCCAAAATAGTGTCAATAGTGTCCGATGTGTTTGCCAAAATGTCGCAGTCCTGATAAAAATCTCAGCTTGCCGCCATTACTAATAAAAAAATGAATAATAAAAATGCCATAAAACTACCCTCAATTTTGTAGACACTATAACTTTTGTGCAAACCAATCAATATATGCTTATTGCGATTTTTTTTTTTTACCAGAAATATGTAGAATACATATCTGCCTAAACCGAGGAAACTCGTTTTTTTTTATATATTTGTGGGGGATATTTATTATAGCAAAAAGTAAAAAATATTGAGTTTTTTTCAAAATTAGTGTTAAGGGGTTATTCCTGCGCCTAATCAGGAAAGAAAACAAGGATCTAGTTTTTGTACCGCTGCATACACTGGGAATGGGGTACTTGAACCCCTTTTACAGGATAGCAAAATGTAGGAGGTAGTGTTGCGCAGTACTGGGTTGGGAGATATTATCCTGAAAAATCAGTAGATTCTATACGCATCTCAGTATTTGAAAATAGGTGTGCTATCGCCCAGACTGTAAGGGTGATATATGGGAGGCCAGAATTGGCAAAATAATGTGAAAAAATGGTGCTGAAATGTGAATAAATCTGTGTGAGTATCTTCTACGTCACGGTGTGAATAACATAGTACAAAAAGTAATCAGCTAAATAAATAGTGATTCTTGATGCGATTAACAAAAAATCGCATAAAAAGTGCCAGTGCTAAACGGTGAATAAATCTATAAAGATATCTACTACACCATAAAATAAAAACCAATGTACATACAAAAGTCACTAAAAAACAAAAATTATGTGAAAAGAACTTAATAGTGACTAAGAAATCGCATAAAGTGCCAGTGCCAAGAATTATAGTAAATAAATGCGTATAAATGTCTTTATACCATATGATAAATCGTGTAAGTACGGTGAACACATATAATCGTGCGACGTAAACAGAAGAACAATAAAATGAAAACGTGTAACAAAAAACCAAGAGATGAGATCTCTATAAAGGTAATCGCAGGAAACGTGCACAGTGATTTGAAAACTATATCAACCAATAAACATAGTTAAAGAAGTTGCGCAATCACATATATCAGGTTTGTGTCCATTCAAGATGTGCAACAGCTGGTGGCGATTATATCCAAAATCGCATGCAACAAAAACGCATATGGTGCTGGTATCGGAATTTGTGTGCACTATAAGGTAACGATGCAATCAGTGATGGTATTGGTGATGGTGACTATATCCCACGTGGTGATCCCCTGATGAAGTCACGTGACCGTGACGAACACGCGTCGGGACGCTACCGGAAGTGACGCAATCGAGCTCGAGGCTCGTTTATACCTTGCAAAAAAGCTCTATATGTTTGTGAGTACTTTATTCATATTTAAATAAAATTAAAATTTTGTTCAAAATTATTACACTATGGGGCTCCCCTCTTCCTTATCTGTTTAACCCTCACATAATATCCACCGCTGAGGCAACTTAATAACCCCCCCCCCTCCATGCTGAGTACCGCTGAGCGTCCACCTGAGGAGACCAACACGGCGCAATAGGCAGGAGACGCCAGGTTTTTGGGGCTATAAGAATAGGACCTCGAGGGATAAGGACTACCAGGAACCAAGGAACCCTGAGGATACATATGCCAAACGCTGTTACCTTACAGCTGTAAGGTAAGGGGACATCCATACCCTGAGCACACAGGACCACGTGGGATATAGTCACCATCACCAATACCATCACTGATTGCATCGTTACCTTATAGTGCACACAAATTCCGATACCAGCACCATATGCGTTTTTGTTGCATGCGATTTTGGATATAATCGCCACCAGCTGTTGCACATCTTGAATGGACACAAACCTGATATATGTGATTGCGCAACTTCTTTAACTATGTTTATTGGTTGATATAGTTTTCAAATCACTGTGCACGTTTACTGCGATTACTTTTATAGAGATCTCATCTCTTGTCTTTTTGTTACACGTTTTCATTTTATTGTTCTTCTGTTTACGTCGCACGATTATATGTGTTCACCGTACTTACACGATTTATCATATGGTATAAAGACATTTATACGCATTTATTTACTATAATTCTTGGCACTGGCACTTTATGCGATTTCTTAGTCACTATTAAGTTCTTTTCACATAATTTTTGTTTTTTAGTGACTTTTGTATGTACATTGGTTTTTATTTTATGGTGTAGTAGATATCTTTATAGATTTATTCACCGTTTAGCACTGGCACTTTTTATGCGATTTTTTGTTAATCGCATCAAGAATCACTATTTATTTAGCTGATTACTTTTTGTACTATGTTATTCACACCGTGACGTAGAAGATACTCACACAGATTTATTCACATTTCAGCACCATTTTTTCACATTATTTTGCCAATTCTGGCCTCCCATATATCACCCTTACAGTCTGGGCGATAGCACACCTATTTTCAAATACTGAGATGCGTATAGAATCTACTGATTTTTCAGGATAATAGCTCCCAACCCAGTACTGCGCAACACTACCTCCTACATTTTTTTCAAAATTGTTGCTCTTTTTTTTGTTGATATTGCAAAAAATAAAAACTACATAGGGGATCAAATACCACCAAAATAAAGGTCTATTTGTGGGGAAAAAAAGGACATCAATTTTGTTTGGGTGCAATGTTGGACGACCGCGCACTTGTCAGGTGGAGTGATTAAGCACACGCTTTCTGAATCGAAACAAATGGATGTTGAATCAGAAATATCTCCTACAACTGTTTTTCTCAGTGGGGCAAGTGGGTTTAGGTGTCCGTTTATGAAGCAGTGAAATCTATTCACTGCTTCATTCTCCGGCATTCTCAGAGGAGATCTTTCTCCTCTGTGTGCCTGATTATGAAGCAGAGTAGATCGCTTCTTCTTTGGAGGAGTGAAGCGATCTACAAATGCTTCCAACAGTGGAGAACGGCCCCTGATACTGGAATCTCGTACGAGATTACAACACCAGAAATTCACAGAAACATTGAGATGTCAGTTTATTAAGCAGTGATAAATTATCACTGCTCAGTACACTGACAGACGGCGTGGTTAATGTTAATAAAATAATGTATCCCCCTACATTATATATCTTCCTCTTTCCCCCCTCAGATCCCCCTGGATTTCATCTTCACTCCCTGATTCTCCACCTCTGCTGGTGAATCGGGGAGTGTGAATTCTGACTCAGATCGCCAGTGAAGTGCTGAGATCACAGCTCCATAAACTGCATAGTGTCTTGTTTTTCTTTATTTTTCTTGGTCCTGCCCTTTCTTGTTTTCATGCTAGCTATATCCCATTCATAGGATGATAGGATTAGCCCCAAGAATACGGAAAATTGTTACCATACTTACCGTAATTTTCCTTTCCTGGGAACTCATGTCAGCCTAGGGTTTCCAACCCAGGTGTTCCGTCATAAGGTGGTGTTAAGAACACTGGGTTATGGGAAATCCTTTTATTTCAACAGGGGTTGTCCTGTGGGGTCAGAGGGGTGGAGCTGACCCATTCGTAGGCTGACATAATGAGCTCCCAGGAAAGGAAAATTACAGTAAGTATGGTAGTAATTTTGTGTAATCCATGACAAAAAGCTATGCTGCAAACTTCAGATGGTTGGACACTGCCAAAAAAAAAAAAAAGACAGGAAGTCCTGTCCTAGCCACAATCCCTTCTCGTTAGGCAAGGCGTCAGCCAAAATTTCCATTTTCTTTATATACATCACGGGACACAGAGTATATGCATATTCATGAGGATAGGGATGACCCAAAGCACTGAATATAAGGGGGGGGGGGGGCAACACTGCAATAGGCCAAGTGGCCCCAAACAACTAAACCAGAACAGGTTAGAACCTCATGCAACTGCCTTCAACCGTGGAAGGTCACCATTTAGACTGTGAGCTTGAGAAAATCTGACAGATCCACTGGAAAATGTTGGATTTTTAAGCGGTTTGGGAATCTCACTAACAAATTGCAGTAGTTGACTCCAGGCTGATAGCACAAACCACATCCAAAGTGAAGTGTCTTGTCCCCTGGTATTTGTGGTTTTTGGTAGAAAGGCCTGGTGACACAATGACCTGGATGAGAGGAGACAAAAAAAAAAACACCTTAGGAAAAACTGATGGCTAAGGCTGTAGAACCACCTTGTCATAGTGGAGCACCAGGAATGGTACCTTACAGGAAAGAGCAGCCAAGTCCGAAAGCGCTGCAAGCCAAAGTAATGGCAAACAGAAATATATCCTTTTGAGTCAGAAGGACTAAAGGAATATCCTGGATGGGTTCAAACAGAGATTTCCGAAATGCAGAAAGTACCAAGTTGAAGTTCTACAGAGTGAACAGAGTTCTGACCAGTGAAACAATATACTTGACACCTTGCACAAAGGCATGTACCAAGGAATGTGAATCAGTGTCTGAAAAAGGGCCACCAAGGCCAAAATCTGACCTTTGATCATACTCACGGCCAAACCCTGATCAACTCTAGATTGGAGAAAAGGATGCAACCCACAACATACCTGCGAGGATGAAATCCTCTAGCCTCACACCAAGTAAATAAGATTACTAGGTTCTGTGGAAAATCTTCCTTGAAGTCACCTTCTGGGTTTTCAGAAGGGTAGGAATGACCATATCAGAGACTCCCTTGTCTCTAAAAAAAACATGGACTCAACAGCCATGCCATTAAAGCCTGTGACTGTAAAGAAGGATGGAAGCCTGGACCTTGTGACAGAAGGATGGGTTAATCTGGAAGGATCCAAGGATGGTTGTTGTTTCCAATGTTGGAGTACCACATTCTCCTGGGCCAAGCCAGGCTGATCCAAATCAACTGAATTCCTTCCACACAAATCCTTTGAGGCAGAAAAGGTATAAGGTTTAACAGTGGGAAGAAATGAATTGTGGAGAACTGGCCCCACAGTCTCACCAGAGTATTCACTACAAAACTTGAGAGTCCCTGGTCCTGAAAGCAAACCTGTTTAGCTTTGCATTGAACCTGGACATCAGAAGATCCACATCAATGGTACTCCACTGTCACCAGAGATCCTCAAACATCTCTGGATGAACAGCCTAATCCCCCAGAGAGAGAGAATTGTTGACAAAATGGGGTTTATTTGCTAAACCTAGGGAGGGCAAAATTTGTCACAATTCTGCAGAGAAACCAATCAGCTTCCATGTTTTTTGCTAAAGCTGAATTATACAAGCCGAGGTTAGAAGCTGATTGGTTTCTCTGCATAATTGTGACCAATTTTGCCCTCTCTAGCTTTAGTAAATACACCCCAATGCGGCTGACAATTTTCCAAACCCGGAATGTGGACAGAGGATAGGGAGGGAACATAGAGTTTTACTGAAGACATGATGAAATCCACTCCTGAGCGACCTGGTGACTTCTGATGCCTCCTTGATGATTTATGTATGCCAATTCTGTAACGTTGTCCAACTGGACCCTTACAAAAAGGCCCTTCAGCTGCACCAGCCAATGCAGTAGGGCAAGACAAATCAAGCTTAGGTCTAGGATGGAGATGGGCAACAATCTCTCCTGCGGTGACCAAGTTCCCTGGACTGAGAGACTATCCAGAACTACACCCCAGTCCATCAGGCTGGTGTCTATCATCAGGATCTTCTAGGATAGAGGGAGGAATGATTTTCCCCAGGGGCGTTGCTAGATCTACAAAAGATCTGGGGCTAGAGCCCACAGCAGCGAAGTAAAGAAAGTAATACGCTTGGGCAGGCAAGAAAGTCATATGCTTGGGCGGGCATACACGGAAATATATATATATAAACTTAAACAATATTTACACAATATATGTCACTTTAGATTTTTACATTTCTACTAATGAGATCTGTACCCACATATGAATATTGAAACCCAACTGTTGGCCACCTTTACCATATATAAATTAAATAAATTTGATATGCGGGAAGAAAATAAAGCAAGAGGCATGGTGCAGGAGGAGATGTCAGAGGATGTGGACATGGTGCAGGAGGAGATGTCAGAGGCTGCGGACATGGTGCAGGAGATGGTCAGAGGCTGCAGACAGGGTGCCGGAGATGTCAGAGGCTGCGGACATGGTGTAGGAGGAGATGGTCAGAAGCTGCGGATATGGTGCAGTAGGAGATGGTCAGAGACCGCGGACATGGTGGTGTAGGAGGAGACGGTTAGAGGCTGCAGAAATGGTGCAGGGGGAGATGGTCAGGGGCTGCAGACATTGTGCAGGAGAACAATAACAGGAGGTAGTCAGAGGCTGAAAAGGGGTCTTACCTAGCCATTATGAGAGGCACGCGCCACCACCGAGACCTCACAGAGGTGACACTGCTGCTTTACATTTAAAAATGGCGCTGCTCGGTGCCATTACGTCACTGCGCATGCGCCCGCCCCGAAAAGGGCCGAGCATGTACGGGCTTTCCCGAGCGGTGGCGAATACGCAGGATGTACAGGTAAGGATTTTAAATTATACTGGACAATTTCCACAAAGGCCTTTTGGGTCTGAGATAAGTCATGAACCTAGGATTCTTTTAGGCGTAGATTTCCTCAGATGAGGATTCATCTGCCTCCCCTTTTATCAGAACATTTACCTCTTTCTCTACCTGTTCTTCCACTGGTTCCTCCTCCATTAAAAAGGGAGGAGGGAAGAGGGAGGGAACGCTTTAAATTGTGACTATCCGATATTAAGGAAAGCTGCTGCTGTACCCCAGCGATAGCAAATGAGAATTCCTCCCTTGTCACAAAGGAATTACAAAAAGGTGCCCCAGAAGTAGCAGAGATACCAGATAGGTGGAGGGAGTTAGAGCCACAGGGAAAAAACTGACCAATGGGATAAATTGCATAGGGGGCTGGGCTCAGGTTCCCCCAATCTGAAGGTATTTGGAACCTCTCACCTCTTTTTTGCCATCGATGAAACATAGCATGCTGACATGTACAGTATACAAGGACCCTAGCTAAGAACAGCGGTCCATGTCAGCCAAGAGGGCAGTGTGCCAAAAAGCACCAGTGCGCTGGGTACCCCAAGAGATTTCACACCAAATCTGATGGTGCCCACTGCCCCGACAAGGAAAGGTGGAGTGGCCCCTCAATACTTGCTATGACCTGTAGTCCCACAAGAATACTCTGCTGCAACTTGTAGTTCTATAAGGAAAGCTTTTCTATGACCTGTAGTCCCAGAAGGAAGCTCTGCTGCAACCAGTAGTCCCTCAAGGGTCTTTACTAGATTCTGTCCCCAGCCTGTACTATCGGGTACACATGCAGTCCAATTTGGCTGCCGTCACAATGCACCGCCCTGCTCATAACATCACAGCCATACTGCGCAGGTGTGCATGGCCTCAGCTATTCTAGAATGAATGCAGGGGGTGGAGATAAACTCTGCACCTCCTGCGTTTGGTGTTCAGAGCCTATTGGACCACCCCTATGCTACGTAATGTTCAGGGCGGCCTGTGAGGTCAACAGTGTACACAAAAAAACAGTTCACTGCTGTGACCTGTAATCTGACACTACAAATAAAAACCTAGCATTGAAGGCTACATTTCCTTCCTTTCTTTGTATCAGTCCAATTATGGGAAAAGATGTAAAAACTCTATCTTTGTCCATGTTTGGACTGATATCTAATGTTGACATACAGTCTGCCTTGCTCCAGGTGGTGTCACCAAGGGAGGGTACCAGCAGGGACTACTCCAGGGCATTCACCAGCCCTGCCACACCCACCTTGGTGGGCAAAGCAGAATTCCTCTAAGCATAGAGAAGTCATAAGAAAATGACCTGGAAAGAGCTAAATCCCAGGTGGAACTATTGAAAAGGTAGCTATGGTTTTGTACAGAGACTATGCAGGACATGACCATCGCCCAAGACACTAGCAAAAAAACTGAAGGCTTGCCTAATGGGGAGGAGTTATGCCTAATAGGGAACTTACTGTCTTTCTTTCTCAGTGTCTAATCACCTGAAGGTGGCATTATAACCATATCATCATGGATATAAAGAAGCTCTGTGTCCTGTGACATACAATAAAGGATTAATTATTTTTGTGCATCTCCTAGATGTGGGTTGATATTTCCATTCCAAGGAGACAGCGAGTGTGCAGTCCCTGTCTGTGTTCATATTAGCCAGAATCCCCTTCAGCACTGTGGGTGCATTGAGAGGAGAATGAAAGAAGAGTTACACTTCCCAAAGGTCTGATAGGCTTGGGTTTTTTAGCACCTCCAGTAAACAGGAGAGGGTGGGTCATGTGCCACCTACCTGCTCTGTTCCTGGTCAACTGGTTTTAGAGATCCACTGTAGCCCTAAACATTTTACAGTGGCACACATTCTTTATATTATAGAGTTTACATTACCAAATTCAGCATTGTGACAACCTTTCTCATTCTTTTCTTCTTGGTATAAGTCTAATTATAGGCAATGATGTAACAGTTCTATTTTTCAGTTTGTCTATGTTTGGACTGATAACCAATGTTGACATACACAGGTTGATTTACTAAAACTGGAAAGTGGTTTCTATGCATAGTTGCACCAGATTTTTCAATCAGCTTACAGGTTTTTGGTCAAAGCCTAACTGAACAAGCTGAAGTTAGAAGTCGATTGGCTACCATGCACAGCTGTACCAGATTTTGCACTTTCCAGTTTTAGTAAATCAACCCCATAGTCTATCAGTCTTAAAAACATAGGTCCAGCAATCATAGGCAATCATTGTATTTTTATATATAAAATAAATAAATAATAATATTGCTCTTTTAGCCCAATGGGGTATCATATTTAGCCATTTAATGTATTGGTGAGTTTAGGAGAAAATAATTTATAAATATGCCCCATAGGTACGGTGTCCAGACAATAAATGAAATATACTATACATAGCCTAGGCAAAGCCATTCAGGTGGATTAGTGCACATATTATGCAACATTATTATACCATATAATTAAAAAATCAAGAGTTTATTATTGTTGTTCATTATTCATTTTTATTTAAATGTTAAAAAATATAGTGTTTTGCATATATTTACATTACAGCAAGAAATCATTCATGATTACAGTGTTCTATTCCAGGCTTTACGTATTCTGTTCCATGGACCTCCTAGGACTGCGGCACTTATAAAGAAGAAAGCTAGGATCATACCTTTGGCTAGCGTTAGATGGTAGGGCTCCCCTAAAATCAGACAGAACCATCAATTAGTTTTTTTATTCTTATCTCAAGAGGCTTACTAGTCTCTGAACTCAACATTAATTTGGCCTGCTCTGGAAAAGCATCTTCACAACCTTTGTCTGACACTTGTAGCTATGATGTGGTCCTAGGTATATAAATTGCAACAAAAATAAAAAAATAAAAATAAAAAAATCAATGCAGTTCGAACACTACAGACACATGCAGATTGTTATTAAATGTCATCACTAGTGGATTCTAATGCAGAGAATATTTACTTTTGTGATGATTAACAGGCAGTAACAAAATTTTAATTGTGGAACAGAAAAACTGCATAGTCTTTTCAGTTTACTGCTCGCTCTACCTAGAGTATGTACCACAAGCCACTTTAAAGTCTTGTGTAAGAAAAATATAAATCAAACCTAATCTTTAGGTATGCCTGCACATTGAAGTACAGAAAATCAAAACATGAAGCATGTAGCTATGGTTAAAAGGTTGTCACTGTTCAAACATTATACACAAGTCACATTTTTTTAAGTTTGGGCTTTAGTGGCAGAAGTATACAGGCGGCTTAGTTTTTCTCTGCTAAAACTTTAAACTTGGGTTACAATGGACCCCATTTAGACAACTAAAGGGTAACTAAACCGGAAAACAAAAACATAATATATTGCAGCTTACTAGTTTTCAAATTAAAGTGGATGTAAACCCTTACAAACCACTTTGACCTACAGGTAAGCCTAGATTAAGGCTTACCTGTAGGTCCAAGAAATATCTCCTAAACCTATATGGTTTAGGAGATATTTGCCCGAAGACAGGCACCGCTGTCTACGGCGCATGCGCCGTAGACAGCGGCGCGCAGGCGCACTGAGCGCGGCATTTCCAACAATGGAGCTGCTGTGTCAGCTCCCGTGCGCATGCGCGGGAGTGACGTCATCGCGGCTCCGATGAACGACAGCGGCGGAGCTGCGAGACCCCACGAAAAGATGGATGCGCCGGACTACAGGGGACAGCGGTGATATCGCTGGCTCCTGTGTCAGGTAAGTGACACATAATGGGCTACTATGCGATGCATAGTAGTCCATTATGCTTTGCCTTTGCAGGGAATGAAAGAGGAAGTAAACCCATCAGGGTTTACTTCCTCTTTAAGTTGCTGAAGTCGTTTTTCCAGAACGTTTTCAGCAAGTTCAGAAAATACCAGTGAATCTTGCTAGAAATGCAAGGCCATTTCTTGTGATGTGAACTGTTATCTTCCATTTGTAAACCCCACTCCCCATGTAATGAAGATAAGCAAAGGCAAATGTTTAAAATCTAGCCTCGGTGGCAACCAGAGCTACCTCCATAGATACAGAGGAGAAGTTAGTTTAGCTACTCTGGGACAAGATGTGCGTTATAGGCAGAATTACCAGGTAAAAACAAAGTGAAAAAAATAAATGAGAAAATGAACGCTGCTACCTTGTCTAAGGACTGATCAGCTGCAATATTTTACATTCCCTTGAAGATTAGGACAAGTAGTTTTAGATTTCTGCCAATATTGCACATGCATGTGGTAAGTTCAGCCATAGCCATAGATCATTAGAATTCATATGCCGTCCTATCTTGTTCTAATGGTTCAGGCTAGTGGTGGTTGGGAAGGGTTGAGAACCTCTATTCCCAAATCCCATCAATTGAATGTCACAAAGAACCTGAGCTGTGTTGCTCCCCACATGCATCTCTAAGATTACTAGATAGCAGTACCTAATAAACATGCCACCAAGTATACAGAATAAGGTTGTGCATAAAAAAAAAAGGAAAAAAAAAAAGAGGATTATAGTAACATGGCAAAAACAAGGAATAAGAATTTAAATTCTGATCTTTGTATAACATCATTCTTTCAGCATTGCCTGGAAAAGGTTATAATTTAAATTTCCAGTAATGCTATATTTTATATTTATACTTTTTATTTATTTTTTACAAAATAGCTTTTTATTAAAAAGATTTTGTAGGTTTACACAATACAAACAGTAATAAGAGAAAAGGGAAAATAAAATATAGAAAGACAGTAGCCATATATTTATGGCTACAAGTAGCATTCAAAGTTAAAAGAATGTTATACAGGAAATATATTTGTATGTTTATATTTTTTCTGTTTTTACGTAAATGTCAAAACTATAAAAGTTGACCTGGATAACTGGGCAGGCTCAGGTAGGGAAAAGAGTTTATTAAAAAATGACTTTCTATACCTGTGTAGTATTTGGTAAGTGGATAGGCAAGTTGCTGCCAGCACACGTCATTCTTCTCACAGTTATATTCTGTGTAATTTGTTTGGAATCTGAAAGCATCAGAGAAGTCATTAACACCAACTTGGCAACAAGATAAGAATAGAACTGGAATGTAAATTACATTATTGAATAAAAAAGTAGGAACAGGGAAAATAATTCTGTTTAACTATATTATAATCCTGCATTTGTCTCTCGTTGTGCAGCATGTCTGACAGGTATCGCCAGGCAACTGCTATAAGAAAAAAAAAAATACCTGTTCCAAGTACTATTGTTTCCCTCAGTAACACATTGTTATGTTGGTCATTGGCTGACAGTTTGCTTTTTGTTCAAGAAACAAAAAAAAATGTTCTAGGAGGGTCACAGGACAAAGTAATATCGGGGACAAAATTCTCAGTGTATGGCCAGCTTTGGCCTCCTGATTGCATGCAGCTGCTATTTTGCCAAAACATTTCCATCAGAGTCACTGGCCAAAAGTCAAACCAGGGATGAAATTCTCACAGTGTATGGCCAGCTTTAACCTTCCGATTGCATGCAGCTTGTAGTTTTGCCGAAACTTTTCTAGCAGTCACTGGCCAAAAGTCAAACCAGGGATGAAATTCGCACAGGGTATGGTCAGCTTTAGCCTCCTGGTTGCATGCAGCTGCTGTATTGCTGAAATTTTCCAGCAGAGTCACTGGTCAAATGTCATGCCAAGGATGAAATTCGCACAGTGTATGGCCAGCTTTAGCCTCCCGATTATGGCTCTGCACCCCTCTCCTCTACATGCACATAAATTTATACAGAGGAATTCAGTAAAGGTAAAAGGACATCCTTCTGCTGGTAGTTTCCTTAAGAACTACCTGCTCCTAATTAGACATTTGCACCACTGTCAGGAACATTAATGCCACTATAAGAATCTGATTCTTAAACAATTACCACCAGTGTGCAGGTGAGGAAACTGGCAGTGTTTATCATCAGCTCTGAGCTGGCGTACCAAGGTATGCAATTCATCAGAGTGGGGCATGTTGCAATGTCCATATTTGGGAAGTGAGTGGTCACGGGGTAGGTGGAACCGAGAGATTTGTTCTCCATCAGGGATGCCTTACTTTTGACTGATGGCACATAGCAGTGGGCAGTTTCAATAGCAACTATTGGTCTGAATTCAGAGGACACCTCTGTATGTCAATCAAAAGTAAAGCCAACCCAACAAGGAACTATTTTCTTAGTCCCCCCCATCAGGCTCTGGCCACCCCTAGTACAAAACTTCTCACCATGCGCTTATCGGTGTGATGGGCATAGTGGGCAGGGAGGAAGTGCAAGATTGTCCAGTACAGACACTCCAACCTCAGTGCAAGCACTGACATATTCACGTACCCATCTCTGACAGGTACATGAATTGGGTACAAACACTGCCACTTTCGGTGCAGAACCCTGACAAAATTCTAAAGGGTGTCCCCTAATGACTTTCCCATAAAGTCTTTAAGCCAGCCTTTCAAGTTTAATAGGTTTTCTGCAGTACTCAGCAGGCAGCTCACACAAACAATGATCCCCTTAAGTCTAAAAGCAGCATATTGGCAGCTTTCCAGCTGAAACAAACTTTCTTGCCCCATGGTTATTCAATAAGATACTGTTCAGGGGGCTAGAAGCTAAAATTGGGGAGAGCATCCATGCATTTACAGCTCTCATGACATCTTGCTTTTTTTTTTGTACCATATTCCTTATTTACCTTGTGATAGTTGGAAGTGGCTGAGCTGGGACTTGGATGAACTGCACAGAGCTTGTGAGTGGCAGAGACACATTACAGGCAGATACACACTCCACATTAATAGTTGAGAAACTAAAAAAGGAATAAAACAAGTACAGAATCAAATAAAACACATTAAAATCACACAGTTTACATTAAAGTGGTTCTAAAGTCAGAAGGTTTCTTATCTTAATGCACTCTATGCATTAAGATAAAAAAAACCTGTGTGCAGCAGCCCCCGAGCCCCCTAATATTTACGCGAGCCTCATCTTGATCCACCGATGTTGCACGAGAGTCTGGGCTGTCCAGGACTCTCCCTCATCATTGGCGGAGACATCAGTGGGGCGCTACTGGCTCCCATTGCTGTTAATCAAAGTCAGTGAGCAAATGAGGAGAGAGAGGGGGACTGTGTATCTGAATGGACACACAGAGCAGTGGCTCGGCTCGAGTGCACCCATAGCAAGCTGCTTGCTGTGGGGGCACTCAGCAGGAGGGGCAGCCAAGGACCCAAGAAGAGGAGGATCCAAGATGCTCTGTGCAAAACCACTGCACAGAGAAGGGAAGTAGAACATGTTTCTTATTTTTAAATGAAAAAAATTTAATAAAATAAACTTTAGTATCGCTTTCATTTAAATCAGGGTGTGAACAAGAGACCAGGAAACACACATAAAAAAAAAAAAGAAGGCAAATCCACCTTATTCAGAGCAGTGCACAGTGGTTGATATTACCTGACTTTGGCTGCCAAAATCTCTTCCTGCGGAATGCCTTCCACTGCACCTGTCACAGCTGTAATGATCTCAATGTTCACGTTTGATGGTACCTTTAAACACATCACATTTTCTGCAGCACAGTTCCCTGTACATGTAGTATTGGGTAGCACATCTAGACAAAAATCATAATCGCTTGATTAATTTACGCAACCTATCCCCCTATACCACACTATATTTAAAAAAATATATAACCATAAATAACAAATGGTTAAATAATCAATTCATTCATTTATAAGTGCAGCATAATTGGACAGTGGAGATGAAGCACATAGCAACCAAAGAAAAAAAGGGTTCTGGTCATTACCAATCAACAACTGTCTCCTCCTTGTCAGTGTGCACATACCTATAGGTAGTACACATGCATTAACAAAGTTGTCTGAGCCACATTACATAACTGGAGACCACTACAAATAGCATAAAGCCCCTCTCTGCAGAAAGGAAAAATTCTCCTTTGCAGTGGGGCTGCCCCTGCACTGCAAGAGTTAAATGCTCATTTATATCCAGGGGGCCACAAAAATGAGTGTCACTTACTTGATCCTCTGCTCCCCCCCAACTGGCAGAGCTCTCCTCTACTCCCCTATGCTCAAGCAATGGACTGTTCCTCGAAGTCCTCATGTCCATTATAGGGCTATGGGCTCTACATTGAACTTGATGGACTTCGACCTGGACTACTGGAGCATAGGGAAGAAGAAGATGCGGGGACCAGTCTTATAGCCTGTGGGTGTCAAGGATCAGACTTCCCTTTCCATGAAGTTCAAATTTTAAACAAATTGATTTTCTTTTCTATGGCAAGCCTACATTACACTGAGTACACTAGCTTTAAAAAAAAATGGCAATATCACTCAATGAAAGAAAGAACATCTTTTTAACACTGTCAAAAAACAACTTTGATCTTTCACTACATTTATGGATAATTATAGAAAATGAACTAGAAATACTCTCCATCATTGGGAAATACCAGATGCTTTCAATATAAAAGAGCAAAAACATGGGGTTTAATTTATAAAAAAATTCTAAAGCCAAATGCTGACATCCAGTGGCGGCTGGTGGAAACTTTTTTTGGGGAGGTGGCAAACAGTATAACCCCGCCCCCCCCCCCCCCCGGGTCAGTAAGTAGCACTTACCCTATCACTGGCGGCTTCCCCCTCCCATTCACCATCACCGGCGGCTGCCTGTTCTCCTGCTCTCCATGGCGATGGCTTCCATTCCCTCCCTCCTCCTCCTCGGCAGCCAATCAAGAGTATTCTCTTTTCAGCCAATTGAAAAACAGGGGTCTCACACCCGCTTCTGATTGGATGGATTGAGCATCAGCGTTTCAACAGCGAATATTCATTGGCTGTTGTAACACACCTGGGTGGGCTTCGGTCACATACTCTGCGAACTGAGCCCACCCTATTGAAGCCTATTAGAGCCTCTGGCTCTAATCAGGTGCTTAAAAAAAATCCCCTGGTGCCCGGAAAGAGGCTGGACGCATTCACAGGGGGTGGTCGCGGCGGCTGGGATAGATTCATGCTATGCATGAATCTATCCATTATGCATCTAGGGGGTGGCTTGGAGAGAGGGAGCAGCGCACCTAATGGAAGGGTCACATCTGCCGGCATTCCCGAATAAAACCCAGTCACCAATTGGCAAGTGTGTATGGAAGCCATCCAGCCGACTTCTGTTAGACGAGCATGCTAGAAAACCAACTGCTGAAAGATAGCTCAGCAGGGGAGATCGCTGTACTAACATTGGATTGTTAGTATAGCGGCTCTGACCTGAGCCGTCAGTTTTTTTTCGTTCAAACCGCTGGGATGAAAGAAAAAACTAGCAGTGTGTACTAGGCTTTACTTTAGATCATATATAATGCTTTTAAGCTAAAACAATTAGGCAACTTTAGATCTAAACTGATACAAACAAAGCAGCAGATTACATAATGAAATATAAATAGATTTTAAAAAATATTCAGACCTAACTAAAACCTTTTTATCCTGACTTCCACAATACTCACATATTATAGATACCCATTCACTAGGGTCGCCAACATTTGAGTTTCCTCTCATGGCAATGTAATTGACTGTAACCAGTGATTGCAGGTACTGTAGTGCTTTCTCTCTGCAATAAAGACACTTCATTCAATTAATGACACTTAATGAAGCTTTTACATACTTCTACATTTTTCATATTATTATTCAGTATGAAGATATTTTCCAAGTCATGGTACATGACTAGTGTAATACTGGCCTGTACAAATCCAGCTGCTACGTTTTAAAGCTGCTGTTTACTTGATTTTCCAGCACACTGTGAGCTTCTCACATTGTGCAATAAAGGATGCAGCAAGTCAGATAGAGCTCCTCCTCATTTTCTAGATGGAGGATGACAGCTGTACTCCCAGCGCTCAGTAAAAACGGTCAGATGTAAATAAAAGAAATAAGTCCACTAGGAGACATGCACCTTGTTGGACTTAATGCATAGTAAGCCAGCAGATTTTAGACAGTGGTTAAATGGCTGGAAAACAGCTTTAAACATAAAATTTGAAAAAAGCATCAAAACACAAGATGAAAAACTGCTCCCTGCAGGTGATCTAAGAATTTTTATCCATCACAGTTCTGTGTGTAAATATCTCCTGAGCTTCCACAGAGATTATCTGATAAAGAGATCACAGTCTGTTGAACCAACAGAAGAGGCATCCAGGTAGTTTAACATTCTTCTGTTTCAGGGCTTTTGCTTATTTTTTCTGTAAACACTGAGAAGAAGCACCAAGCGAACCAAGCCTCATGTAGGAGAGCCACAGTCCAATGACAAATAAAAATGGTACAATTTAAGAGGAAATGTATAGTATCTTCATCTATATTTAATAGTTTAACTGTATTTTTTTGTATAGTTTTATATGTACATGGGGGCAGCCATACTTGCGTATCAATTCATCTTTAGTCAGTTGACTCATGAAAACACAATGCACTCCCTGTGTGGCTAATATCTAATCTACAATTAAAAGCTCTATTAAAAAAAATAAAAAAATAAAAATCCCTCAAAACGTAGAATTATTTGTTCTATATTTTTTTTTTCTGCCAGTCACCAATTAGGACTTACTTCGTTGGCAGTGGCTGGTTTTACACACTCTCGGGGGGGTGGAAGTGATTTTGGTGGATTCCACTTCCTAAGCACCATAACAATTTGTGCTCCATTAGCCGCAGTGGAGTGCAGGAGAGACATCAGGGCTCTATGCTATCACAAAGTTACGTATATATAAGTAACAAAAAAAGAATTAACATTTTAACCCCCCCACCACCAAACATGTAATGCATACATTGGGGCCCCTAGCTACGTGATTGCGCTACACATTATATATCACTGAGCAGGGCTGGTGCAAGGATTTTTGACACCCTATGCAAAACCTAATTTTGCCACTCCACCCCTGACTCTACCCCCTTTGCCCTGCCCATGTGACTAACCCGACCCCTACACTGGCCTACCTAGACTGAGCTACCTTATTACTACACTGACTTACCTGACCATTACAATGACCTACTTGACCCCTACACTAATCTACCTGACACCTACACTAACTTACCTTGCCACTACACTAACTTATCTGCCCCCTACACTGGCCTACCTAGACTGAGCTACCTTATCCATACACTGACTTACCTGACCATTACACTGACCTACCTGACCCCTACACTAACCTACCTGATTCCTAATATAGTGTCAGTGTTCTTCACTCACCAGGGCTCTACATGCATCCAATGACCTTGCCATGCCAGGAACAAACCCTGCCTTGTGCCTCCAGGCCCCAGCCCTGGAGCACCCACTACTCCAATCTAATTAGGCTATACCGCACTCTGCCGCTGTACAGGACAGGCCGAGAGGGAGATTGGCCTCTACGAATGGCGGTGACATAGCAGGGGGTGGGGTTACATGACTCAGTATAGGAATCACATATGGGCAGAGGCAGAGATACTCAGAGAGGGAGAGACGGACAGGTCCCTGATCATAGAGGCGGTGTCGCGTAGGGGATGTGTGCTTCTGTTGCTTCGGGACACAATCCTCCAGTGCTGTGCTGCACCTCTGACGCTACTTTCTTATGGATGGGGTGGCTGATGCCTGAGTTAGTTAAATGATGCAGACAGAGGCATCCCCTGCATACAGTCACCACCGCACCGAAAACCTACATAGCTTGGAGACCGGCGGGAGACAGAGAGTAGGGAAACCAGGGGCTGGGCGTCCTAGGTGGGTGCCTAGTTTGCCTAGTGGTAGCACCGGCCCTGTCAATGAATACACCAGAGTGAGAGCAATAGTGCTAGGGCTATTATTCACGGTTAACTCCAAACAGATGACCCGTAAGGGCCTAAAAGCATCTCCTATAGAATATTTTCATTACAATTTTTTTTTTACCAAAATTAGGCAGTATATTGCATTTGTGTGCACTAAAATTACCTTAAGTATATTTTTTTACAGAAAATGTGCATTTGCTAAACTTTTGTGATTACATCATGTAACATAAAAAATTGCACATACCATCATTTTATTTTCCAGAGTCCCTGATTTAAGAAACTTATCTACTATTAGAGGGTTTAACTAATAGTACTAAAATGTGAATTTTATAATGTGTGAAAAAAAAAAAAATAAAAAAAAAAAACTGTAAAAATGGCAGTGAAATGCTAAATTATTCAGACGCTTATTTATTACTTTATCATCTAATTTTTAGCTAAAAAAAAGTGTATGTAAAAACAAAACCCTTTTTAAAAAGAGTGTGAAGAGATTAAACAGAGTGCAGAGAGACAATTATTTCACCAGAGTGGAAGTGAGGAAAAATATGCAATGGACACAAGCAAATAAAAATCTGACAGGGGTCTACCCTTTTTCTTTACAAAAAAAAAAAAAAAAGCAAAGCATTTTTTTTTCTTGCAACACTGCTCAATGCCTATATACTGTAGATAATACTTTACACTATTGTTTGCGAGAAATATAGTTGTAAAGTTGTAGTACAATTGAAAAGCAATTGCGCACCTCAGCTGAGTGCAGCTTTCACTGACAACTTTAAAGAGGCATCCAGAAAATAGATTTTGTCCAAATAAGACAGGTGTCTGTGTAGCTGTGGAACACAAACCTTCCCCAACTGGAAAAAAAAAAAAAAAACACATCACAAATTTATTTGTAATACAAACGGCTAATAATGCAGTATAGTTCAATATAAAGAAACCTAAATAAACCCTTTGGTAAACAACCTCTCTGCAACAACAAAGTTTTACTAAACCCTGCATTCACTAGATCTGGTCTCCTACAGTACACAGAACATGGAAATGCAATTATTTTAGTAAGACCCCTTTCACACAAGGGCGTTTTGCAGGCGCTATAGCATTAGAAATAGTGCCTGCAATCCACCCTAAAAAAGCTGCACCATTGTCTGTAGTGTGAAAGCCCGAGGGCTTTCACACTACAGTGGTGCGCTGGCAGGACGTCAGGGAAAAGTCCTGCCAGCAGCTTCTTTGGTGCGTTTACCGCTCCTCCACCGCTGCTCCCCATTGAAATCAATGGGGCAGCGCTGTAATACCGCCGGCAAAAGGCCGCTATTGCTGCGTATTGCTGGCGGTTTTAACCCTTTCTCGGCTGCTAGCGGGGGGGGGGGGGGGGTGGGGGGGTAAAGGTGCCCCGCTAGTGGCCGAAATGCGCCGCAAATCCGGCGGTAAAACACCGCTAAAAATAGCGGCGTTTTACCGCCGATGCTATGGGCTGTGTGGTGTGAAAGGGATCTAAATATAAACTGCTAGATACCTTTTTCTCATCAGCAGTATATAGCAGTCTTGTGACTTCTATTAGTGTCTGGTTAAAGCTTTTAGGAGGAGTTTTCATTCTCCCCTGACCTGTCCTATGAAGCTGACCCTCTGTCTGAACAGTGCTGATTGGCCCTGTGCTGATCACATGCACTTTCCCAAGCAAAAAAAAAAAAACTCTCTAGTAATACACACACTATTTATTGCTTGTCTACTTAAAGTGTTCATAGCTGAGAGAAGCTGCAGCTATGAACCAACTGTCTCCTTCAAAGCTGTTATCAGATCAGCTATTACAGGAGAAGGGGCAGGCCAGTACTCTATAGTATATATAACTATAGTATAAAAAAAAAACACTATGGTTAGAAAGCACATGTAGTATTTTGTTCTTTGTTTCCAAGTGCTTTCTAATCATAGTTCTGAATACTGGCCTGCCCCTTCTCCTCCTGCAATGGCAGATCCAACAACAGCTTCGAAGGAGGTGGTTGGTTCATAGCTGCAGCTTGGTACATGTAGCACTTTGACACAAAGGGGACAGAACTGTAAAATAAAAATTCTAAATGACAGATCTTCTTTAAGCTGTAGGATGTTTTACCCCTTGCTTAATTTTGTAAAAATGCACCAATTTACCAGGCTTCCAGACGTTCAGAGTCATTTTAGTGAAAGGAGTACTTCCATTAGCAACTATGACTGGCTTTCCAAATTGGTAACCTGCAACAGAAAGAAGTAAACTTGGTAGATATAATAATGTGTTTAGTTGGCAAGGCTGCAACATCCCATTTTTATTTTTTATTTTTTTTTGAGATCCCCAAAAAATTTTAAGTTTTTTCTCAGCTTTATAACCACGTAATCCTAATCAGTTAAAAAAAAAAAAAAGGAACCTCCATATTTATAAGATGCTTATATTGTGTACTTGGTTTATGTAATACCTAGCAAGTGCCTGGTGAAGTACTAAATGGCAAGACAAAAACTTTGAGGGTAAATAGATCTATGCAGATAAGGGGCATCTGTAGATAAAAACAAACTGTACAGCTCTGACTAAAGTTGAATAAAACCTAAATGGATTATTTCCAGGACGTTGCTAAGTGAGGCCTAGTCTTCACTTCTCACCTCCACCATCACAGGAGTGAGCTCTCAAATGCTGAGCTCAGAGCTACTGCATCAGGGGAGAGAAAGAGTATATGAGGGGGTTTGAATCAGCGAAAGAGCTCTTTCCTGTGATGGCGGAGGTGAGAAGTGATGACTAGGCCTCACTTAGCAACGTCCTGGGAGTATTCCAGTCATGTGTTGGGTGGTTTGTAAATTACCTACACCTATAGCAAGGGTATTATTCATCTTTAGTCAGAGCTGCACATTTTCTTTTAATCCACAAACATCCCTTGCCTGCATAGGCAGGTTTTTTTTTGTATAGGTGAACTATCCTTTTAACTGGATGAAAAAAAAAAAAAAAGCCGAAAGTCATTCCACTTTCACACATGGTCAGCCTCAGACACCAGGTACAGTATATCCATGACAAAAGGGTACAAGCTTCTGCACTGCTGACTTGTGCTCGCTAGAACTGGGGAAGGTGAACACTGTAGAAAGATGCACCTCTCAAAGCTCTAAATTCGATGACGGGGCCAGGGATCTTCAGCACCATCAGCGATATCACTGCTCCAACACCATAATTTGTAATAATTAAACAGGTACAGCAAATGTCATTATAAATATGCCCCCCCCCCCCCTCCCCACAATCTCTTTGTGTACAGGGGGAGGAGGATTCTTGCATTATAGAATATGGAATTATATAATACTGTATATTGTCAATGTAACAGTGTGTTTATGTATCTTTGAAAATGTTTTACCTGGGTTGCCAGAGAGAACAGTTGATGTGCCATTGCTGGTGAGAAATTTAGCTGTAAATTGCTGTGATAACTTTGCTGTGGAAAGAAAATTGCAAAACCAACCTTAATACTACCATGGCTAACAATCATACCTTCCTACATTTTTAAACCTGAAGTCCACCCACGCTACTATAAAGATATCATGATAACAGGCTTCCCTTGCAGGAGAAATAGAACTCATCAAGGGTATCAAAGGGGAGTCACATCTAAGATGAGGTACCTGCAGACATTAGAGAAGGTTTCCTAAGCTAGATGTTTTCAAAGCAGATTGGGAAATGTTTAAAATGTTTGTGGGCCCTCTATGACCCTGACAAATGCTACTGTTTCCCTTGTGACAACTGGTCCTTGCAGCATTATGGTGGTTATGATTAAGGCCTCATAGGCTAAACCACATCAACTGATTTTAGCTGCATTTTTACACTGTGGCTTTTCAATAAAATGAAGATTCTTTAAGAGCAACAACCAGTGTGTGGATCATCAGACTCAGACCCTGGTTCGCATCCTTTCTAGAAAACCGATCTCAGAATGTGACACTAGGAACCTTCACTTTGGAAGCATGAAAAATTACATGAGGAGTTCCTCAAGGATCACCCCTGTCACCCGTGCTCTTTAACATACATCTCCACCCACTCCTCAAAATCATCAGTAACCAGGATCTACTTTATCACTTCTACGCGGATGACATCCAACTCTACCTACGCATCACCAAAAAAAAGACCAATACCAGGCACTGGAAAACGGTCTCTCATTGATTGACGATGATGGAGAGCTCCCTTAAACTCAACGGATCCAAAACAGAACTCCTCTTCCTTCACACAAACCGAAACAAAAACCCTGGCACGATGTCCACACCACTCACCTTCCTCGGACAACCCATCAACTCCAGCACTAAAGCCAAAAGCCTCGGAGTCATCTTTGACTCAAACATGACGATGGATGCACAAATAGGATCAATGGTCAGCGAATCCCACTACCTTCTTCGCCAACTGCGTAGACTCATCCCCTTCATTTCAGAAGGAGATACAGCAGCAGTAGTTGGAACAATCATCAATTCCCAACTCGACTACGTAAATTCCCTCTACCTAGGACCAAAATATCAAATTTCACATCTACAAACCATCCAGAACAAAGCAGCCAGACTGATAACTGGAAAAAAAAACATAGGAATCAATCACCCCATCCTTGAGGACCCTCCATTGGCTAGCTGTGAAGGATCAAGCTACATTCAAGACCCCTCTGCCTCACTCACAAATGTGCACAAGGAAAAGCCCCGCAATACCTCTGCAACAAAATAAAGCACTACACCCAAGGTCACAATCTCTGGTCAACTAACCAGAACATCCCCAAGACCCGTTTCAAATTAAAAGGCGAACAGTGGTTCGCAGTACAAGGACCACGGCTATGAAAAGCTCTACCCGTGGACATCTATCTGGCCTTCAGGAAGAAGCTCAAGACCCATCTCTTCTGAAAACCCAGACATACACTAGCAGCAAAAGCGTCCTGAGGTGATTTAGTTTGCATATGTAGCGCTATACAAGTTATTCATTCATTCATCCTTCCTACATCATTTTACTCAGCCAGCAACTGTGATTGAGCACCCGGGAGCTCTGCCATCAATGTGTTGTATGGGTAGTAGCACTGATTTTTCTGTTTGCAGCATTACACCTTACCTTCTTCATAAGCCCAATCATTGAAAGTGTAATTCCAAACTAAGCTAAAATCCTCTCCTACCCCCATTCTAGGCCTATGCTTTCTACCCTGAAAAAGAAAAAAAATGTCTAAACTTATCTATTCTACAGTTGCTCCAATTCGGTCCACACTGAAGCGCTGGCTTCAGTGTGGAGGAAGGACAGCAGACAATGGATGTCCCATAGTAAGCCTATGGGTGACGTCCTCACCTAGGCCCTGCAGTCATTGTCGCTTCTCTCTTTACAATGAATTTGCTGCTGGAGAGATTATGGGACCAGACTGGAGAGACTTCAGAATAGGCAAGTACAGATATCTTTCCTTTTATAGGGTATATACACAATAGGCTTAGAATGGGCTTGGAAGTAGATTTTATATTGTGATAAGGGTGGCGCTGCTCCACTCATCAACCCCCGATATCCTCAATATAAATTGCAAAAAATCCCCAAAAATATATATATCAAATATTACATACAGTGCCTTGCGAAAGTATTCGGCCCCCTTGAACTTTTCAACCTTTTGCCACATTTCAGGCTTCAAACATAAAGATATAAAATTTAAATTTTTTGTGAAGAATCGCCAACAAGTGGGACACAATTGTGAAGTGGAACGAAATCTATTGGATATTTTAAACTTTTTTAACTAATAAAAAAATGAAAAGTGGGGCGTACAAAATTATTTGGCCCCCTTGCGTTAATACTTTGTAGAGCCACCTTTTGCTGCGATTACAGCTGCAAGTTGCTTGGGGTATGTCTCTATCAGTTTTGCACATTGAGAGACTGAAATTCTTGCCCATTCTTCCTTGCAAAACAGCTCAAGCTCAGTGAGGTTGGATGGAGAGCGTTTGTGAACAGCAGTTTTCAGCTCTTTCCACAGATTCTCGATTGGATTCAGGTCTGGACTTTGACTTGGCCATTCTAAAACCTGGATACGTTTATTTGTGAACCATTCCTTTGTAGATTTTGCTGTATGTTTGGGATCATTGTCTTGTTGGAAGATTAATCTCCGTCCCAGTTTCAGGTCTTTTGCAGACTCCAACAGGTTTTCATCCAGAATGGTCCTGTATTTGGCTGCATCCATCTTTCCCTCAATTTTAACCATCTTCCCTGTCCCTGCTGAAGAAAAGCAGGCCCAAACCATGATGCTGCCACCACCATGTTTGACAGTGGGGATGGTGTGTTGAGGGTGATGAGCTGTGTTGCTTTTACGCCAAACATATCGTTTTGCACTGTGGGAAAAAAGTTGGATTTTGGTTTTATCTGACCAGAGCACCTTCTTCCACATGTTTGGTGTGTCTCCCAGGTGGCTTGTGGCAAACTTTAGACGAGACTTTTTATGGATATCTTTGAAAAATGGCTTTCTTCTTGCCACTCTTCCATAAAGGCTAGATTTGTGCAGTGTACGACTGATTGTTGTCCTATGGACAGACTCTCCCACCTCAGCTGTAGTTCTCTGCAGTTCATCCAGAGTGATCATGGGCCTCTTGGCTGCAACTCTGATCAGTCTTCTTGTCTGAGCTGAAAGTTTAGAGGGACGGCCAGGTCTTGGTAGATTTGCAGTGGTCTGATACTCCTTCCATTTCAAAATGATCGCTTGCACAGTGCTCCTTGGGATGTTTAAAGCTTGGGAAATCTTTTTGTATCCAAATCCGGCTTTAAACTTCTCCACAACAGTATTAAGGACCTGCCTGGTGTGTTCCTTGGTCTTCATGATGCTCTCTGCGCTTTCAACAGAACCCTGAGACTATCACAGAGCAGGTGCATTTATACAGAGACTTGATTACACACAGGTGGATTCTATTTATCACCATCAGTCATTTAGGACAACATTGGATCATTCAGAGATCCTCGCTGAACTTCTGGAGTGAGTTTGCTGCACTGAGAGTAAAGGGGCCGAATAATTTTGCACGCACCACTTTTCAGTTTTTTATTTGCTAAAAAAGTTTAAAATATCCAATAGATTTCGTTCCACTTCACAATTGTGTCCCACTTGTTGGTGATTCTTCACAAAAAATTAAAATTTTATATCTTTATGTTTGAAGCCTGAAATGTGGCAAAAGTTTGAAAAGTTCAAGGGGGCCGAATACTTTCGCAAGGCACTGTATATAATAAACAAATTATGTGCAAAATATGAATAAACTATGAATAAAGTGCTATTGTATTCAAAAGTGCAATTCAATACAATCATGCAATGTTACTAAAGTGCTTACTCCAAAACTCCATAAAAAAAATAAAATAAAAAATGGATGAATAATGTGTAAAAAGTTCAAAAAATATTTCAAATTTGTGAAGTGAGATCCAAAACATCTTTGCATATAAATGCCCAAGTGCTCCACCACTGTGTGAATCCTTCACTGCTCTCATTAAAATTGACTCACCAGATTGATATGCTGGTAAGATTTTAAACCAGCAAACAGACCACAGTCTCTCCAAACGATCACCAACTGCAACTCCCTTTCATCACAGATTTATGGTCAGGTCCCCCTTTCCAAGATCACAGCATACAATGTGGGAAAATAAAGAGAAAGAAGGAGGCTCCCATAGCATAAAAAACATTTAACAGGCTTGTTAAAACAATGCATATATTGCACTAACATTTGCAGAGTGCCTACCCGGAGTAACACGCTCATCTGCTAATAGCCGATTACCTCCAAAGTGTGAGTCGGCATACACAATGTTATCAGCATCCTTGCCCCACCCTACGTACGTTTCGTCTTTTTCAAGGAGCTGCTTCTTGAAGACATCAGTGGTGGAGCACTTGGGCATTTATATGCAAAGATGTTTTGGATCTCACTTCACAATTTTGAAATATTTTTTTCACTTTTTACACATTATTCGGCCATTTTTTCCAATCTTTTTTTGAGAATTTGTATGGATTTTTATAGAAGCACTTTAGTAACATTGCCCAATTATATTGAATTGCACTTTTGAATGCACTAGCACTTTATTAATATTTTGCACATAATTTATCAGATGTGATAATAGATATAATTTTTTTTATTATTTTCACTTTATTTTAGGATATTGGGGGTTGATGCACGGACCAGCACCACTCTTATCACAATATATGGTTTGTTTATTGTCATTTGCAATAATTAGAGTAGCAGCTGTCCATAAGGGCACATATCTGTGGCGCTGTTATTGTGATATATTGGAAGTAGATTTTAGCTTAGTTAGGGTTTGACTGGAATTACACTTTAATCCTAACTTGGATGCTTGTAGAATGATCTGTCATTAGAAAGATCTGTCAGCAGGCAAACATTACATGCACAGCTGACTGTCATTTAATAGCTGCAAACAGCATTACCAGATGGTAGACTTAGACACAGTGGTCAGTTTTCGTATCCTTGGATTTCCCATCAAATGACATCATACAAAAAAATGTCATCATCAGCCTAATGTGGATAATAATACATTACCTTGATGAGTCAAGCTTATGTTAGCAGTAACGATGGAGACTTGTATTTCCTTTATCACGCTGGCATTCCAAATGAATGTGTAATCTGCTGACACAATTACACTGCACTGTACAGCTTGGGGCAGGACAGCTCCTACATAAGGCAAGAAGAATTGCAGTCTTTTTAGATAATAAAAGATTAATCAGAATGAAAAATCAAGATACATGATTTTAGTTAAACATACCTGTATTAGCAATGTCCACACTTGTGTTCTGACTTTGTACTGTCAGAATGACAGAACCTGAAAAAAAATGATTATGACTAGGGTCAACAAACATATACTTCTCAGAAAGAAAAAAAATAGCTTTTACCATGGAGTGATCCATCAAAAAATTGGATATTAGAGAAATGATTTTAGAACTGACCTCCATTCCCAGGGTTAACCTGTACGTTCAAGTCAACTGTGAGAACATCTGAACACGCAGTTATATCAGTAACACATGTAACATTGAAATCTTGTAAGTAAGCTACAGGTGCAGCATTCACACATTGCCCAATGGTAGATTTCTGAAAAAAATAATGTTTGTACATCAGTTTCTGAATATATAAATGTATATGCTTTACAAAAGCCAAAAGAACAGGGGATAGCCATAAAAGCAATCTAGGTGGCCCAGAGTCCAGATGATTTCCATATGAAACTTCAACTGCAAGTCAATTTCAACTGTAAGTCAATTATGTGGAGTTTGAGAAAGCCTGGATACGTTAATGTGGACCTCTAGCCAAAGAGTGTTTTTTTCCCCTTTTAATTTTGTTCAGCATGGTAAAGGATTAGAAACTGGAGGATTATTTTTCATAGAAGTTCAACTTTAAAGAAAAACACCATGCAAATATACCATACCATATACCTCTCTGTCTTTGGGGGAGAAAGTCAAGGTTTAATGTTTGCTACAACCAAGTCCTCAACATATTAAAAATTTCCTAGGCTGGTTATTCAAGTCGCTTTTCTCCCAGTATATCACAGTCAGTTACTGGAGTGGCAAGAGGTAAACCTCCATTACACGAAGGATTGTTAGGCCAGTAATGTTGAGCAAAGGGGTTGTGCCACATCCAGTATTACAAGAAAAAAGGAAAAGATCCCCTATGTGGCTGGACTAAGGCATAGTACTAGATCAAAGGATTTTAGTAAAAAATATTGATGGTTTCAAGGTATTTATTTAGAAAAGTATAGGAAAAAATATATATAAAAAACATGCAATGTTTAAATACGTCTAAAACTTTTTCACGGTCATATACATAAATATACAATATCATTTTGTGGTTTCACGCATCCGACGCGTTTCAGAGTATTAAGCTGCCTCCTTCTTCAGGGGTGTAAGCAAGAAGATACCATATTTCTAGAATAGAATAATGAATAAACATATGATAATAACACTAGTATTCGGTAACATACAGTATCAGAGAAAAACACTTACAAATATTATAGCAGTGTATTCAACATTCCAGTGGTTAGGTCTTTAAAAACATACAAGGGTACAAGTGCCTTTCAAATTCTTACCCCGAAGATCCCCAGTGGCATGAGCGTGTGCAGGTGTTATAGATGTTTACAGCTGTTGCACCTAAAAGGCCTGCCATCAACCCAGAACCCCCCTCCTCCACCAAGGGAGGGATAGCCGACTGGGGGGGGGGGAGGGCGGGAAGAGCCTGAGGACACACTGGGGTCGGGAGAAAAAAACAGGAGCCCTGTAAAATGTAGACAAAAAGTCTATAAAAGTAAAACATTCATAATATTTCTTGTGGATATAGTCATAATTGGAAAATGATTAGTACCTGTCGGAAGTGAAATTATTCCTACACTGAGCGAATAGAATAAAGTGGGGCCACAGCTCTAAAAAAGTAGTAACTGCATAACAGTAATCAATATGGATGGAGGGGGGTTCTGGGTTGACGGCAGGCCTCCTTTTAGGTGCGACAGCTGTAAACATCTCTAACACCTGCGCACACTCATGCCACTGGAGATCTTCGGGGTGAGAATTTGAAAGGCACTTGTACCCTTGTATGTTTTTAAAGACATAACCACTGGAATGTTGAATACACCGCTATAATATTTGTAAGTGTTTTTCTCTGATACTGTATGTTACCAAATACTAGTGTTATTATCATATATTTATTCATTCATTATTCTATTGTAGAAATATGGTTTCTTCTTGCTTACACCACTAAAGGAGGCAAATTGATACTCTGAAATGCGTCGGGTACGAGAAACCATAAAACTGTATTGTAGATTTATGTATATGACGGTGAAAAAGTTTAAGACGTGTTTAAACATTCCATGTTTTTTATATATATATTTTCTCCTATACATTTCCAAAATAAAATATCTTGAAACCATCAATATTTTTTACTAAAATCCTTTGATCTAGTACTGTGCCTTAAAAGTCCACCACATAGGGGATCTTTTCCTTTTATTTATTTTTTAACCTCCATTTTACACAGCCATTAAACACAGCAGGGATTGAATATGTCCACCCATCCATGTCTATGGTAAGTTATGTATCTTTATAGTCCCTGACGTCCTTCCTCCTTTCCTTCAATGCAATCTTTCTTTCTTTCTCCTCTCCTGCCCCCTTGTCGTGGAGGCCTCTTTTACATATTTCCTTGTTTTTTCATTTCACGGCCCTGACTCCTGCATCAAACTTACCAGCGCCTTTTGGCAGCCAGCAAGTTCTTGCGCCATGTTCCTAGGCACAAAGCTAGCTCGTAACCTGGAATACCTATAGTTTTCTACTTTAGTTGTTCTTCTCTTTGATATTTGACAGATACTATCCAAGAATATATTGATGAATTGCACTTACCCATGCATTAAACATGAATTATGCTTTGTATTTTTTAAAAATTCCAATAAAAGCTTATTAAAACTGAACATTGAAAACTCCACCGAATCTGAAAAATCTGTTTTGTGAAGTGATTTGTTTACAGGAGAAGTTCACTTTTTAGAAAAAAAATAAATAAATGCCTTTATTTAATTTTTGGTGCATTGCAGGTCTCCTCCAGATCGGTCAGTGTCTGTGTGGCCCTACATCCCGTACGGGCAAGCAGATACAATCTGACAGGAAGTATCAATGAACTACCAACTATTGCAATTCTTCCATACTTCGGATTAGACAAGATTGAGACTGCTACTCCGATAACTGTTGCTCTTGCAGAAATATTAGTTTAATGAAAATTTTGAACCCCTTATCTTAAACATTTGAATAAACAACAACATAGGTTTACTTATTAACATAGAATACACAGCCTAAAGACAACTGTATGTTTGGTACAAGTTGTCCTTTAAGACATGAACCCACCCGTGAATGAAGTCCACCTGGAGACATTTTCCTCTTCATTCTAATTCCAGTAATCTTTACTGCTCAGAGATGCACAGCCTTGCATTAGAGTATCCCTGGCAGGTCCTCTTTGGTTTGTGCATGTAAAAATTAGAATAACGCTCCTAAGGCCACATCCATATATACTTGAATTTGAAGGAGGGAAGGGATAGAGAGCCACAAGGCCCTAATTTGGACTTTACAGGCAAAATGGACAATAGTATAATAACAAATATATTTTGTTAACAATGAATCATATCAAACAGGTCAAGGAGAAAAGAATTAAGAACATACAATAGACACATGATAGTTGTAAATGTCTAGTGTAAACAAGAGGGTTGACACCAAATGAACGGCAGTGAGCCCCTGTGTGTCAACGCGTTTTGCTATTTTGCTTCCTCAGGACACACTTAGGGCTGGTTGAAAGGAACAGAACAGATCTCACTTGTCAACATGATGAGCTCCCAGATGATCACCAGAGAATCGCCATGTAAAACAGGAGGCAGTTTTTTATAAGCTTGTGCATGTAGTTAGTGGGCTCATTGATTTCTATAGAGAGCCAAACTCATGGCAGCCTCAAGTTGCCTGCATGGTTTCATTTTCCCCATAGGAAAGAAAAAAAGGGCTGCATTGCGCATGCATAGGATGAAGAAGACATGGCAAGGATGCTTTCTAAAACAAGGTGGTGCAGCTACAGGCAGGGCTGCACAATAACGCCTGCTGGATCAAGGACAAAGGTATTTCTTCCCATGTACTACACATGGGGTAGGTGAGGTAATTCCTTTAAGGACAAGTTAAAGTTAGCTATTAGTTACAGTAATCAGGACTGTTGCTGTGTGTTTAATATAGCACATTAACATTTGATGCGTTAAAAGCAGCCCATTCATTTAAATGGGCTACCTAATGGGCAGCCCAAAAATCTGACCTGCTACATATTTCATGGTGCACTGCAGCACACTGTAGCATGTCACTGCGCTTTGCGATGTTGGTTCATGCGGAACACAGTGCCCGAAAGATCACTTCCAGGATTTCCCCATCAACGTCCAGTTTAGCGAGGTCTATATGTGATATGTGAAAAGCCAGACTGAGTGCAACTGCATAGACAGGATAACTGCAATTGTAGAGACACAGCTCCAGCACTGATGTAGAGAAGAGTCTTGATTGAATAATAATTAAAAACAAAACAAAAAAAACACCTCCTGTCCATTCTCCTGGGATACTAGCAATAAAAACCAAAGGGATCCTGGTAGTGGGAGGGGTTATCCAGGACTGGCTGGCAATTTTTTTTGCCAGTGTAGGCAGAATGCAACAGTATTACCTGAAGGTTAAAGACTTCCTGGGTTTCTCATTGAATGAAAAAAAAAATGCATTCTCCTCATTAAGATGCAACAGGTGTGACCAAGCTGCTACCTTTTGATAGAGATCATCCACTATAACTCAGCCTGCAAATGTCTCCGCAACCTCCATATACAAATCAGGAAAAGGGAAAGAAAAAAAATGAAAAAAGGGAAAAGGTGAGCGCCACTAAATTGGCTAAAAATGCATGTAGCTTTATTAAATACAGGTGAAAAATAGCCAATGAATGCCAAGGTGTTTCAGCCATTACGGCTCAAACACATTGCCATTACTTGGCTATTGTGCACCTGTATTTAATAAAGCTACATGCATTTTTACTCGATTCAGTGGCGCTCGCCTTTTCCCTTTTCCACGATTTAAGAAGTGTCCAGCTGCTAAGGGTTACAGTATGCTAAAACTTTAGATTTACAAAATTCAATTATGACATAAGACAGAGTTGGGAAGAGGTATTCTTGTATAATTGTGCTGCATTAAATATTAGTAATTACTAGGGTCGCACTGATACGTTTTTTTTTTTATCGTCGAGTATGAGTATGGATACTTTCGGTCAAGTACTGGTACTTCACAGTGCGATTTGCGTCAATACAAAAAATAAAAATAAATAATGGCGTAAATCACATTACAAAGAGTCGCATGCGATTTGAACAGGAATGCAATGCGATTACTGACCAAATCTCTTGCGATTTCCCCCACTGCTTGTGTGTGAGAATGGAAAGGGATTAAAGCGCCATCTAGTGGGCCGTTTAAATAATGTTCAAACTCACAGTAGATATCTTATCCACATAGGTGTCCAAATCCACCGATGATAGCAAATCAGGGCCGCTGGAGGTGCTCACAAGGCTGGAGGGAAAGTTCTGGGACTAGGTATAGGGCGGAAGTGATGTCAGCTTGGGGGCAAATGGCCTTTACATCTCCAGCCTTGTGAGCACCTCCAGCAGTCCTGATTTGCTATCATCGGCGGACCAGGACACCTATGTAGATTATTTTGCATGTGGCTAGATATATACTGCGAGTTCTAACATTTTTTTTAAACTGCCCATTAAATGGCACTTTAATTCCATTCTATGTACTCACACACGAGCACTGGGAGGAATTGCATGTGATTCAGCCAGGAATCCACCACATTCCTGTTCGAATCGCATTCAACTCTTTGCATTGCGATTTGCACCTATTCATTTTGTATAGGTGCAAATATCACTGAAAAGTATCGGCTTCTGTATCGGGACCAATTGGGCGAGTACAGATACTCACGCAAATGCTTGGTATTGGTGTATTGGCACTGATACCGATGCATCTCTAGTATTTACAATATATTTATACAAATGGACAGTCAACTTACCTGTGGGATAGTAAAATATTCACTGAATCCATTCTGTAATATTAAAATGGGATTTCCTTCTTTATAACCACTAACTGTTTCCTGAACAATGGACTGAAAGCTCAGATTGAAAAATGGAGTCTGGGAAGGGCTTCTGTATACAAGGAAGAGCAATAGATTAATGTTAAATACACTGTGCATAATAAAACATATCATATCGAACCAAAATGGCTTTTAAAATGTAAAGCTACTAATGTTTATTTGAATGCAAGAAAATATCAATGCTCATTGGCTTCTGATATGACCAGAACATTACTTTTCAATGCAAAAGAAAAAGTGGAAGGAAAGTCAAAAAACTAAGTAAGCTTAAAAAGGAAGTAAACTCTCCCACTCTGATGCTTCTTTTCATTTAGTCCATTATAATAAGCAATTTTCAAACTATAGCCACTGTAATCAAGCCCAAATCGCATATTACTTACTGTTTAAAGCAACGTTAAAAATCTTGTTTCCAGGGGTTAGGCAGCGCCATCTTAAGTATTGTTTTCTGAGTCCACAGTGGCGTGCAATTCCGCCCTTACATTGAGCACTTTCTGTACGGTTAACCAAGCCTCCTTCTCAATCCAAAGTTTCTATGGCAACCCTGCTTCCCTGTTCATAGCTGACTTGTTTTATTTCATAGTATTTACTTGTGCCGATTATCTAATGTTTGCCTTAGTCAGTCTTATCAGCTTCGGCTGATAAGACTGCAGTAATGCTGTCCCATGACCTGTTTTACACTGCATGTAATGTCACATAGTCACATGGGGTGTAGGAGGAAGCTCTGAATGATTCTGTAGTCTCCTGGGAATTCAGTGTTGTGCCATAGGAAGTCCTGATAATAGATAAAGTGCACAGAGTGTGCTGTAAATCAGGGGAGATCTGGGCATGCTCAGTGACGTCATTCTAAAGAACAAAAAGGATTACAAAAATACTAAGCAAGTAAGGAAATATCTACAAGCAGTGTTCATTTGGGTTTTTATGCTGATTTACATGGGACAAAGTTGTGGGAGAGTTTATAACCACTTTAAATTCTCTTCCATCCCCATTTTAAGCCTATTGTATCCAACCTATAAAAGGAAAGATGCCTATACTTATCTATTCTGAAGTCACTCTGGGCTAGTCACATGATCTCTCCAGCACTGGTTTTAGTGTAGAGGAGAGATGTCTGACAAAGGCTGCAGAGCCTGGGCGATGACGTCACCCATAGGCTTACTATGAGGCATCTGTGTCAGCTGTCCCTGCTTTGCACTAAAGTCGGTGCTGGGACCCAATCATTTGAAAAGACCAAAGCAACTTTAGAATAGGTGGGCATACACCTCTTTCCTTTTACAGGGGAAATAGAGTAAGCTTAGGATGGGGGTGGGAAAAGATTTAAGTTTAGTTAGGTTTTTGACTTGCCTTACACTTTAACCACTTCAGCCCTGGAAGGTTTTACTCCCTTCCTGACCAGAGCACTTTTTACAATTTGGCACTGCGTCACTTTAACTGGTAATTGCGCAGTCATGCAATGCTGTACCCAAACAAAATTTGCATCTTTTTTTCTCCCCCATAAATAGAGCTTTCTTTTGTTGCTATTTGATTACCTCTGCAGTTTTTTTTTTTGCGCTATACACAAATAAATTGACAATTTTGAAAAAAAAAATTATATTATATTATATATATATTTTTTTACTATAATAAATATCCCAAAATGTTTTTAACCACTTCAATAACAGGCACTTGCGCCCCTTCCTGCCCAGGACAATTTTTAGCTTTCAGCACTGTCACGCTTTGAATGACAATTGCGTGGTCATGCAACACTGTACGCAAAGTACATTTTTATCATTTTCTTCCCACAAATAGAGCTTTCTTTTGGTGGTATTTGATCACCTCTGTGGTTTTTATTTTTTGCTAAACAAACTAAAAAAAGAACAACATTTTTGAAAAAAATTTTTTTTTTCGTTTCTATCATAAAACTTTGTTTTCCCCTTCACTGACGGGCACTAATGATATGCAGCACTAATGGGCACCAATAGGTGGCACTGACAAGTACTGACAGGTGTTACTGCTGGGTAGTGATTGGCACTGTGGTGGGCAGGGATTGGCATTGTGGGGAGCAGTGGCAGAATTTATTGTTTTTACATTGCTGGGCACTGGTTGGCAGGTGATTTGTACATTTGAGGGGGCTGTGCTGATAAACAATGTGCTGATTATCAGGACAGACCCCCCCCTTTGACAGGGGGAGCCATCGATTGGCTCTCAATGTCAGTGTGAACCAAGAAATGCTGTTTACCGGCACTTCCTGGTTCACGCGATGATCAGCTGTGATTGGTCACAGCTGATCACGTGGTAAGAAGCCTCTGACAGAGGCTTCTCATTACGATTGGAGATGCGGGGTGTCAGACCCCATGGGCGCGTGCCAGCATGTTATCCTGCTGGACGTCATATGAGGCCCAGTTAGGATAACAGAACCACTTCCCGCCCGTCCTTCTGCATACGGCGGGCGGAAAGTGGTTCAAAAACAAATTTCTTCATCAGTTTAGGCCAATATATATTCTTCTACATATTTTTGGTAAAAAAATAAAAATAAATAAAAATCGCAATAAGCGTATATTGATTGGTTTGCACGGAAGTTATAGCGTCTACAAACTATGGGAAAGATTTATTTTTTTAATAATTTATTATTATTATTATTTTTACTAGTAATGGCGGTGATCTGCAATTTTTAGCGGTATTGCAAGATTGTGATGGACAGACTGGACACTATTGACACATTTTTTGGGACCATTGACATTTATGCAGCGATCAGTGCTATAAAACTGCACAGATTACTGTGTAAATTACACTGGTAGGGAAGGGGTTAACACTAGGGGGCGATCAAGGTGTTAAATGTGCGTTTCACTCAGTGTGTTCTAACTGTATGGGAATGGAACTGAGTAGGAGAGGAGACATATTAAGTAGTAGTTTCTACTTAAACAACATGTCTCCTCTCCTCTGACAGCACAGGGATTTGTGTGTTTGCTGGCACAATTTAATAGGTTGTGTAACCATAAAATGTTCATCCACAAATGGCAGCCTCCACAAGGTGATTAGCAGAAAAATCCAGCTGGAGCTAGTGTATAATAGAGAAGAGAGAGGCCTCTAAGTGTAGCAATATGGTTTCATGTAATGAAGGCCCAATATTTATCAACTCACTTGGTTGATGATCAAAAGAGGCACATCTACTGTGTTTCCCCGAAATTAAGACCTACCCCAAAAATAAGCCCTACTGTGATTTTTGGGGAGGGCTGCAATAAGACCTACCCCAAAAATAAGCCTGAGTTTGGAAGCGTTGTGTTGTGTGGGTTAGACTGTGTATGTTTCTGTGGTGAATACCTTCGTTGCGGCGCTGCTCAGCTGATCCCCAGCTGCTCTCCTCCTCTTCTGCCAGCTGTCGGTGGGGGATCTCAGGCCCCCCTCCCTCTGCATTGCTGGAGTGTGAAAAGACCGTTCAGGCAGTACATGGAAGCGCCGAGCGGCGCTCAGCTGATTCCCCGCTGCTCTCCTTCTGTCAGCATTCTGCAGGGGTTCTCGGGCCCCCCTCCCTCTGCAGTGCTCAGAGCATGGAAGACTGATCAGGTGGGTCATGCAAGCGCTGAGGAAGGCGCTGTAGGAAGGTACGGTGCACACTTTACATTGTATAGGGCTGTAATGCAGTGCATTTTATGATTTTACAGGCACTTTTAATTCCATTACGCTGGCCACTAGGGATTTCTGACAGGCAGGGAGGGAGATGTGGAGAGAAGACAGCACATAACAAGCCCTAACCCGAATATAAGCCGTACTGGGTCTTTTGTTGAAAACATTTATATAAGACCCAGGCTTATTTTCAGGGAAACACGGTAAGTATGCACGCATCCGGGGTAAAGCTGTCCACATAGACCATCCTCCGCACCGTCGGCTCTCACTGCTGTCAGTCTGAAATCGTGACTGGGAAGACTACCCTGCAGTAGAGCAATCCGAAAACAAGGCTTGAAGCGCAGCTTAGAAAGGTGGATGGTCTATGTGGACACCTTTACCTCAGATGCCTCCATACTTAGATGTGCCTCTTTTAATCATCAACCATGTGAGTTGCTAAATGTTGTACCTTTATTAAATGTAACCATATTGCTACACTTAAGAGGCGTCTCTCTTCTCTTTTATACCCAGTTGTGACATGATGCTACTCTTATGTCAAGACATGGCTTGTTTATTAAGTAAAAATTTATAAGAAATAAATAAATAATTGCTGGTCTTGCAAAAACGCTCTCAAACTGTATCAATATTTGGTGTGTCCACCATTACTTTTAAGTCTGCATCAATTCTCCCAGGTATACTTGCACACCATTAAGGATTTTGCAGGCATATGGTCAAGTGCACAATTACACCAAATAAGTGCTAATGATCAACAAGGTAACACGTGTACTAAAATATATCCATTAAATCAAAGATAATCAGCTGTGTCTAATAATTAAACTAGGTGAGGAAAAGGCATGCTCTGCTAACAAGTTGAGATTGTGGAAGACCGTTCAGTGTAGAGCTGCACGATTAATCGTTATCGCAATTTTTCCCCCCTTGCGATCTTGACAAAGTATTTTCCCGATTTTTTCTATGCAGATAATTCTCTTTTCTACTGAAGCCACAGCCGTCAAAAGAAAAAAAAAACTAAAAAAACTGGGCTGTCTGCCAAGCATCACCAACATTCCTCATCTGCAGAACTAAGTATAAACATTGTAACAATTTGTCCTTTAGACCAAATGAATACACTTCAGTTTGTAAATGAGGGAAGTTCAACCACTAAACCTTTTTCTTACATTTGCTGGTTTCAAGGTGAAATCATTATTTTTTGCTCAAAAATTACTTAGACATATATAACATTATATATATATATATATATATATATATATATATATATATATATATATATATATTTTTTTTTTTAGCAGAGACCTTAGGGAATAAAATGGTGGTTGTGGCAATATTTTATGTCACACTGTATTTGCGCAGCAGTCTTTCAAATGCAATTTTTTTGGAAAAGAGATACACTTTAATGAATTAAAAAAAACTAAACAGTAAAGTTAGCCCAATGATTTTTGTATAATGTGAAAGATGTTACGTTGTGAGAGAATCGTGATCTTTATTCTAAGTAAAAAAAATAGCGATTCTCATTTTGGCCAGAATTGTGCAGCTCTAGTTCAGTGTAAAAACGAAAAAGGAAACACACAAAAACATTTGCAAGACCGAGTACAGAAGGAAAATACGGGGAGGAGGATTGAGAGCCTTACCTTACCGCATTAACAAGGCTACTCACAGGTAAAAATTTCAAGGAAGATCGGTGATTATCTGGTGTGCTCCTCCAAGCACTGTTGCTTGGAGGAGCAACAGTGCTGTAAGAAATATTGGTAACTGTAAGCCCTTGTACACACGGTCGGACATTCCGACAGAAAATGTCCGATCGGACCGCGTTGTCGGATAATCTGACCGTGTGTGGGCTTCATCTGACTTTTTCCGTCGGAATGTCCGACCAACAAAGTTTGAGAGCTGGATATAAAAAATTTCCGACAACATGATCCGATCGGACTTTGCCCGATCGTTTATAGAGAATTCCGATCGGACAAAGTGCCACGCATGCTCAGATCACATTCTTAGACCAAAGCTATTGGCTACTAGCCTGAACGTAGTCCCGTCATAACTAAATAACGTCATCACGTTACGAACGATCCGATTTTCCGACAACTTTGTCCGACCGTGTGTATGCAACACCAGTTTCGGACAAAATCGGTCGGACAAAATCGGACGGATTTTGTTGTCGGAATGTCCAACCGTGTGTACAAGGGCTAAGAAATATTGGTACAGTTATAGTTACAGTTAATAATTCCTAAAGTTACCATTACTCCCTGTTGGGACTACACACTTTTCCACCCATTTTTATCAGCGTTACTGTTGCAGGTACATTTTTGATAGTACCAATTAATACTTTAGCTATTATGTAGCTTTTGATTTAATGTGTACAGATTATTACACTAGCCATTCTCTCAACACACTAGCTTCTCAACTTATCCTCCTTCTCTATCTTCTTAGGACCTAGTGCCTTTGTTCGCCTCAGTGTTTTTCCCAGTCTCACTCAGCGTAACCCCCCTGCTTTTTATTGGGGGAAAGAAAGGGGAGGGTCCTCCAGGATTTCCCTGCCCATTGGCAGCAACAATATACATTCCAGAACCACATTTAATACTATCCTCGTATGGGAACCTTGGATACTGGGAAGCCATGCATCTTATTTGACCAGTTCTGCTGTTTTTAATGAATACTTTGTTACATTTATATAACACCTTACCCCTATATGTAAGTACAAAGATAAAACCGCATATAACGCTTGTACATTACTTCCTTGTCCTAATATCCTGTTATTTGTATCCTCCATCAGAATTACACTCTATGCTTTACCCCTGAAGAAGGAGACCACAAGAGCTCCGAAATGTGTAGGGTGATAAGCTCTATAGCTAATTGTATCCTGTATAGGCGATTAGCTTACTAGCCAAATTGTACTGTATAAACTGTTTTGTTGTTCATAAACTACTTTTTATGACATGATTTTATATCAATTTAATGAATAAATAAAATTGTTCTTATTCTATTCTACTGTTGTACGTGCCTCACAAGTCCACCACCAGGGTTTTTTCTCTTTTTCGTAGTTTCCATATTGGATGTGGCACAACAAATTCACATAGCACTGCCGTTCTATACTATATCTCAGACATAGAAACAAGTCCACTTGACTTGCTATGCATGAAAACAAAAGAATTGATGTGCAGAAAAATGCCAACAGGTGCTCTAGTCTAGACTGAGGAGTCCAAATGTAAACCATTTGGCTCCAACAGTAGACAATTTCTTCACCAAAAGGTATGGAAAGTTGTATAAGATGAGAGGGTGAAGGAAACAGTGAAGGATGAAGGATAATCAATGTTCCGAGTCTGTCTGAAATAACAGGAAAAGACAAAAGCAACAAAAACAGCCTAAATCCACAGATCATCACTGTAAGTTCTCCTAAATAGTAGGAACAACCTACCTGCGGAGTTCCTTTAACATTGTTAACAAGTAGGACCATGGAGAATTGGTGCTGTTTTTAAAAGGCAACAGGGTGGACACATTGAGGATGATGATGATGATGAACCCAAAGCTTATATATATATATATATATATATATATATATATATATATATATATATATATATATATATATATATATTTTTTTTTATACTTATCTTAAAACAAAATATTAAATACCATATAATGAAATGTTCACACTAATGGATGCTTACATAGTGTTTCCCTGATAGAAATAGCCAAGAAATGGAGAGTTATCAATGGAGGACTGAACACACAGGAATGGAAACCAGTCTGGTGCACGATTCTTTTCCTGGACGCTACAAAGCTGGTCAAATGGTGGAGAAACATTGCCACCAAAAACTCCAGAGTAACAGGAACCATTAAAAAGTGCTATCATGCTGGAGTTGCATTCCTATAACAACATAAGACAAAACATATTTTGTTAACAGTGCTTTCAAAGTAAAGACATTAAACTATTCATACAAAGAGTGCGAAAATGGGGGCCTGAATATAATTCCAAGAGTTTGCGGCAAGTATCGATAATTGTATTGATTATAAAACATACCTTAAATAAAATTTAAACCCTCTTCTTAGGGACTATACTTATTACTCTGCTCCATGCACCCTGCCCATGCGTATATACCATATCTGAGACCAGCAAACTTTTCTATCAGAGCTCTCCAGAGCCAAAATCCTATGAGAACCATGGTCTAACTATGACCCTATCATACTGTACAATATTGCAACTCCCTCGCACAAAGGCCCCATGAGACCACCTAGCCACTTACCGACGAGTTGTCAGGTAAGTAAAATGGGGGGGGGGGGGGCTGGGGGCGCAGGCAGTGTCAGATGTTTTTTCACCTTAATGCATAGAATGCATTAAGGTGAAAAAACATTTATCTTTACAACCCCTTTAAGGGTTTGGGCGATTTCACTCACACATATCCCACAGTTAGATTGCATATAAGTAGGTCAGTTGCATACAGCTAGATTCTCCTCACAGAAAGCAGTACACACAAAGCACTGTGGGTGACGTCACTGGCACCTCCCATATTCTACTAGCGTATAGCCTGCTTTAGGGAACTCTCAAGACTTCTAACCACCTGGTGTTCCATCCCCCTGTCTTGATTCACGGAATACACATTATTAAAGTGTCATATCTACTCCTTAATGACATCGGAAAATGGGATAAAATGTGGACAATAGCAGCAAAATGCTCCACCAATATCTTGGGCCAAGAAAATGCACATAAAGCACTATTCTTGTGGTATATGACCCTGAACTACATGGCCAAATTCACTTCTATTGTCTCTCCACTTTGTTTTCAGAGATGCAAGGCACAGGACCACTCTACTCCACATTTGGTGGCAGTGCCCAAAAGTTAAAAAAAAAAAAAAAATACGGATACAAGGTTATAACCTAATTAAAACCAGTGCTAATCAAAATATAGTTTGTAACCCTTGGGAAGCATTAAAGCAGAACTTCACCTGAAATTGGAAGGTCCACTTACCCTCCTGCTCCCCTCTTCTCATTGCAAACTCTTTTATTCGCCGTCCTTTCTAAGGCGGTATCTAATTCAGGGCCAAAGACTAAAGCCGCGTACACACGGGCGGACTGTATGGCCTACTTAGTCCGTCAAAACACATTTCAGCGGACAGTCCGCTCGTGTGTGGGCTTCAGCGGACTTTTTCAGCGTGCAGTCTGGCGTACTAAGTATTTCAGAATTTCCGTAATACTGTCCGTCATACTATGGTTTCAGCGGACAATCCGCTCGTCAGTAGGCTAGTTCGATGGACTAAGAATGGCGCATGCTCAGAAAGGATTTACACGGCGAAAGGTTGCATTGCTGTGTATTGGACTTCCTATTTCTAGTCCCGTCGTACGTGCTGTACACGTCATCGCGCAAGCTTTCGACGGACTGTTTGTGCATCCGTGTGTGGTCAAGTCTGTTCATTCGAAAGTATGACGGACTGTCCGTCGGATTGTATGACGGACTAAGTAGGCCATACAATCCGCCTGTGTGTACGCGGCTTTAGTCTCCTGTAAAAGGGACACTGCACAGGCGTGTTTTGGACACCATGCCTCCCCCCAAGTTTTCATCCAGACTGACCTCCTAGCTGTGACGGAAAGCGCTGCAGTCTTAGCTGTAAATTTTACGGAAGTAGCTGCATCAGAAATGAAACTTGTCACCTAGAAAAGCATAGGGAAGGTTTTTAAGAGCTCCCCCCTAGGAGTGCCTGCTTTTAGGTGTTCTTGTAGTTGTGATAACCAGAACTCCAGATTTCTAGCCACACAAGAAGTGGCTAGAGCTGGTTTCAGGCCTGCCATAGAAGCATCCCAGGTCCTTTTTAAGACTATGTCTGGTCTCCTGTTCATTGGGTCCTTTAAATGACCCATATCCTCGAAAGCAAGGTCAGACTGTTTTAACACTTTGGACAGAGGGGCGTCTAGTTTTTTTTCTTCCCAGACCGGCTCTGGGCTCCTGTCGAAGGAAAATCTTCTTTTCAGGGACTTTGGAAAGAAGAATTTCTTATCTGGTTTTGCCCACTCATTACAGACAAGGTCAGAAAGTATCTTATGTATAGGGAATACTTTTGTCTTCTTTTTCCCCAGGGCCTCATATATCTTATCATGTCTGGACAATTGAACTTCTTCTTCATCAATTTCCAGCGTATCATAAATAGCACTCAACAGCTCATCTACTTCCTCAAGAGACAGCTTGTATTTTGCAGCTTTGTTAGCTACAGCCTGATCCTCATCCTGGTCTGAGCCTGCGTCAGAGGATTCAGGGCTAACATGTGGCTATACTCCCTAACTGTACGGGGCTCCTCGGAGCTGGGAGTTGTAAGACCTGGTGAAGAGGCAATCGCAGCTGCTCTACTGGTGGAAGCAGACGTGCTTACATTTGCGATTAACTCCCTGAGAGATTTAAAGGTTGACACCATCTTATCTTTAAAAGGAGCTAAGGAATTTAGCCAAAGGAGAGGCTGCCTCTGTTTTAAGTGAGCCTGCAATACACTGTCTGCATAAAGATTTGTTAGAGCCTGAAGATAGCTTGTTTCCACAATTAGGGCACTTTTTGTGGCCTGACTTGTCCTCCCTTGGAGCCTCCTTAGCCTGAAAATAAAAAAAATAGATGAACTCGGCATCAAAAACCCTTTAACCCTCTTCAAAAAACCTGTGCTGCAACCACCAAACTGCATATACCCGGGACAGTGAGGTATCCACCATCATGGGGTACTACAGGTCTCAGCCTTACAACTACCCACATGAAAAATCACAGTACAGGGCTTGCTCAGCAGCCTACCTGGGTTTGGCTGGTGCCTGCGTCCGCCGGAGCATCCTGGGGATTAGCCACCATGGTCCCCCCGTCTTGCTCCAGATCCCGCTGCTAGTCTGGTATTGCTGGACATTGGTCGGGAATAGTAGGCCCAGCCTGGGCTTTCCCCTTCCTCCTTAACGCCTCCGGAGACCCAGAACCGGAAGTCTCGGCACACAGTGATGATGTAGTTCTGCCGGAAAAGACGCAAATGGCATCTCCGGCTCCCACCAAAAATGAACCTGGGGGAACCTGCCTCACCCTGTCTCTGGCACACCTCTGCACTGGAAGAAGGCGGGGGGGGGTAACAGGGTCTGCTCCTTAACATGCTGGACGGTACCAGAGCCTTGAATAGGATAAGGTAGGAACTTCATTGGAGCTGATGGATAGGATCCAGTCCTCCCCCCCCCCCCCCATGCGGTCTCCTACTCCCTTCAGGCAGCCCCTGAGAGATGAATTCCTCTCCTGGTTCCTGGCAACATGTTTCTCCGATGGAGGAAACACAAATGACTGACCAGGGACCTGAGGGACCGCCTTTTGAACTGTGGCAATGTGTTTCCTGTGTCGATGGGAGGGACTCCATCCCTCAAGGGCTGTCCTGGACGACAACTGGGGAAAAAAAAAATCGAATAGTTCCATAGTTACTGCTTTTGTCTTTACCTCTCCACTCTCATTTTTTGTTGGTCTTTACTAAGCTCAAACTGCCAATTCTTCCCAGTCCTAACATTGTTAACTATAATGGTTTTATTATTATTATTATTATTATACAGGATTTATATAGCGCCAACAGTTTGCGCAGAGCTTTACAAAATGAAGGCAGACAGTACAGTTACATTACAATTTGGTACAAGAGTAATCAGAGGGCCCTGCTCATTAGAGCTTACAATCTAAAAAGGGAGGGTCAATTGTTACAAAAGGTAATAGCTGTGGGGGTGAGCTGATGGAGGAAGTAAAAACAGTGTATTAGTTAGAAGCAGGATAGGCTTCTTTAGAGAGAAGGGTTTTCACTGATCGCCTAAAGATGGTTAGATTAGGAGATATTTGGACAGATTGGGGGAGTGAGTTCCAAAGGATAGGAGAAGCTCTCGAGAACTCTTGGAGGCGAGCATGGGAGGTGGTCACAAGGAAGGTAGAGAGCAGGAGGTCTTGGGAGTACCAAATAGAGCAGTTTTGGTTGATATTTTAAGCCTAGTTGTGCATGGCTTTGTAAATTGTTGTTAGTACTTTGAATTTTATTTGTTGGGCGAGTGGAAGCCAATAGAGGGATTGGTAGGGAGGGTTAGCAGACACTGAATGGTTGGTAAGGCGGGCAAGTCTGGTAGCAGCATTCATGATGGACTGGAGGAGGGATAGCTTATGTAAAGGTAATCCAATGAGGAGAGAGTTGCAGTAGTTAAAAGGTGAGAGATAACCAGGGAGCAAAATTAGAAGCTTTGTGGTGTCATTGGTAAAAATAAGCCATATTCTGGAGATGTTGCAGAGGTTGGGGCAGCATTATTTGGACAGGGATTGGATGTGGGGCTAACTCCAAGAATATATAATACAAAAGCACATGATTGAATAAACTCATACCTGATCACAACAGCAGAGAATGTCACATGCTCCAGCTGTCAGGTTACATGGGCACGATCCTAGAGGTTGGTACACTTGATTGGGTATCACAGTCTTATTATCTGTGTACAAAAACAAAACATTTTTGCTTTAATTCTAAATTTACATCATTTAAGAGGCATTCCAGCCTATACCATGCAAAATCATCTGCTAAAGTAGAACTATAGGCAAAACTTGTTTTCCATTTAGGATAGAGTAAGGGGGAGGGGGGGGGGGGGTTTAACCCCCGTCAGGATTTTTTTTTCACAAGAAGTGAGAGGAAATCCCTGCAAATTAAAGCAGAACTTCAGGATTGAAAAAAAAATCCCCCATCAGTACACCCTCCTCTCCCCACACAAAACACTAAACAGTTATTACTTTTGTGAAATTTCTTACCGTTTAAGAGATATGACTGATTTCATTTTCAGGAAGTCAGCTCTGTGATTCAGAAAATGCATCATCTTTTCTGGCAGGGAGGATCTCTTAGAACAGTGATTGTATCGTATCCTCTTCTCTCTCTCTAACTGTAATCAGACTACATTTCCCACAAATCCTTGGGATGGGAGTGAATGTGGGAGGTACACTAGGCTTGTGCATGTAAATGTCAACTCGCTCACTTCAACATAAATCACACCCCTCATTCTGCAGCCAGCAAGCCATACATAACACACGGTATGATAGGTTACAGCCTTATAAATGAAAAGCATTTTAATATAAATGCAATGCAAAGCATTTTAATATAAATACAAACCGGTGCTGCATATCAGTCCCTGATGTCCCGCCCCCTGCCGTTATTATGATTGACAGCGTACTGTGCCAATATATGGCACAATCTGCACAGTGCACTGTCAATCATAATAACAGCACAATTGGCACAGTGCACTGTCAATCATAATAACAGCACAATTGGCACAGTGCACTGCCAATCACAATAACGGCGGAGGCGGGACATCAGCGAGCGGTGTTCTTGTATACAATACCCGACACAGTGGGAGATCCCTGTTGTGTCATACAACTGATTACTGATAATAATCCCCGCTCCCAGATACCAGGCGGGGGGTGGCGACGACTGTCAGGGAGCAGAAGAGGAGGAGGAGGAGGGGGAGGAGGATGATGAGGATGAGGAGGATGAGGAGGAGAAGAGGAGAAGGCAGACACCTCCTCTGTGGGTGGCACAGACCGGGGGCTGCGAAACCCCTTCCGCCCACAACATGTCTGTTTCCTCCCTGCTCTTTCAGAGGACTACAACGGCGCGTGTCTTACAAACAGGAAATCCGCAGGCAATAACGTTTTTTCAGCAAGTTCAGCAGCCTATTACAGAGGAACTACAGAGCTCAGAAGAACATGGATGGTGAAGGTAGGAGATCAGCAACAAGGACATGGAGAATAAAAAAAATCTCCAGAACTATTGTCCCCATAAGAAGATTTTTCCTTTATTACTTTTCTGTGGACAACCAAAAATGTTATGATTTTCTTTTCCTTCCACTTTCAATAATAATGGTAAACATGACAAATAGAGAGGATGAATCTCCTTAAAGAAGAAGTAAAGTCTCCTTGTTTAATTGTACCTACAGGTAAGCCTATAATAAGGCTTACCTATAGGTACTGTAAATATCTCCTAATCTTGACCATTTAGGTGATATTTATATGCACGCAGTCATTTGCGCCTGCATTCTGAAGGACCGGCTCCTAAGTGCATTCGCAGTAGCGACATCATCGCGGCTCCGGCCAATCACAGCGTCAGAGCCCACGAACCTGAAAGAAACACTGGGGATGATGTCAGACATTGCAGCGGAGTGCGGGCGCTTCTACAGGGCTTTGTTCTATGGGAAGTGTTTCAGAAAGAGCTAGTATGCGATGCATACTAGCTCATTATGCCTTTTTCTTACAGGTTTATTTAACTCATCTTGTTTCAACTGGGTAAATGAGTTTTTCCATTTACCGATATGATCCCAAAAGACGACCAGCCATTAAAAGCAAAAGCAGCAAATTAAAAGCAGCTTGATGCAACTTTTAGGCTAGGTTCACACCTATGCATGTAGCTGCAAGAATCATCGCTTCTGTTCCCACACCCGCAGCCAAAACGCGCTGCTCCTATGAGAATCGCGGGGCTGCTATTCATTCAGAATGGCATCTCCACATGTTTCAGCATGCAGTGCGTTTGCAGGAACCGCAGGGAAATCAAATCGCATGGTCAAAAAGATGAAATGATTTCCATGCGCCTTGTGTTTTTAAAAAGAGTGCATGCACTTTTGTTTTGCGGAAATGCAGGCACAGCAGCCTATTAAATGAACCGTGCAAGCGTGACCCTCATAAAATGCGGCAGCATGAACCTAGGGTTAGGCAAATCAAAGCAAGCCAGAAGCAAAATTGCATTTGACTTTACAGATGTTATATATATATATATATATATATATATATATATATATATATATATATATATATATATATATATATATATATATATATATGACCCTCGTCTACATCACAGGCAGAAGAGACCACCAGATTACCAACAAAATGGACTAAACCAACTGGTGCATTACAACAATAACATTAAAAACTAAAGGAATGAGCAGGTAGCCTGGACTCCCTGTTTGCATTTTAACCACTTTAAGACCGGACCATTTTGCTGGTAAATGACCAGAGGTCTTTTTACACTTTGGCACTGCGCTGCTTTAACTGGTAATTGCGCGGTCATGCAATGTTGTACCCAAACAAAATTTGCGTCCTTTTCTTCCCACAAATAGAGCTTTCTTTTGATGGTATTTGATTGCCTCTGCGATTTTTATTTTTTGCGATATAAACGTAAAAAGACCGCAAATTTTGAAAAAAAATGATATTTTCTACTTTTTGTTATTAGAAAAATCCAATAAACTCAATTTTAGTCATACATTTAGGCCAAAATGTATTCAGCCACATGTCTTTGGTAAAAAAAAAGTCAATAATTGTATATTTATTGGTTTGCGCAAAAGTTGTCACATCTACAAACTAAGGTACGTTTTCTGGAATTTACGCAGCTTTTAGTTTACGACTGCCTATCTCATTTCTTGAGGTGCTAAAATGGCAGGGCAGTACAAAACCCCCCCAAATGACCCCATTTTGGAAAGTAGACCCCCTAAGGAAATTGATAAGAGGCATGTTGAGCCCATTGAATATTTTATTTTTTTGCCTCAAGCGATTGAATAATGACAAAAAAAAAATTTTTTTTTTTTTTTTACACAAAGTTGTCACTAAATGATATATTGCTCACACATGCTATGGGCGTATGTGAAATGACACCCCAAAATAAATTCTGCTGCTTCTCCTGAGTACGGGGATACCACATATGTGGGACTTTTTGGGAGCCTAGCCGCGTACGGGGCCCCGAAAACCAAGCACCGCCTTCAGGCTTTCTAAGGGCGTAAATTTTTGAGTTCACTTCTCACTACCTATTACAGTTTTGAAGGCCATAAAATGCCAAGATGGCACAAAACCCCCACAAATGACCCCATTTTAGAAAGTAGACACCCCAAGCTATTTGCTGAGAGGCATGTTGAGTTCATGGAATATTTTATATTTTGCCACAAGTTGCGGGAAAATTACAAACTTTTTTTTTTTTTTTTTTTTTTCACAAAGTTGTCACTAAATGATATATTGCTCACACATGCCATGGGCATATGTGAAATGACACCCCAAAATAAATTCTGCTGCTTCTCCTGAGTACGGGGATACCACATATGTGGGACTTTTTGGGAGCCTAGCCGCGTACGGGGCCCCGAAAACCAAGCACCGCCTTCAGGCTTTCTAAGGGCGTAAATATTTGACTTCACTCCTCACTACCTATTACAGTTTTGAAGGCCATAAAATGCCAAGATGGCACAAAACCCCCACAAATGACCCCATTTTAGAAAGTAGACACCCCAAGCTATTTGCTGAGAGGCATGTTGAGTCCATGGAATATTTTATATTTTGCCACAAGTTGCGGGAAAATTACAAACTTTTTTTTTTTTTTTTTTTTTTTCACAAAGTTGTCACTAAATGATATATTGCTCACGCATGCCATGGGCATATGTGAAATGACACCCCAAAATAAATTCTGCTGCTTCTCCTGAGTACGGGGATACCACATATGTGGGACTTTTTGGGAGCCTAGCCGCGTACGGGGCCCCGAAAACCAAGCACCGCCTTCAGGCTTTCTAAGGGCGTTACAGTTTTGAAGGCCATAAAATGCCAAGATGGCACAAACCCCCCCCAAATGACCCCATTTTGGAAAGTAGACACCCCTAAATTTAGGGGTACACTAGTGAGACTAGGTAATAAATGGCGGGTGCCCTGAAACTATAAAAAAATAACTAACCAACCAGCGTCACCTGTAACAGTTATATGGTGATCACTGGTGAAAGGGTTAACTAGGGGGCAATCAGGGGGCTTTATGCGGTAGTATATGGGGGTCCCTGGCGCTATAAAAAGCTGCGGCGAACCTAAATACCTACTTGCCTAACTAGCGTCACCTGTGACACTAATACAGCGATCAGAAAAACGATCGCTTATTAGGCTGGGTTCACACTGGAGCGATGCGGGAACGCCACGAATGCGCGGCGGGTTCCCGCATCGCATGCCTCCCGGCGGCAGTTCACACTGCCCTATGCGAACTGCTGGGAGTGTCAGTGAAATGTTACTGACACCCCCAGATCAGTTCGCATATCGCAGTGCGATCTGAAAACTCGGATCGCATGGTGTGAACACCCATGCGATCCGATTCTGCTGCGGGCCAAAAAAAGGGTCCCGTGCGAATTTGCGGCGGGTGCGGCGGGTGTGGCGGGTGCGGCGAATGGCTGAACTCGAATCGCACAGAGATCGGATGTGATTTGCACTGCAGTGCGGTGCGAATCACATCCGTTCTCAAACCGCTGCAATCTGAACCCAGCCTTAGTGACACTGGCGACGGGGGGTGATCACGGGGTTAAACCTTTATTGGGGGGGTTAGGGGGGTACCTTAGAACTAAAGGGGGCTAACCCTAACTGCCCTAACAGTTATTAGTCACAAATGACACCCGCCGGGTGATCAGGGGGTTAAACCTTTATTAGGTAATAAATGGCGGGTGCCCTGAAACTATAAAAAAATAACTAACCAACCAGCGTCACCTGTAACAGTTATATGGTGATCACTGGTGAAAGGGTTAACTAGGGGGCAATCAGGGGGCTTTATGCGGTAGTATATGGGGGTCCCTGGCGCTATAAAAAGCTGCGGCGAACCTAAATACCTACCTGCCTAACTAGCGTCACCTGTGACACTAATACGGCGATCAGAAAAATGATCGCTTATTAGGCTGGGTTCACACTGGAGCGATGCGGAAACGCCGCGAATCCGCGGCGGGTTCCCGCATCGCATGCCTCCCGGCGGCAGTTCACACTGCCCTATGCGAACTGCTGGGAGTGTCAGTGAAATGTTACTGACACCCCCAGATCAGTTCGCATATCGCAGTGCGATCTGCAAACTCGGATCGCATGGTGTGAACACCCATGCGATCCGATTCTGCTGCGGGCCAAAAAAAGGGTCCCGTGCGAATTTGCGGCGGGTGCGGCGGGTGTGGCGGGTGCGGCGGGTGCGGCGAATGGCTGAACTCGAATCGCACAGAGATCGGATGTGATTTGCACTGCAGTGCGGTGCGAATCACATTCGTTCTCATAAACCGCTGCAATGTGAACCCAGCCTTAGTGACACTGGCGACGGGGGGTGATCACGGGGTTAAACCTTTATTGGGGGGGTTAGGGGGGTACATTAGAACTAAAGGGGGCTAACTCTAACTGCCCTAACAGTTATTACAGTCACAAATGACACCAATGCAAAAAAAAAAAAAAAAAAAAAAAAATGACATTGGTGTCACTGTGACTGGGGGGCAGGGGTAATTGGGGGGGTGATCGGGGGGTAAAGGGGGGGTGTGAGTGTGCCTGGCATGTTCTACTGTGTGTGTAGAGTGTTGGTGCAACTCACCGATCCGCTCTCCTCCGTGTCGGAACGGAAAATACCGACACGGAGGAGAGAATACATCACTTCCTCTCCTGTGTTTACATTACAGGAGAGGAAGTGATGTCACGGGGGATTTCCATTCGTCGAGAGCGATCGCGAGGGGGTGGCCATGAATGAATGGCCGTCCCCTCATCCCTGATCTCTCCCGAACGAATGCCGACCGCCGCAGGCACCGGGGGGGGGCCCGATCGGGCCCCCCACCCGCGGGCAGGCATGGACTTATATATACGCCAATATGCCTGCCCGTGCCATTCTGCCGACGTATATCGTCGTGCGGCGGTCGGCAAGTGGTTAAAGTATAATTTTTAACCTTTTTATATTTGCATTTCGTCTGTAGAAGCAACTCAATGTTAGCCAATGTGTCTATGCACACTAGGATGTTAGGAGGCATATTTTAAAGTAGTTGTAAAGGCTTAGGCCGCGTACACACGGGCGGACTGTTCGCCCAACTTTGTCCGCTGAACAGTGTTTCAGCGGACAGTCCGCTCGTGTGTGGGCTTCAGCGGACAGTTTCAGCGGACAGTCTGACGAACAAAGTTTTTCGGAATTTCCGTAAGACTGTCCGCTGAAACTTGGTTTGAGCGGACAGTCCGCTCGTGTGTAGGCTTGTTCGTCAAACTAAGTTCCGCGCATGCTCAGAAAGGATTTACACGCCGAAGGTTGCATTGCAGTGTATAGGACGTCGTTTTTCGAGTCCCGTCGTATGCGCCGTTCACGTCATCGCGCACGCTTTCAGCGGACTGTTCGTTCATCGTGTGTGGTCAAGTCCGTTCATGCTAATTTTGAACGGACTGTTTGTCAAACTGTTTGACGAACCTAGTTGGGCGGACAGTCCGCCCGTGTGTACGCGGCCTTAGAGGTTTTTACCTTATTGCATTCTATGCATTAAAGTGGATGTAAACTCTTCATACACCCAGTGAAGCAAACATCCTTAGATGATACACAGAGATGAAACAAATCTCCCTACATAAGTTTTACATCCATATCTGCTGTCTTCACATTTATATACGGTTTAGAAAGTTCAGATTGTGTTAGGAAATTTTCTCTTCCTGTTCAACACAGAGTGTGATGTCTGGGCATACAGCCAAGATAGCTAAAATTGCTCATTGGAGAAAAGGAACACACACCCTCTCAACATAGACAGAGACTCTCAAGCCGGGTTCACACTGGTACGGTACGACAATCGTACCACTTTGGATCCGACTTTGCCCTGCAACTTGAAGTCAGACTTTGCTGAACAGGGATCCGACTTTGATCCCCAACAATACCAGGCTCTGCGTCTGGTATGAATCTTTAGGGGGAACTCCACGCAAAAATGTTAAAAAAACAAAACAAACAAAAAAAACGCCATGGATTCCTCCTCAAGGAGCATACCAGGCCCTTCGGACTGGTATGGTTTTAATGTGAACCCCCACACCATTTGGTCCCCTCACCATATCAGACCCTTATCCGAGCACACAGCCCACCGAACTGTACCAGGCCGTATGCCCTCAATGCGTGGTGGTGGGTACTTTGGGGTAGGGGTGCCCATGTTGATATAGACAAGGGCCTCTTCCCGACAACCCTGGCCGTTGGTTGTCCGGGTCTACAGGCGGGAGACTTATCAGAATTTGGAAGCCCCTTTTAACAAGGGGCCCCCCAGATTCCGCCCCTCCACCCTATGTGAATGAGTATGGGGTACCCTTACCCATTCACAAAAATAAAAAAGTATCAAAAATAAAACAAACACAGTACACAAGTTTTTTTTTAAGTAATTGTCAGGAAGAGGCCCTTGTCCTCAAGCATGGGAACAAAGTGATTTGGGGTGGGGGGGGGCAGGGCCCTCCTGCCCCAAAGCACCCACCCCCCCATGTTTAGGGCATGCGGCCTGGTACGGTTCAGGAGGGGGGCGCTAGCTCGTGCTCACCCCCTTTCCTGACCTACCGGGCTGTGTGCTCAGATAAAGGTCTGGTATAAATTTTGCGGGGGACCCCCATGCAGTTTTTTTCGGCGTGGGTGGGGGGGTTCTCCTTAAAATCCATCCCAGACCAAAGGGCCTGGTATGCTCTTGGAGGCTGGGTTCACACTTGTATGACAAACGCTCTGACATTGGGAGCTCATGTCGCATGATGTGTGCAAATCAATGATTCCCTATGAAAGCTGTCCTAACTGGTCTGACACAAGTCAGTCTGACTTTGAAAATGCCCCCTGCACTACTTTGGTCCGACTTTGGTCCTACGTCAGCCCATTAAATATCACTGAAGTCGGATCAAAGTAGGATCCTTGTCCTAACCATCCAAGTTGTGACATCTGACACAGTGATTACAGCAGCAGTAAAAGGAATTTACAATCACACTGGGATTGTTTTGATTGGTCAAAAGGACAAGTTGTACTATCTCAAAGTTGGAGCAAAATCTTAATTTTGTTCATTCAAGTCGGATGGAAGTAGGACCGAAGTAGGACAGATGTAGCAGGGCAAAGTCATATACCAGTCGTGTCATATCAGTGTGAACCCACCCGAAGGGGGAACCCATGCCGAGTTCCCCTTCAAGATCATCAGAGCACAAGTTGAATGTTGGTTAAGACGGCGATCCGACTTTGATCCGTCTTTAATGAGAATCAATGGGCTGAAGTAGGATCAAAGTAGTGCAGGGAGCATTTTCAAAGTTGGATCGACTTGTGTCAGACCAGTTAAGACGGCTCCCATAGGGAAACATTGATTTTCACACGTCATGCAGCATGAGCTCCCAATGTCGGAGCGTTTGTCGTACCAGTGTGAACCCAGCCTCAGAGGTGTTTTGTAACAGGGCAAGCTGCCTGCTAACCTGCTAACTGTTTCTAACTGCTGCCTGCAAACCCCCACCCACACAAATTTCAGGCTGCTTTTATCTGATGTGTCTGAGAGTTCTCAGGAGTTATCAGGCTGATAACAGAGGAACTTAGCTCTTTGAAGAGAGATAACAAAACACTGTAGATATATGTGCCCAGCTCAAATTTCATGAATTGGGTTTATATCCACTTTAAAAACCTTCTCTGCTGCATACGTTTCCCCAGTCCCTCCTTTATAGTTACCCAAGCTCGATCCTGATCCAGCGACGTGCACGAGAGCTTTAGCTCTCCCAAGTCTGTCCGATTTCACTGCACAGATTGGTAACACTGGCTCCTGTTGCTGCCAATCAAATTCTGTGATAAGCGAGAGTGGCCAAGTCACCCTGTCTGTGTCAATGTCGGCTTGGGAACGAGCCTGCATGAGTGCCCCCCGGGGAAGAGGCTTCCCCTGAGGGCAATTGCTAAAGGAGGAGGAGCTAGGAGAGCCACCGGGACCCCAGAAGAGGAGGATCGGGACTGCGCTGTTTAATACCATTTCACAGAGCAGGTAAGTATAACATGTTTGTTATTTTAAAGGAAATCCTTTAAAATAACAAACATATTAAAAAATGTGAAGGTTTAAAAGAGGTTGTAATAGTTGAATTATTATTTTTTTAAATAACAAACATATCATACTTACCTCCACTGTGCAGTTCGTTATGTATAGAGTGGCCCCCGATCCTCGTCTTCTGGGGTCCCTCGGCAGATGTCTTGGCTCCTCCCCGCAAGAGCTAACCCCCCCCTCAGAAAGTGCTCTCTCAAGGGGGTTAGCTTGCGGGCGTGCTCCTGTGGATACAGTCGGCGGCAATAGCCGCCGACTGTATCCCTCTGCCCCACCCCCCAGCGCGCCGCATCATTGATTTGATTGACAGCAGTGAGAGCCAATGGCTGTGCTGCTATCAACCATCCAATGAAGAGCCCAAAAGAGCTGGGGGAAACCAACGCGGGATCGCGCCCACAGAGATTTGGGGCTCAGGTAAGTAAAACAGGGGCTCGGGGGTGCCGGAGAGTGCAAGGTGTTTTTTCACCTTAATGCATAGGATGCATTAATGATAAAAAAACACAAAGTTTTACAACCCCTTAAGGCTGGGTTCACACTGAAGCGATGCGGGAACGCCGCGAATCCGCGGCGGGTTCCTGCATCGCATGCCTCCCACACTGCCCTATGCGGACTGCTGGGAGTGTCAGTGAAATGTTAATGACACCCCCAGATCAGTTCGCATATCGCAGTGCGATCTGCAAACTCGGACAGGAATCGGATCGCATGGTGTGAACACCCATGCGATCCGATTCTGCTGCGGACCAAAAAAAAGGGTCCCATGCGAGTCTGCGGCGGGTGCGATGCGAATTCAGCCATACTATCTGTATGGCTGAACTCGCATCGCACAGAGATCGGATGTGATTTGCACTGCAGTGCGGTGCGAATCACATCCGGTTCTCGTAGCCGCTCCAGTGTGAATCCAGCCCTAATGTCGTTTTAAGCTCAGTGTTTAGAGGCAAAAAAAACAACAACAAAAAAAAAAAAAAAACACCTGCTTTGTATTTTTGAGAGGAGTTTTCTGGCAGAAAAAAAAATGCTAAATGCTTCTAAATTCTTGTACAAAAAAGCTCTATTTGAGTATTTTTTGTTTTCCTTTTTGCCAAAAGTACTGGCATTTTTTTAAGCCCAGTGTACGCGACCAAATACACAGTATTTATCCTAAAAATGACAATCGTAAACATTGTTTACCAAGGATTTCTATAAGGCACTGTGGAACAAGGTTACATCCAATTGATTTGTGTAAAAACAAATGCAGTGGCGCAAATGAGAATAAGATTCAGTTCAGTGTTAGCCATTGCTGTTGTTGTCCCTGAATAGTACGCATACAAAAAAATGACATGTTTGTTTCACCCCATTACCTGATACAAGCCCTGTAAAGGTGGTGTTGATATAAATTTCAGCATGGATTAGTAGACTGCTGATAGGAGCGTTATTCTCACAAGCTGTAACTTGAAGTGTTTCCACGATACACAGATCCTCAGTGCAACAATTCGTTTCATCGATGGTACAGAGAGTAAGATTCTTCTGTGATGTCACTGTGACTTTAAATACATTCTGCCAGAAATATGCATTGCTCATTATATGCATATGCATGCAATATGCATGTTCATTTTTATTTGTGACTTATTTTTTAGATCACAGATATTAACGTTGTAATAAGCCCAAAAGCAAACATTTTATATATTGCAGCTTACAATCCTTAAATGCAGTGGCTGGATTAATTTTCTTCTTATTTTTTTTTTTTTTTTTTTTTTTTTTTTTTAGCTTTATCCCCCCTTTACTTTCACCTGGTGATCTGGCCAGTAACACACTTCCTGTCTTAGGCTGAGTTCACACTGGTGCGACATGACACTCGTCTTACTTTGGATCCGACTTTGCCCTGCGACTTGAAGTCAGAGACGCATCTGAGTTCAATGAATGGAGATCCGGCTAGGATCCCCGCCAATACCATTTTTATTTTATTTATTTTTTTATGGTTGAACTGGACGGACTTGTGTATTTTTTCAACCTGACTGACTATGTAACTATGTAGTACCAGGCACTGTGTTTGGTATGAATCTTGAAGGGGAACTCCACGCCAAATTTTCAATAAAAAAACGGCATGGGTTCCCCCTCCAGAAGCATGGCAGGTCCTTCGGTCTGGTATGGATGACGTCAGAGCCTTATGAAGTCACAGCCCGGGGCATGATGGGCCGGTGATGTCATGAGGGGCGAGGTCACCGGATGACATCACCCGGTGACCATGCCACATGCCTATATAAGTTGTTGCGCATCACGCACATGGCATTACAGCGGGAGAGAGCGGCGTGTCAACATCGCAAGAAGACGACGGAGAAGACCGGACCAACGCTAGAAAAAGAGCGGGCAAAAGAGCAGAAGATAGCGCAGGAGCCCGGTAGAAGACACACCGGAGAGCAGGAGAAGAACCGGTGACCAGGAGAAGAGGCCGGAGAGAGCGGAGAAGTCGGAAGAGACCCCGGAGCTGCCTAAAAAAATTACTTTAAAAACCGGTCTAGTGTGTTTTTTTTTATTGACACTTTCCCCCCCCCAGGTGAATGGGTAGGGGTACGATGTACCCCATACTCATTCACATAGGGCAGGGGGCCAGGATCTGGGGCCCCCTTATTAAAAGGGACTCCCGGATTCCGATAAGCCCACCACCCGCAGACCCCGACAACCAATGGCCAGGGTTGTCGGGAAGAGGCCCTTGTCCTCATCAACATGGAGACATGGTGCTTTGGGGTGGGGGGGCCGCAGTGCACCCCCCTGCCCCAAAGCACCCACCCCCCCATGTTGAGGGCATGCGGCCTGGTACAGTTCAGGAGGGAGGGAGGCCCTCGTCATCCCCACCCACTTTCCTGAACAGCCAGGCTGCGTGCTCGGATAAGGGTCTGGTATGGATTTTGGGGGGAACCCCATGCCGTTTTTTCAGCGTACGGGGTTCCCCTTAAAGTCCATATCAGACCGAAGGGCCTGGTATGCTCTTGGAGGGGGAACCCATGCTGTATTTTTATTTAAAATTTGGCGTTGAGTTCCCCCTCTAGATCACACAAGTCGCATGCCAAAGTTGGATCAGGCAAGATGGGAATTCGACTTTGATCCAAGTTCAATGATATTCAATGGGCTGAAGTAGGATCAAAGTCGGACCAAAGTAGTATAGGGAGCATTTTCAAAGTCGAACCAACTTGTATCGGACCAGTTAATATGGCTCCCATAGGGAAACATTGATTTTTACACGTCATGGGACATGAGCTCCCAATGTCGGAGCGTTTGTCGTACCAGTGTAAACCCGGCCTTAAGAAGTCTCCAAACTAGATGGAGGAGCAACAGAGACGCTTTTGGACAGCAGCATTGTTATCCTGGGAAGAAGGTAGTATTAGTTAGCTATACTAGCAGATTTAGATGGACTTGACTAACAAATTAATGCATTTTAAGCAGATACAGCAAACATTTTTTTTTCCTTTTTTGGAATAAAGGTTTTAACTCTTGTCAGAGTTAAAGTAGAACTAAAGATAAAACTTATTTTTTCATTTTAGATAGAGCAAAGGGAGGATTATAACCCGTCTGATTTATTTTTCCTGCCGTGTCCCATTGCAGAGATTTACCTTCACTTCCTGTCCCATAGCCAAACAGAAAGTGAAAGAAAATCCAGACAAATTAAAAAGATATGTAAAGGTTTTTTTTTTTTTAAACAAACGTGTCATACTTACCTCCTCTGTCCAGCTGGTTTTGCACAAAGTGGCCTGAGCCTCCTCTTCTGGGGTCTCTCATCAGTCCTCCTGGCTCCTCCTTTTCTCGAGTCCCCCATTAAAAAGAGTCGCTCTCCCTCGGGGCATTCATGCGGGTGCGCTCCCATGTACTGCTGCTGCTCGGCCCTGCCCCCCTTCTCCCGCATCATTGGATTTGATTGACAGCAGCGGGAGCCAATGGCTGCGCTGCTATCAATCTATCCTATCAGAACCTGAGACAACAGCTGTAGCTGTTGTGCTCCTCCCCATCGCTGGAAAGACCGGGTTCAGGTAAGTAAAAGGGGGGCTTCTGAATCACAGAAGGTTTTTCACCTTAATGCATAGAATGCAATGCAATAGAATGCATTAAGGTAAAAAACCTTGAGGGTTTAAAACCCCTTTAGGGAATCTCTTGAGCCCATTCCCAGGTCACCAGAGCCCTCTTTAGGAAGTTTTCACCTCTATTACTTTTCTGGGGACAATTTTCTTTTACTTTCACTTTCAATGATAATGGTAAACAGGACAAAAAGATGGTGAATCTCCCTAATGGGGACACAGACAGGTGTTCTAATCCTTCTCTAGTCTATCCAAAACTATAAAAAAAAGAAAAAAAAAAAAAACCTGCCAATTTTGCTGCACAGCTTGGTCTGTTATAGGGAGTTGAAAAATTACAGACTTACTGGCCAGATCCCCAGGTGAAAAAAACAAACAAAAAAAGAAACCTAAAAAACACAATAAACCCACCCACCAAAAAATAAAAAATAAAAAATAAAATCCACCACCACAAACAAAAAATAAATAAATAAATGCTGCCACCACATCTGAGCATCGGTAATTTAATAAACAAGAATAAATCATAGTTATGTAAAAGGTTAGCAAATATAATTTGTACAAAGTTCTTTGAATTTATTTTACTCACAGTTTGTGTCCCAACATAAGTTGAAGCCCAGTTGTCTATATTATTATTCCCACTGCAACTTTCCACAGGTGCAGAAACTAAAATTACAAAGTAAAAGTCAAGTTTAGTGTTATGTAGATGTTCTTGTAAGTAATTGGGGCTATAAGAATATGTATTTGTTTTAATATAGAGGAGACAACATTCAACTTACTGGTATCTGTAATGACAGCAAGGGACAAATTGACAGAAGAGGCATTTGTAACAAGGTATGTAGTTACTTCAGGTCCAGACATAAATATTGTAGAAGGAAAGAAACCTGAAAGGCAGATGATCAGAATTAGGAAGGCACCTAGAATTTGTGCAAATTACATTATTATTTACAATTGAGAACAAATCTTTAAAGATTCAAATAAGAACATGCTTATACCATTAGCAGCATAGTTGCTAACTTTATAAAAATAGGATTTGTATAACAGCTTACCTGTAAAATCATTTTCTTTGATGTACATCAGGGGACATAGAGCCATAGTAATAACTATGTGGGTTATATCGGACCATCATGTGCTGGACACTGGCACGGCCCTTAAGGCGTGAACTTCCCCCATATAACCCCTCCCACTACTGGGAGTCCTCAGTTTTGTAGCCATGTCCCATAGCAATGGCAACTGAAGGGGGAGGGGGGGGGTCTGAATCAAGGAAACAGGAGGCCAGAGGATTCATACTGCAGCGCAGCCTGCACTGTATGCTGTGCCCAATATCCTCATGACCTTTAATATCGATTTGATAAAGTCGGATAAACGTCTGAACTAAAGACCAAGTCGTGGCCTTACAGATCCAAGCCAAAGAGGCCCGATGATGCACCACCCAAGAGGCACTAATCGCCCTGGATGAGTGTGCTCTTAATATGAGAAGGAAGAATTTTCTTCTTTAAGCTGAAGCTTGAACAATCACTTGACAACTCCATTTAGAAAATAGTGGATCTTGACGCTGCCTGTCCACATCTTGGACCCTCTGGCAGAACAAACAAAACCCGTGTTTTGCGAACCTGAGCGGTAGCCTTTAAATAGATTCTGATCGCTCTTACCACATCAAGATACTGTAGTGCTCTCCCTTCCCCAGATTAATGCTCTGGGCAAAAGGAAGAATAATATATTGGTTTAAATGAAAACCTGTTACCACTTTTAGTAAGAATTCAGGATGAGGACATAAAACCACCTCATCCTTATGCATGATGAAATATGGCTCTTACAAGACAGAGCCGTTCCGATACTCTTCTAGCAGAAGAAATGGCAAGCAAAAAAGATTATCTTTTTTGTCAAAGAACCAAGAGAATTTCTCGTAAAAGTTCAAACGGCTGATTTAACAAAGCCGATAAGACCAATCTTAAATACTAAGGATTTAGAGGTGACCTGATAGGGGGGAATAAACCGTGTTACCCCCTGAATAAGCTACACACCAAGAGTGGGAAGCAAGAGGCCATAGGAAAAGAAATCGACATGGCCTGGATCTGGCTCTTGATAAAAGTCAAGGCCAGCTTCATTTCAGATCCCAGACTATTGACATACTTCCTGGGGTGCCAACCCCTGGATCCATACCAAGAAACCTATGCCTTCCAGATTCTATAGTAAGTGATTCTTACTATAAGTAAGTGATTCCGGAAGCCGACTTCCTGGGATTAGTCAAAGCAGACACTACCAAAGGAGATCACCCATGATCTTTTATAGAGTGAGATTCAACAGTCAAACCTGTTAAACTCCTTGTCCGTAAAGTAGGATGAAATACCAGACCTTGTGCAAGAAGGTCTGGCTACAATGGCAGACTCCAAAGGACTCCTACTGCCATCTTTATGATCTTGATAGATTAAGATCTTCTGGGACCCGGCTGGGGCCACCAGAATCACCTCCTTCTGTCCCTGCTTAATCCTGCGGAGAAGGTGGGGAAGTAGCAGAGCTGGAGGAAATGCATAGATCAGTTAAAACTGATCCCCTGGAAAGACTAATGCATCTGTTCTGCCTGCTAGCGGACCCCTTGCTTGACATAAAGTTGTCGACCTTATTAATGAATCTGGACGCGTATAGGTCCATGTCCGGAGTACCCCATCTGACATATTGCTAGGAAGATGGGGTGAAGAGATCATTCTCCCAGAAATAATTGTTGGCGTCTCAAGTAGTACGCCTGAAATATTAAAATTACCGATAGGCAAGGAGTGTTGTGTTCTGCCAAAGATAGAACATTATTGACCTCTTTTTTGGGCTGCACGACTTCTCGTGCCTCCCCTGGTGATCGATGTAAGCCACCGCCGTGGCTCTGTCACTGAATCCTGTCAGGACAGTCCCGTAATCTGACCGCCAAGATTCTATGGCCAGATGTACTGCCTGAAACTTCCAACAAAGTTGATAGGCAATGTTCTCTAACCTGGACCATCTCCACTGGACAGAATCTTCTTCCAGGGCTGCTCCCCAGCCTAGAAGGCTGGCATCTGTTGTTAACACCTTCCAAGATAAATGTTTTCCCTCCTGCTGGATAACAACCACCAATTTAGGCTCTGATCTATGTCGGGAGACAAGCGTATTGGAAACAAACAAGGCCTGAATCCTCTTTATTTCAGACCGACAGGATGGTGTCTTGAAGCAGTCTTTTAAAAAAACTACGCGTAAGGGACGGCCCTGAAGGAGGCCACCATTTCCCCTAAAAATCTCCTGCAGCCGAATGAAGGAATTTTCCTTTAACCTGATAAAGCTCAATTAGTCCTACAATGAAACAGATTCACGACTGGGGTAAGAATACCTTCTTCTGTATGGTATCTATAACCAGCCCCCAAGTAACCTCTGTAGACATGTCACTGGAGAAGTGATCGAGGGGGTGTACATCTCACCTAGGTTGCTACACAGTGTGAGATGGTAAATCCAGGATGGATCAGTTTCTCAGTTTCTCACCACCTCCTTGATGGTTTTAAGGAGAATCTTCCTAGGCTGAGAATCCAACCTAGAGATTTCAGATATCTACAGCTGAGATCAGACTCTGGTTTTAGACCTGAGACTGAATAAGCTATTAAAAGTAGATCTTCTAATAGGCTAGGACCGTTATGCCTTGAGCCCTTAACCTGGCTAAAGGAGGTGTCAGAATCTTTCAGAACACTCATGGTGCTGTGGCTAAGCCGAATGGCAGTGCCACAACTGAAAAAAATAAAAATAAATTATATTTCAAACTGGAGAAATTTCTGGTAAATGGGAAACTTTGGCACATGGAGATATGTAACTCTCCTCCTTGCAGGATGGACACAGCCGATCGAATTATGAAAGGATCGAATTTGCAAGTGCCGATTCAGTCCCAGCATCCTCCGGGACTGGAGGCTGGGGGGAGGCACTGCACACAGAAGATGTTTTACCTTCATGCATAGTAAAAAAACTTCTGCCTTTAGAACCACTTAAAAGTAGCATTCCAGTAAGATCCTAAAGCCCCATACACACTATCAGATTTTCTGCAGCTTTTTCCTTCAGATTTACCAAAACCATATAATATGAGGTCAAACCTTAGGCGTTTCAATTTGTATGCAATCAGACAGGCCCTTGCACTACACGGTTTTGGTAAATCTGAAGGAAAAAAAATCACCCCTATTCTGAGCCTATTCTATCTACCTACCCTGTGAAAGGAAAGATGTCTATACCTAGTTTAAGGGGGCTCTGGTTTGGTCCTGTTCCCAATGCTGACTTCAGTGTAGAGGGATGAACAGTCGACAATGGCTGCCCCTCCCCCCCCATAGTAAGCCTAATGTCTCGTACACACGACTGAACTTTCCGGCAGAATAGGCCCGACAGAATCATTCCGTCGGATAATCTGATAGTTTTTCTTTAAAAAATTAAGATGGACTTAGAAATAGAACATGTTTCAAATCTCAATTCCTATCGGGAAAACCGTTCGTCTGTATGCTGGTCCGACAGATCAAATACAGGGCAGCTATTGGCTACTGGCTATTGAACGTCCTCTTCTAGTCCCGTCGTACGTCATCACGTTCAAAACAAACGGACTTTCAAACAGAAATTTAGTCTGTTCGTGTGTGGGCAAGTCCGTTTGTTTGGAAGTCCGTCATAACTCTGTTGAAAGTCCGTCGTGAAGACCGTTGGACCTTTTCTGCCGGAAAGTCCGGTCGTGTGTACGCGGCATAAGGGTGATGTCATTGCCCAGGTTCTGCGACAATCTGTCCCTCCTGGAGAGATCATGTGACCGAACTGGAGCACCCTCAGAATAGGCAAGTATAAACTGCTTTCCTTTACATGGTAGCTAGAATAGCCTTAGTATGGGGGTGAGATCAGATTTAGGTATATTTAGGATTTGACTGGAATGCTACCGTAACACTAAACTTTTTTTTAAAGCATCCCTATGGAGATTTTGGATGTTGCCATTCCACGAGCGCATGCAATTTTAAAGGCATAACATAAGTATCTATTTACTCATGGTAACATCATCTTCCACATTATACAAACAAAGGGTAACTATTGTGATTTGTTTTTTGTTTTTATTCATTAAAGTGTATAGTTTAAAAAAAAAAAAAAGTGTATAAAAAGACAGCTGCACAATTACGGTGTGACATAAAATATTGTACCAATTGCCATGTTATTCTCTAGGGTCTCTGATTATATATATAATCAATCTCAATGTTTGGGGGTTCTAAGTAATTTTCTAGAAAAAAAATACTAATTTAAACTTAAACATAAGGTTCCAGAAAAGGCCTGTTCAGCAAGTGGTTAAGATGATAGGGAGGGCCAGGAAGAAGCTCTTCTAGGCTCTGTGCATAATGAATTGCCAATGTTTTCTATGGGATCCGCTCACACCGGTGTGAGTCTGCTTTTGGAACATAGATTTGTGCAGGGGGTCCCTGGACACTTTGTGCATGGGTCAAGTCCTGCAGGAACACATGGGAACGGAGTTCCTGTACTTTTTCCACAACAGGAACTCAGTTCCCGTTAGCAGCCGCGTCCTGCAAGACTTTGAAGTATGCGAGCTGTGTGGCAGGTGCTACACCAGCAGCCGCCGCCACAGCTCGCAATAGTAAGTGCCGCACACCAGGGGTGGACTGACCATTCAAGCATTGCCAGTAGGGGGCCCCATGACAGCTTCCTCTTCGATCTACCTGTCAATCACAGCTAGCCGATGGGTAGATCAGGTCCCTGCTGCTAAGAGATTGTATTTAGTCTGACCTCTCGTGATGCGCTCCTCCCCGCCGACCCCTTCTGATTTTCTGTCTCTTCATCTTCCCCCCTCCCCCAGTCTCCTGCATACTTGCTCTATGTGTCCAGCTGAATACCCCCCTCCTCTATCTTCAGTACCATATGATGAGAGAACCCAGAGGGGGAGCACAGCTATTCTGCTCACAGGACATGCAGGGAGAGAGGTGAGGTGAGCTGAGGGAAGAATATCAGTTTCGGGTGGTAAGTGAGCACAATACCTGGCAAAGTTTAATGCCAGGAGGGAAGTTTATGTGGAAATATGTGAAGGGTTGGAAGAGCAGCGAGTGTGTGTTGGAGCCCTGCAGAGTTTGCAGCCCCCCAAGCTAACATACATCTCCTAAGCAGGAACACATCACTATCTCCCCAAGCATTCTGTCCAGATAATGTGCAGTTAATTTATGACCTTTCCGTTTAACCCTGTGTTATCCAAACTCTGTTCAATGAAAAGTGTAAACTCACCACATAAACACTCTATATACAAAATAACATTCCCCAATAAAGATCAGAACATGATGTTCACATTTGCATGGAAGCATTGAATGAATGCTGATTATTCAGAGAATTACCGTATTTATATTTATTGAGGATTTTTTTTATTTTTATGTACTAATAGTTAAGCTTCATACACACAATACCAAAATTGGATGAAAAATACCACTTTTGAAGCATTCGTGCATATGAGCGTATCTTTTTTTTTTGGTGGGGGAGTGGATCTTGGGTGGGAGTTCCCACACTTTTTTCCCCAGGATTTGACCCCTGGGTCCCAGGACATTTTGTGACGGGGGTCCCAGGACACTTTGTACAGAATACATGGAAACACACATCAATCTGCATAGATGCAAAGCGTGCCCCCAGCTTACTTTGTATACATTGCACTTTTACTGTAATAAAGGCAGGCTCTTGTATCAATGTGAACCTAAATCAGAGAGGAGCACAGGAGAAGCCTTGGTGGCTGACAAATGTCGGAGTTGGCGCCTTGTGGGGTCTGATCTCTGGCATTTCCCCCATATCCTACCCGGCAGTGCTGGCCTGCACTAAGAGTAAGCCGCAATAAGGGAAGAGCAGCCATGCTTATTCCTCACCTGTGATGATCTGACCTTCTGTCCCAGCTGTCAGCACCACCATGCCTATGACAAGTAGCCCTGGAGCCCCCCGGGCCGCCATCTCTCTGCCCTCCGCACACTCGGGTTGCTAAGATGCCATGTCAATAGGAGCGTTGCGTTCCACAGTAACCATGGTCCCATCCACCAATCACCCCGAGAGCCAGAGTCACGTTGTCAGATCCCTTCAGCCAGCAAATCCCCCAGGGCGGGCCGTCTACTCTGCGTATCATTGGAAGGCTAGCCATCCCGGAAGTGCTGTGTGCGGAGTGAGCAGTGGAGAGGAAGCGACGTGGAGTGTAGTGGAGAGTTTATCGGTGACACAGGAACCTGGCCCAGAGCGGCGGACACACACCATGGGCTCTCTGTTCCGGAGTGATCCTATGTGCCTGGCACAGCTCTTCCTACAGGCCGGCTCAGCCTATGATTGTGTCAGCGAGCTGGGGGAGATGGGGCTGGCAGAGTTCAGGGATGTGAGTATTCGCTGCCTTCTGTGTGCCCTGATTTCCGGTATGCTCCTATGTTCTAGGAGAGAATGGTGACCGTCCATAGTGACAGATATATGGAGCCTTCCATTGGTAATAGTGACTGTCCATAGTGACAGATGAATGGAGCCTTCCATTGGTAATGGTGACCGTCCATATTGACAGATGAATAGAGCCTTCCATTGGTAATGGTGACCGTCCATAGTGACAGATGAATAGAGCCTTCCATTGGTAATAGTGACTGCCCATAGTGACAGATGTATGGAGCCTTCCATTGGTAATGGTGACCGTCCATATTGACAGATGTATGGAGCCTTCCATTGGTAATGGTGACTGTCCATAGTGACAGATGAATGGAGCCTTCCATTGGTAATGGTGACCGTCCATATTGACAGATGAATAGAGCCTTCCATTGGTAATGGTGACCGTCCATAGTGACAGATGTATGGAGCATTCCATTGGTAATAGTGACTGCCCATAGTGACAGATGTATGGAGCCTTCCATTGGTAATGGTGACCGTCCATATTGACAGATGTATGGAGCCTTCCATTGGTAATGGTGACCGTCCATAGTGACAGATGTATGGAGCCTTCCATTGGTAATGGTGACCGTCCATATTGACAGATGTATGGAGCCTTCCATTGGTAATGGTGACCGTCCATAGTGACAGATGTATGGAGCCTTCCATTGGTAATGGTGACCGTCCATATTGACAGATGAATGGAGCCTTCCATTGGTAATGGTGACCGTCCATAGTGACAGATGTATGGAGCATTCCATTGGTAATAGTGACTGCCCATAGTGACAGATGAATGGAGCCTTCCATTGGTAATGGTGACCGTCCATAGTGACAGATGTATGGAGCATTCCATTGGTAATGGTGACTGCCCATAGTGACAGATGTATGGAGCCTTCCATTGGTAATGGTGACTGTCCATAGTGACAGATGTATGGAGCCTTCCATTGGTAATGGTGACTGTCCATAGTGACAGATGTATGGAGCCTTCCATTGGTAATGGTGACCGTCCATATTGACAGATGTATGGAGCCTTCCATTGGTAATGGTGACCGTCCATATTGACAGATGAATGGAGCCTTCCATTGGTAATGGTGACTGTCCATAGTGACAGATGTATGGAGCCTTCCATTGGTAATGGTGACTGTCCATAGTGACAGATGTATGGAGCCTTCCATTGGTAATGGTGACTGCCCATAGTGACAGATGTATGGAGCCTTCCATTCATCAGCTGGCGCTTCCACTGGTAACCATCCATAGTGACAGGTACATGGAGCCTTCTATTGGTAATGGTGATAGTCCACAGTGACAGGTGTAGGGGACCTTCCAATTGTCAGCTGGCACTTCCATTTGTAATGGTGACCATCAATAGAGACAGATATATGAAGCCTTAGATTCATCAGCTGGACTTCCATTGATAATAGTGACCATTAATAGTGACAGGTATATGGAGCCTTCCATTGGTAATGGTGACAATCCACAGTGACGGGTATATGGAGCCTTCCATTCATCAGCTGACATTTCCATTGGTAATAGTGACGGTTATATGGAGCCTTCCATTTCACAATGGTGACAGGTATATGGAGCCTTCCATTGGAGCCTTCCTCCAAGTAGAAATTAAGGCAGACTTTATTTTTTATTTATTTATATATTTTAATTCTACACGGGACAAATGCAAAGGCTGAATCTTCCTGAGAAGGAAAGGAGATGAGAGCATACTCATTGTATTAATAAGGTCAGGTTAAGGAAACCTTGTTTTTTTGTTTTTTTTTCTATGCAGTGAGTAGAAATAAATAAGAATTAGAGAGGACTAGAGCTACAAGCAAAAAATATATAGTTTTTTTTAATTTTGGAAAAAAGGCTCCATTCACGTTTTTGCGACTTGTCATGCAACTTTGGACACATAATGTCGTGTGACAAGCCGGAGGACATGTATTTTAGTGGAAGCCATTCAAATCTATGCAACCTAAAGCTGCAATGAATTGAAAAATGTTCCTGAGCTACTTTGATGCAACCTGAGTGCCATCCACTGCAATGTAAACACTCAAAAGTTGCACCTGAATGTTGTGAACGTGACATTTGTCCGACTGCAGAGACACTCCCAGTCACATGTCTGTCTTTTGACCCCCGCCAAAGTCGCATCAAAGTTTCAATGGAAGTTACATTTTTTTTGTAGTTGCACAAGCCTCATTATAGGCTTACCCAGGGGTTGACAAATTTGCTTGGAATCTAGGAGCCAGCTAAAAAAGTTAGGAGCCGGGTCCGTGACGGCGATCTGGACCTGTCCCTGGCCTGACATGGAGACAAGTGAGGGGAAGATAGCCCCAAGCCCCTCACCTGTCTCCAAGTCATTGCCCCCCATAGCTCTTAGAGGGACATTTTATTTATTTTTTTCAAATGACAATTTTTTTTTAAATTGCATTTTAGTGTAAATTGAGATGTGAGGTCTCTCTGACCCCAGATCTCATATACAAGAGGACCTGTCATGCTTTTTTCTATTACAAGGGATTTTTACATTCCTTGTAATAGGAACAAAAGTGACATTTTTTTTTTTTTTTAAAGAACAGTGAAAAAAATAAAAATAAAAGTTAAAATAAAAAAAAAATACAGAGACCTCCTCTGTAACTTAAAAAGTGCAACCTGTAGAATTTTTTAAATGTCGCCTATGGAGATTTTAAAGGGTAAAAGTTTGTCGCCATTCGATGAGCGGGCGCAATTTTGAAGCATGACATGTTTGGTATCGATTTACTCTACGCAACATTATCTTTCACAATATTAAAAAAAATTGGGCTAACTTTACTGTTGTCTTATTTTTTTTTTTTTATTAAATACATTTTCCCCAAAAAAGTGCGCTTGTAAGTCCGCTGTGCAAATACGGTGTGACAGACAGTATTGCAACGACCACCATTTTATTCTCTAGGGTGTTAGAATAAAATATATATATAATTTTTAGGGGTTCTGAGTAAAGGGAAGGAAGATAGGCTGGCAGGCAGGGAAAATTAGCATTGCATCCATTAGCATTGCTGGTTGTAATTCCAACGGCCACCACAAGAGGGCGCCAGATTACAGAAGGAACCATAGGATCGTAGAAGGCCTCAAAGCCGGGGGCTAAATTACCGGCCGGCGGCGGCGCGGCCCGACGCGATCGCGCCGGGGGGGGCCGCGGAGACAGCATACCCCCAGCTGTGCTGCCCCAGGCGCCAGGTCTGGAATTCTAGTTGCAAATGCGACCGGGCGCCCGGGTTTTGTCGAGCCCTGGGCTTACCTATAGGTAAATGTTAATTATGGAAGTTTACTTCCACCTTAAAGTGTTACTAAACCCACAAAAGTAAAATCAGTCTGTATATGCAATAAAGCATGCTTGTTGTACTCACTGTGGAACCTAAGGGGTTAATCCTCTGCATTGTGTAAAAAGGCTGTTTGATTCTGTATGCACAGGTCCGAATAAGATAATTACTGGAGTCAGGCTGCACATACTCCGTTTGGTGTGTATTGCTAGAGATTTTTATTTATTTTTTCATGGGAGACTGCATGTTTTTCTTTATCATACATTATGGGACACAGAGCCTAAGTTAATAACTTAATGGGTATATAGGCACCTTCAGGTGATGGACACCCTTCCTCCTTCCAGGAGCACAGTTTTTTTTTTTTTTGCCAGTGTCTAAGGTGTTGGTCACGAGTGAAGATGTGCTCTGAGGAGCTAAATGAGGGATCCATGCTGGATTTAAATAGCCTCCATAGACCGGATCCATCCAAAGTGCCACTGAGGCCAAAGTGGGTGGTACCCGGGCCTTGTATCTGAAACACAAGGTTTTGCCTGTAACGCCTCTTTGCAGGGCTAGACCCCGGGACCCAGAGCTTTGGTCATGCTACATTACCTAAAAGATTTTTCTGGTGGGGTGCTTTTTACAAGCACTCCAAAGGAGTGGAACCCCTGATAAAAAGGGACCCGGTCCTTGAAGGTGTGCTAAACGCAGCCCGCTGGGATGGGTGAAGGTTGGATTGACTGTTAATTCAGCAAATCCTGCGGTGGGGATAATGTAAGGGAAGAAACGTAGGCACTAAAAAGTCCACATATGCTTTCTTCCTTAAGGGAAAAAAATGTTGTCATGCCTTAAAATCTGCACATACCTTAAAGTGGTTGTAAACCCTTACAAACCACTTTGACCTACAGGTAAGCCTAGATTAAGGCTTACCTGTAGGTCCAAGAAATATCTCCCAACCTATACGGTTTAGGAGATATTTGCCCGAAGACGGGCACCGCTGTCTACGGCGCATGTGCCGTAGACAGCGGCGCGCAGGCGCACTGAGCGTGGCATCCTCGATAACGAAGATGCCGCGCAATGCCGTGTGTCTCGGCTCCCGTGCGCATGCACGGGAGTGACGTCATTGCGCCTTCACCGATTGACAGCGGCGGAGCTGCGAGACCCACCGAGAAGATGGATGCGGCGGACTACAGGGGACAGCGGTGACTTCGCTGGCTCCTGTGTCAGGTAAGTGACACATAATGGGCTACTATGCGATGCATAGTAGTCCATTATGCTTTGCCTTTGCAGGGAATGAAAGAGGAAGTAAACCCATCAGGGTTTACTTCCTCTTTAATCTGTTGTCTTCCCTTCAGCTCAGTCTGTGTGTGGCCGCAGAAGCTTGTGCAGGGGAATTCCTCTCAAGGTAAGAGATCTGCCATGCTTTTCTCCCCCCTGAAGGGACCAGGAGGGTTAGGGAAACAGCAGTGGTTGTTACAAGGGGGGTAATACCCCTCCCCTCCACGGGGGGTGCGGAGGTCCCGTTTTTCTGCCTCAATAGTTGATTTCCTTTGCCTGCTGTGTCATGGGCTCTGCCTCCCCCCTTGTGTTGGGTCTGTGGCCCTCAGCGCGGAAATAATTTTCAAATGAAAAGGAGGGGGCAGGTTTACGAAGGGGGCAGGGCCTTGGCACGGCACTGTGCAACGTCCATGAGGACTCACAGAGGCTTAAGGATCAGCTGAAGCAGGCAGTCTACACTGGGACACAGGAGCAGTGGGGCAGGTAAGGGCTGCAAGTGGCATTCCTGATACGGGAAGGACATTTTTTTTTCCCAGCACTAGGCTGAACTTAATAGCAGCATTACTGTCATGACTATGTTCAGTGATTAGTGCAATTTAATAGTGCCTCTGCTTTTGTGCTTAAGACTATGTGCACCAAAAAGACACCAAAAACCAAAGATTTCACTCCCAGGCGTTAGTAAACTCCTCCTCCTACAAGCTTTAACCAGGCATTGATAGACGTCACAAGACTGCTATATACTGCTGATGAGAAACCGTATTTATCAGTTTATATTTACTAAAATAATTGCTTTTCCATGTTCTGTGTACTGTGGGAGACCAGATATAGTGAATGTATGGCCTTGGGTTTAGGAACACTTTAAAGCCTTGCATTGCCTCTGTTGGAAGGAACATACTATAACATCTTGTAAGTCGTGCAATAATCAATTATTTCTTCCTGTCTTGTAGATTTTCCTTAAATCCTAACTAAATTTGCTACATGCTGCCTTTGTTTGATTCCCCCCTTCCCCCACCTTAAATTCACCTTTGAAAAAAATGGATTACATGTTTACGCTGCCATGAAATAATCTTTACTAACACACTGAAATATTTGAATAAATGGCCTTAGACTGTGTGTTGGTTTTCTTTCTTTATAACTGAGCAAAAGTAGTAAGAAAATGGCAGCACGCCTGTTTTGCCAACATCAGCGGTTTTCAGCAGGCAATGGCTGTATGTGTTTATAACAATATAGAATACGATGATAGATGTTTTCTGCATGTGCTTGGATTACTTGTGTATTGTAAACAAATTTTAAATCTCTTTTAACAGCTGAACCCTCATGTGAGTGCCTTTCAGAAAAGATTTGTTGGTGAAGTAAAGAAGTGTGAAGAGTTGGAAAGAATATTAGGTGGGTAGTGAAAATATTAATGTTTGGGTTTTGTGATATGCATGCACTACTGCTTGCTTCGTTTCGTGCTTTATATATCTTAGATGGGTTTGGCAACTGCATACGTAACCACTTCCCGACCGCCTCATGCAGATATACTGCAGCAGAATCACGTACCTGTACATTGCCCTTTAAGAGGCGGCTTGCGGGGACGCCGGGAGCTCTGTGAGCGTGATCGCAGGTCCTGCGGACTCTCTGCCCGCGGGGATACCCACAATCGTCTCACAGAGAGGAAGAACTGGGAAATGCTAATGTAAACGAGCATTTCCCTGTTCTGCCTAGTGACAGGCCACTGATCACAGCTCCCTGTGATCAGGAGCGGTGATCAGTGTCATGTCACACACAGCCCCTTCCTCCACAGTTAGAATCACTCCCTAGGACACACTTAATCCCTGCAGCGCCACCTAGTGGTTAACCCCTTCACTACCAGTCACATTTACACAGTAATCGGTGCATTTTTAATTGCCCTGATTACTGTATAAATGTGAATGGTCCCAAAATGGTGTCACATGTGTCTGTGCTCCATAATGTCACAGTCAGGATAAAAATCACTGATCGCCGCCATTACTAGTAAAAAAAATAGAAAAAAATCATTAATAAAAATGCCATAAAACTATCCTCAAGAACTATGCGCGAATGTTATAGCGTCTACAAATCTATAAATGCTTATTGCCTTTTTATTTATTTTTTTACCAAAAATATGTAGAATGCGTATTGGCCTAAACTGATATATTTTTTGGGGTATATTTATTATAGCAAAAAGTAAAAACTAGCTTTTTTTTATTTTATTTTTTTTCAAAATTGTTGCTCCTTTTTTTTGTTTTGTTTATAACGCAGAAAAATAAAACCCACAGATGTGATCAATTACCACCAAAAGAAAACTCTATTTGTTGGAAAAAAAAAGGACGTCAAATTTGTTTGGGAGCCACGTCACACGGCCGGTCTTTGGCCAGCCCAATGGTCCGGGGCTTAAGTGGTTAAAATGAGTAGGGAATATCTAAGCAAAATTCAAGAGTACCTGATCAGACATAAGTTATTAGATGTAATAAATTATGATTTGCATTAAAAAAAAGGATCTGAACTATGGAAGCTGTATTCAAAAACAAACCAAAGTCACTAGCATTACCTGTAGGCTCTCTGTAGCTGATCATTCCTCTATTACTAACTTTACCAAGCTTTGATCTGCATTTGAAGGAGAGCTGAAGTTACAGTGCGCCCATAACAAGTATGAGCCGGCAACTTGACAGCTTCTGCATATTATAGCATCATAGCAGTAACATCATTCAAAATACTGACGTGTTTCGACCTAAGCCTTTATCATCATCATAGAGCTGAAGTTGCACTCTACAGACCTTAGTGTGAAGAGCTGATTGGAGGGAAGGGACGCACCCCCTTCACACAGCACATATGAACAAATAGGAACAGAGCTGAGGCTGTCAATCAGCTGGAGTTCCCTTACCTACGGTATCTTTTTTTTTTTTTTTTTTTTTTTTTTTTGTGGTGTCAGGAAAACCTTGTCAGTAGTGAATCATGTTCATAGCAGAGGAAGGACACAGCAGACAGAAGTACACACTAGAGGGATGGGCTTTAATCATATTTAATATCTGAGGTTTACAGCCACTTTGAAGACCTGGATTTTTAACCTTCCCTGTGCTCTCCATAACTAGAAAATAATTTTTTGGCTTGGGTTACATTTTATGATGTGTTCAGACAGGATTATATTGTTTTTTTTTTCTTGTAATCTGAATAAAGCTACACAGGGAGAAAACTTTCAGTTCATGCCAGTCACAACAGACCATTTCCACTTTGTACATGAATTTCTGCTGCGTCACATGAAAGTAATCTTCTACATAAAACAAAGTGCAAATGTCTCGCTTGTTACATTTTAGTAAAGGGATCGCTGTGTGCTAATGTTTTTCCTGCTGGAAATCACATGTTTAATCCTATCTTCTATAACAAGCGTATGCTCTCTTATCATTAAAACTGCACATAGCAACCTCACCCAAGCAATAATAGAATAAGGTATTCTAAATATAACCATACACAGAAGAAAATGTATGTCAAGCGTTGGAAGGTTTCATTGCTGTTTTTATTAACTTAAATGGCTTATAGCTAGATCGATGCAAATTTTTGAGATCATTTTTTGTTAATTTATTTTGCTTTGTTTTCCCCTGTCCTCATTTGTGATTTTGTTTTAATAATAATGTGCAGTGTGAGCTAACATACTGTTTTTTTTTGGATCTTTTGCAAATGTGTTTTTGCTGTCCTTTCTTACATGTACCCAACTTGCTGTGCTGTGTTGGGGTGTGTTTGTGTTTTTTTTTTTTTTTTTTTTTTTTTTTTTAATCTCCAGGCCTATCGAATCTTCATTTTTCCATCTCTTTTATGTATTGAGAAAAGAGAAGTATCTGCATATGTAATTGCTATGTATGCAACAATGTTAAATAGAGGAGCCCCTGTTTTAGGTTACCTAGTATCTGTTTTAAAAAAATATATATTATAAATATGACTTCGCTTTTCTGCTTGCTATTTTAAAATTTGCTGGCCCGGAGAAAACCAAGCTTCACATTAAACTACCGCTAATGTAGTTTTTTGCTCTTCTCTACATCTGCTGCACATCCAATAAAAAGTCACTTCTCTTTAGATGGCCTTATGGTGTAAACTTCAGCTCTATGGTGGCACCAGAATTACCACCTTTTTATTATGGTGCCACCACTACAGATCAGTGGAACTGTTGGTCGTTGTGAGCAACATGGCAGTACTTTTTATTTTATTTTTTTTTTAAAGTAAAACTCATTTTCAAAGGACTGACAAAAAAAAAATTTGGCTTGGCTTCCACTTTTTTAAACCCCCCCTCATTTCATTTTGCGAAAAGAGAGGAATTTTCAGTTACATTTGATATTCTAATGTGTAATGCCTATAGTTGACCTTAAGGGGATTTAGTTCTGTCCTCTTCCCTTTTTTTTTTTTTTTTTTTACGCTTACATTTGTTGTACTATGCACAGTTCAGTGTAATAAAAATAGTTACATTCTGAAAATTAGGGGCCTACCAAAGGTTAGTTTAGTGTGGTTCATCACTATTTATATTGGAAAAAATGAAAAGATAAAGAATGCATTCAAAAAATAAATACTATAAAGGCTATTGTGAATAAGAAGCTGAGCTCCTTAATTTTTATGTTTATACTTCACCCTTTCATTGTACTTGTTCATTTTCATAACAGGGTACCTGGTTTTGGAAATCAAGAAAGCAGACATTCCAGTTCCAGAAGGAAATATGTTGCCAGCAGCCCCCCTTCCAAAACACGTGCTAGAAATTCAGGTAACTCTCACAAGATTGCATCATATGCATTTATTATGTAAGCATCACAGGACCTATTGTAAGAAAAGGCATAGGTAAATTGCACCCTATAATTTCCTCAAATAAAAGTATTTTAATGCATTTAAAATATTGCAAACCCTATACACGGTGTGTTTTGTGTATATATACAGTTCGGTCCATATATATTTGGACACAGATAAAAAACTTTTTCGAGCTATACTTTATATAATGGATATGGGCTGAAAGTGCACACTCTTAGGTTTAATTTGAGGGTATGTACATCCAAATCAGAAGAAGGGTTTGAGAATTACAGCTCTTAAGAATAGCCACCCCCCCCCCCCCCCCCTTTTTTTCAAGGGACCAAAAGTAATTGGACAATTGAATCAAAAGTTTTTTTCATGGCCAGGTGTGGGCTACTCCTCCTCCTTCCTTATTTCTTCATCAGTTAAGCAGGTAAAAGGTCTGGAGTTGATTCCAAGTGTGGTATTTGGAATATATTCCTGTGAACCTACATCATGCGTTCAAAGGAGCTGTCCATGCAAGTGAAATGGGCTGGTGTAAGGCTTCAAAAACAAAATAAATACATTAGAGAGATAGCAGGCAGAGATAACATTAGGAGAGGCCAAATCAACAGTTTGGTACATTCTGAGGAAACAAGAACACACTGGTAAGCTCAGCAACATAAAAAGGCTTGGATGTCAAAAATCCATTTACAACATCCAGACAAGTGTAGGACACTCTCCAGGAGGTGGGTGTATCATTGTCAAAGTCTACAATCAAGAGAAGACTTCACGAGAGAAAATACAGAGGGTTTACCACAAGGTGCAAACCATTCATAAGCCTGAAGAATAGAAAAGCCAGACCAGTTCTGCAAAAGCTTTGTTTGGCCGGATGAAAGGAAGTTACATCTGTACCAGAATTACGGGAAGAAAAAAGTGTGGAGAAGACTTGGAAGAGCTCATTATCCAAAGCACACAACATCATCTGTAAAACCTGATGGAGGCAGTGTTATGGCATGGGCATGCTCGGCTTCCCGTGGCACTGGGTCATTGGTTTTTATTGATGATGAAGCAGCCAGGAAAATTCTGCAGTGTTTAAAGATCTACTGTCAGCCCAGATAAATTAAAGCGTTTAAAAGAACATTGTGAGCGGATAGGCCATTTATTGCAGATAAGACGTGCTATGCATCTTTGGCAATAACTGCTTGTTCTCAGTCTTCTTTAAAATGTACCCTGGGCATGTTCAGCATGGGGTACATTCTTGGCATGGTGTAACCACAAAGTTACGTCATCCCATGCAAACCAACAAAAACAACCAAAGAAAAAACACTTGGAAAAAAGCAAGGGAGAATCTGAGCCTGGTGAAGGTCCTCGCGTATGTTTGAGTGGAGGTGAATATTTTTGGCTTTAGTACTGCTTTAGAATATTAATAAAACCTACGGTAACTGCAGCCAAAATTATTAACCTTAAAAATCAGCGCAAGGGACATAACTCAGTCAGTAGGATGTGTCACTTGTGCTGATACCTCTTCTTCTGTTAGGTGAAATCCTCTGTCCATGCCCCTGATCCAACCCCACCACTGTAATCTTCCTTTGTGGCAGGGGTTAATAGAAACAGAAACCCTGGTACGGTTGCTCAAGTCTAGCCGCTGGGCAGGTGATGGAGAATTAAAGCCAAAAATACTCCAGTGTGGGGGGGTTAATAAAACTAAGGGCTGTCACAGGCTATCAAGAGTGCCCCAGTATGGCCACCCTTTCCACTCTTCTCCACTGTTCATAGAAGCTGTACAGTTACTACAGCTTCTGTGAATGGAAATGGATAAATGCAGGACAAGCAAATGATTTGATAGGACTGCTCCTCCATTCATAGATTTGTTTTATTCGTAGAAGTTGAAGTACAGCTATGAATGGCAGACTTGAGCAGAAAGGGCATAGTCGGGCACTCTTGATGAGAACCCGTGAAAGCCCCTTAGTTCTTTTAACCTCCACCGCTCTGCAGATGAGCATTTTTGGCTTTAGTCCTCTGTCATCTGCATAGTGGCTAGACATGGGCAACCCGTACCAGGGTTTCTTGTAAAAGGACTTGAAACTTGCCGTTTGCCAAATTAAATATTCCGCATTGAGTGCCATTTGTACACAAATCCTTCTTCATCAGTGTCAGCTCTGGAGGAGTCATCCGTAAGTCACGCTTTCATTAAAGTACATTACCGTTTTTATAGCTGATGGTCTTGTTTACAAATACAGAGCAGAACATTGATTTAGGCTCGGTTCACACAGGGGCGACACGATTTCAGGACGACTTTGTGAGGCAACTTGGAGACGACTTGAACACGACTTAGACACGACCTGGGGCGACTTACAAGTCTCCCCAGGCCAGGCGACATTTGCCGTGGCCAATCGGAGAATGAGCTCTGAAGGGGGAACTCCACGCCAAATTTATGAAAAAAAATTGGCATGGGTTCCCCCTCCGAGAGCATACCAGGCCCTTAGGTCTGGTATGGATTCCAAGGGGAACCCCCTATGCCGTGCGGCCCCCCCCAACCCAAAGCACCTTGTCCCCATGTTGATGAGGACAAGGGCCTCTTCCCGACAACCCTGGCCGTTGGTTGTCGGGGTCTGCGGGTGGGGGGCTTATCGGAATCCGGGAGCCCCCTTTAATAAGGGGGCCCCCGGATACCCGCCCCCCCACCCTATGTGAATGAGTATGGGGTACAATGTACCCCTACCCATTCACCTGTAAAATAAAGTACAAAAAAAAACACAACACACAAGATAAAATAGTTTATTGCACAGCTTCGGGGGTCTTCCGTCTTCGGGGGTCTTCTCGCCGGACTCCTCCGCTATCTTCTTCTAGCTCTTTTGCTAGCGGAGGAGCCCGGCTTTCTTCCTCGCCGCCCTCTTCTTCCGACTTCGGGGGTCTTGTCCCCCTCTTCGGTTCTTCTGCCGGGCCACCGCGCCTTCTTATAGCTCTTTTACAGGCGGTGGCCCGGTCTTCTGTCGCCTTCTTCTTCTCCTGGAGATGTTGCTCGTCCCCACCCCTTTTCCTGGCTGGCCGGGTAGCGTGCTCGGATAAGGGTCTGGTATGGATCTGGGGGGGGACCCCACGCCGTTTTTTCGGCGTAGGGGGTTCCCCTTGGAATCCATACCAGACCTAAGGGCCTGGTATGCTCTCGGAGGGGGAACCCACGCCAATTTTTTTTCATAAATTTGGCATGGAGTTCCCCCTTCAGAGCTAATAACTCTGTCAAAGTCGCCTCCGTATAGACAGAGATCCGACTTGGAGGCGACCTCCATTGAAATCAATGGGTACAAGTCGCCTACAAGTTGGATTGAAGTAGTACAGGAACTTCTTTTGAATTTGGAGCGACTTCAGTAGCATGCATTAAGACGGCTCTCATTCACTTACATTGATTTTTAAATGTTGTCCGACCTGAGGCGACTAGGGGCGACCTGAAGTCAGATCTGAGTCGCCCCTGTGTGAACCGAGCCTTAAGGGAAGGGTTTTATTAAAGGAGATGGAAAGGTAGCAATTTTTTTTTTTTTTTTATTTTTTTTAACTTCATGCATTCTATGCATAAAGATAAAAAGCTGTGTGCAGCAGCCCCCCTCAGCCCCCCTAATACTTACCTGAGGCCCATCTCTATCCAGAGATGTCCATGACTACCTCAGCCATCTGGGACTCCCCTCTTCATTGGCTGAGACACAACAGCGACACCATTGACCCACACTGCTGTCAATCAAAGTTAGTTAGCCAATGAGAAGAAAGAGGGTGCGGGCCTGAACCGCAGCTCCATGTCTGAATGGATACACGGAGCTGCAGCTCGGCTTGGGTGCCCCCATAACAAGCTGCTGAGGTAGGGAGGGCCAGGAGACCCGAGAAGAGGAGGATCCAGGCTGCTCTGAGCAAAACCGACTGCACAGAGCAGTTAAGTATAAAACATCTTTGTTATTTTTATTGAAAAAAAAAAAAGACTGTACAATCGCTTTAATCATTAACATGCTTCTTACTCTACTACATTTTCTGTCTTCTAGGAACAGTTGCAGAAACTAGAATCTGAACTAAGGGAAGTAAATAAGAACAAGGAAAAGTTACAAAAAAACCTCCAGGAATTAACCGAGTATACTCACATGCTACGAGTAACCAAGGACTTTGTGCAGAAATCATCAGAGGTATTCATATATGAATATGCTATTCAGCCTTTTGCTAACTTTAACTTATTAAATGGCAACTCCACTTTAATGGAAAAGCTACACAAGCCATGTTGTAGATTAAAGCCTACGTGCAGTCAAAATAACGAAACCTTTAATTTCAGTGAAGGTTATTCGGAACTATGGGAGCTGCCACATGCGCTCATCAAGAGTGGCTGACTATCCAAACCTTTCCATTCAGCTCCTTTATTCATAGAATCTTCTGCTACTGCTCCTCCGGTCCCAGAGTATTTACAAAGGCCCTAGCACCTCTTCTTGCCCTTCTCAGAACTCAGAGCCTCCAAGACAGCAACTCTTTAGGCGATCTTCTCCAGAAGGACTCCTCTCCCTTCCAGCTGTCGAGAGACACACACACACACACACACACACACACACACACACACACACACACACACACACACACACTGGTTCAGATGCTCCAGGTTTGGTTGGGTAGTCAGTTAAAAAAAGAAAAGAAAAAAAGCCACTTCCAGGAAGTTAAAGAAAAAATTACCCGGAGCTAATATTACTCCCTACCTTTTAACATGCAATAAATTAAAAATAATAAATGTCAGTCATCATTTTAAGTGGTTGTAAATTCTATGCATAAAGGTAAATGACCTTCTGTGTATAGCAGCCCCCCTAATATTTACCTGAGCCCCATCTCAAGGAGCTATTGACTCTAATGTCAATCACAGACAGTGAGCCAATAAGGGGAGAGGCCAAGCCACGCACCATGTGTGAATGTGGAGACAGAGCAGCGGCTCGGGAGCGAGCCTGCTCGGATGCCCCCATAGCGAGCTGTAGGTCACATTACAGATGTAAACAAGGGATGACTTCCTTTCAAGCCATGAATTGTGTACAATTGTGTTGCTAGCTGTGATTGATCACATGGTACAGACTGGGCCAACGGCAGCCCATCCGTGCCATGTGATCAGCTGTTGCCAATCACAGCTAATCATAGCACAACAAACTGAGTCAATTTTTTTCAGTAAAATGTTTGTTTTTGCATATAGCACTGAATTTCATTGCTATAAACAATGTGTAAAAAAAAAAAAAAAAAAAAAAGAAGAAAATAAATCCTGACCCCTACCATGATTAGTACTATGGTAACATTGTATTGCTCTGGTCAAAGTGTGCTTAAAAAAAATAAAAAATAAAAATAAAAATGTTAAATATAATCAAAAATTATCTTTTTGCCATACTGTCACCAGTTAGTATCCCTCATCACCGCCACACCAGACGCTGTAATGCACTGGTGACAGTATTTAAAAAAAAAAATAAGAATTATAACTTCCAAAAACTCTCCATGCCTCTTACTAAATACCTTGGATTGTCTACATTCCAAAAAGGGTCATTTGGATGGATTGATTCTGTACTGTCCTGACATTTTTGGGCCTCAAGAAATGATAGGCCCGCAGTACATCAGGATTTATCAATTTTCAGATATATACCATAGTTTGTGTACTCTATAACTTTCCTACAGACTAAATAACATACACTGATTTGGGTGTTTTTTTTTCACCAAAGAAATGTAGCAGAATAAGCTTTGGCCGAAATGTATGAACAGTTATTTATTAGCAAAATTTTATAATGGAAACTTGTTTTTTTCAAAGTGTTCTGTCCTTTTTCATTTAGCAAAGAATAAAAAATCCCAGTGTTGATTAAATACCACCAAACGAAATCTCTATTTGTGTGAACAAAATGGTAAAAATGTTAGTTTGAGTAAAGTGTTTCATGTCTGTGCAATTGTCATTCAAAGCGTGACAGCGCTGAAAGCTAAAAATTGGCCTCGGTAGTAAGGGATTAAAGGTGCCCAGTATTAAAGTGGTTAAAGTGTCTAAACAATCAAGGTTGTGTGCAGTTCATATCCTTGTGAAATGGTACAGATATTCAAATCCTTTGCAGATTGTAGTGCATATTACATGTGCTCCCCACCATGGAAATGCACCTTTTTATTAGACGGGTCAAAATAGGCTTATGTCATTTCCCAGTTCCTATGAATCACAGATCTGCCTGTAGGTATGTAATTCATGTTGCTCATGAGGAATTCTGAGAGGTTCCCAGACAGGTCACTGCTCCCTCAATAGGAAATTGAGTGCAGGGAGACTTCCCCACCAGCAGAATAAAGGGGCTATAATCTCCAGCAGTGATCGGGTGAAAAAAAAAATTTGACAGGCTGGTTGTACTGTAGTCGATTGATGGGATCCACTTCAGTACAACCAGCCTGATTGATTCGGCAGGTTCAATCCATCTGTGACCATTTTTTAAAATAACGTCATTGTTACCTGTTCTTTGCAATGATTTTTGCACCGAGCAGCCTGATCCTCCTCTTCTCAGATCCCCTGCTGAGTGCTCCCATAGAAAGAAAATACTTTGCTTTACTCAAGTTTCTTTAGCAGTGTTCATTTCATAAATGCTTGATGCTTTTTTGGAACAAACCAAATATATGAAACAGAATTTTAATTGAAAGGGTTTTATCTAGCTGAAAACCTTTTGTGGTACCTGCAAGTACATGTGTTAATGCTCACATTGGATACTAGGTCCAGTCTGTACCATGTGACCCCCCCCCCCCACCATGATCTTGACTTTACTCAAGTACTTAACACCCCCTCAGTACACTAAGTCATGTCCCTGCTTCTCAGCTGTTAAATGCCAGGACTCTATCGGCTGGCAAAATTCTTGCATGTGACAGGTGACAGGGTTACAAGTTAGTGCCAGGTGAAGGGTTGTTTCAAAGACCCAATATAATAATGTCCTCTGGCCTATTTGCTAGCCATAATAAAATGAAATCGCTTTGATGAAATAGTCTTTTTGCATTTATATGCTCATTCTCATAAAGGTATGTGTGTGTGTGTGTGTGTGTGTGTGTGTGTTTTTTTTGTTTTTTTTCAGTATGAAACCTCTTCACAAACCATTTATGAGGAATTTCCTGCTTTGGAAAAGGATTCCTTAATGGACTATACTTGTATGCAGAGGCTTGGAGCAAAACTGGGGTGAGTAATGGTCATGATCGTGAACCCTTCTTTTCTCAGGTCCATAAGACCTAAGCTTGTACTGTATTATGCAGTTCTGTATAATACACTAGTTTTTGTGCAAATTCTTTTTGCTTATATAAAAACAGAAATGCATACAAAACAGCCATCTCTGGCTCAAAATATACTACGTCGTAGTAATTGCTCGACACACAATGTGGAGGTGGGTAGCATGTGCAGGAGAGGAGTGTGGAGTGCATGACAGTGGGTAGTATGTGCAGGAGAGGAGTGTGGAGTGTATGGTGGTGGGTAGTATGTGGAGGGAGAGGAGTGCAGTCTGTATGGGGATGGGTAGTATGTACAGGAAAAGAATGTGGAGTGTATGGCGATAAGTAATATGTGCAAGAGCGGAGTATATGGCAGTGGGTAGTATGTGCAGGGAGAGGAGTATACAGTCTGTCGGTCAGTAGTATCTGCAGGGAGAGGGGTAGGGAATGTATGCAGGTGGGGTAGTATGTGCAGGAGAAGAGTATGGAGTGTATGGTGATGGGTATTATGTGCAGGAAGAGTGTGGAGTATATGGCAGTGGGTAGTATGTGCAGGGAGAGGGGTATGGAGTGTATGGCGATAGGTAGTATGTCGAGGAGAAGAGTGTGGACTGTATGGTGGTGGGTAGCTAGTGCAGGGAGAGGAGTGCAGATGGTAGGAAAGTATAAGGTCCTAAGTCATTGCTCCAGCACTACATAGTACTGGCCTCCCACCACCCTGCAGACACAGTTCTCACCCCCTCCCTGCCATCTCAATCCCCCTCGTTAAGTCCCTGCTCACAAGTCCCTCCCTCGTACACCTTACAAAACCCCACCACATACAGCCCCTCTAAGTTGATAGACCGGCGGCCTGGATTCTCCCTCCATCTCTCTCAGAATGAACTCCTGCAGCTGGCATCCTTTCCAGCGGGAACTTGGGCAATGAGCTCCCATCCAGCCAGCACTTTTCAGCCTCTAGAATTGGAGAGAGGAGAATCCAGGCTGGCGGTGTGTATAAACTTAGCAGCGCTGTATGTACTTAGTGATGGGTGCAGCTGTAGTGCCTGACACGTCTCAGCCATGGTTGACCAGTTCCGTTCAACCAGTTGCTTTGGCTGCCTCTGCTTGTGACCCGAAAATAATAAAGATTCACATATGCTACCACCTTTTGGGCCCCTCTGATTGAAATCCGGAGGCCCAAGGAAATGTTATGGTCCAGTGTTTACTTACTCCATTTTTACAGTGTATTTGGACACAGTTGACCCCTACCCTGGGGGGCCCTGTGTTCACTGCACCCATGGATGATACGCAACTGCACTCAAGTTATATTTTCACATTTGCTTTCACTCAGTGGTATGCTTATGCTTGGTTGGGATATTGAACATCAAGGTAGCACTTCCAAATGTGCTTAAAGTGACACTAAACGTTATCCTTATTCTCCAAAAAGAATCCATACCAATCCACTACTTAACCCAGTAATCTTTTCCATGAAAATGTTTCTTACTGTGTTTTTCTGTCTCATTCTAATGTTCCCTATAAGACGCCAAAGATTTAATTCCCCCCTTCTGTTTGGAGCAAGCTGTGCATGTTAGTTGTGGTCACGTACACTGCTCTCTGCACACTCCAAATCCTATACTCCATAGGCCCTAGTCAACCTCAGGTGCAAACAAGAGAGTGGCTGTGTTCTGCATACAGTGGGACCATGCCGAATGTACATAGCCTACCCCTTTATAGAAGTCGGATCACAACAATGGAAAAAAAAACGGAATCTGGTGGAGACTAGGAGCAAAAGAAAGAATATTTAACTCCAAAAAGTACTATTCAAGTATTTATTCTTATTTACAAAAATTTGTAGCTCAATTGGCATAAAGCATGCAGTCTAATATAGATTTGCATCTTTGCCTTATGGGTGGCACTTAGTAAAATTGTAATCCTGTCTCCATATATGGGTCAAAAAGTTGAAAACCCAGTCTTTGGATGTGCCAGAGAATAATATCTGAATATAAAGGTATGTTGCGCCTATTTATTAAAGGATAAGTTCACCTTTGGTGACATGTTACACCCGTATTTAAGGTATAAAATGTAAAGGGTTACCAAAGAGCACCTGCCTGTGCCCCTCTGATCCACCGCTATGACATCGGATGGGAAATCCTTTTTTCAGCACCCACTGTCATAATTTAAAAAGAATGTGGCCATGTAGGGCTTTGCAGACTCAAAGAGGACCTCGGTCTTCCATGTTGAATGATGTCCAGCATCACTTAAACTGGATAACAGAGTAAAGGCTGAAAGTGAAGAGCATCATGGCATGCAATAAGTTAAACATTCTGACTTTTCAATCGCTTTAATGCTTGCATCAGATGTGTAAAGGATTATATTATAATAGTGTAGAACTACTGCCACAGGAGCCACTGAGAACTGGCTCTCCTACATCTCCACAGCCAGGCAACACACAATCTCTACTTGAATCTAAACACAAATCAATCCCTTGGCTTTGTTTTCATGTTTTATTAGGGGTAACAACTTGGATGGGGTGAAGGGATATTATTTTTCTGCCAGTAAATACCTTATACAGCTCACTTCCTGTTTCTTGTCTGGTAAAAAGCCTAGGCTTGTGACATCATGTACAGCTCTGTCTCACTCTTGTGAGAGTTTGCCTTGAAGGGATGGGGGATGTCATAAGAGGGTCAGTGAGAGCTGCAGAGTACCTCTGTGTAAATCCAGGAACTGAATAGGCAGCAGCTTCAGCTGCCCACACTTAAAATGGTTGCAGCTGGACTCTGTGAAGGGAGATTACTGCAACATATTTGGCAAGTACAGAATCACAGTGTATATAATATGCAAAGTGGTTGGAGGGAAGCTTCAGAATGGTAAAGGTGTTATTACAAATTATGTGAGCAGACTGCAGTTCCTCTTTAAGGACTAGGAACTCAGCCCAAATGGCTGCTTCTTCACCAGCCCACCCAGCTGCTACTGAAGATCTTCCAGGGCAAGGGAAAATAAAGATTTAAGCACAACGCTGTCTTCCAGAAAGGCTTACTTTGGCAGTCTTTCTTCCTTGTAAGTCTCTGACTGTGCTGATGTACTCACACTGCCCTTCTTGTTCCCGATGATTGGTTGATGATCTTTGGTAAGGTTGCTTTCAAACTGCACTACTGTCAGGATCCTCCCAAGCCAGCCCACTGACAGTCTCCTCAGCACTCCATCTTCCACCCAACACCTCTGCTGCTACAGATCCTCCATATTTAAGGGCTGGCTCAGCCATCATGCCTGTCCCACTGCCAGGGGATTGGCTAAACTCCGCTAAGTATGCAGATCAACCCTCCTGGCCTCCATGCCTCAGCTTCTAGAAATTTCTCCAAGCTTCCAGAACCAGGGGGATGCACCAGAGACCTGCCTTTTATGAGTCATCCAGCCTGACCTGCAATAAACTCTTGACACAGATTCAAGGCTCCTTTTACCGTTAGTCAATACATTTTCCTGCACTATTTTAGTAGCAAACTGGAAGATGCTACATTAGTAAGTATGTTGTGCATAGAGAAATAATTCTGTGTGTGTAGAGGTTTAACTGACTGGACCAAGAATACAATAAGAATGTGGCTCCTGTATATGGGCCCACAGTTGAGGTGAAGGTAGGCTGCTGTTGCAGCAATCCAGTGATGTAAAATATCTGTTGGCATCTTTTCTTGCTCTAGCTATAATGGAATAATTTGAGGTAGAAGTTTTCATTTTCTGGGTTTTTACTTGAATGGGTTAGAGTGTCAGTCAGTAAACCCACGTAATAATAATAAAAAAAAAAAAACATCAATAAATGCTGTATAACATGTTGTTCATACTCACTCAGTCTTTATGAGATGAATTTTCTGTATTCTGACAAAAAAACCTGGTTGATCCTGCTGCTCTCTATCTACGCCTAATGTCCAAGTCCCCATTTCAGATAGGGAATTTGCAGAGCAGTGTTGGCAGCTCTACACGTATTTGATTTTCTATGCTGAGCATTTCTTCCCTATCACATCTGAGCAGCCCATGTGACTATAGAATCACACATGTATGGGCGTTGTAAATTTATACACTGATTAGTGCATTTTTTTTCTTTTACCACTGATCACTGTATTGGTGTCACTGATCTCCAAAAAGTCTCATTTGGGGTCAGATTTGTCTGCCGCAATCCTGCTAAAAATTGCAGATCGCTGCCATTCCCAGTTATAACTTTTGCACAAACCAATCAATATACGCTTATTTAAAAAAAAAAAATGTATAACACAAAAAATAAAAACTGCAGAGGTGATCAAATACCATCAAAAAAAAGCTCCTATTTGGGGGGGAAAAAAGGACCTCAATTTTGTTTGGGTACAACATCGCATGACCGTGCAATTGTCAGTTAAAGCAACACAGTGCCGTATTGCAAAACATGGCCTGGTCTTTAAGGGGTAAATCCTTCCAAGGCTAAAGTGGTTAAGCAAAAAAAAAAGGAGCATCGTGAGACATTCGATTTATACCCCTACCTTGCTGTTTGTGTTTCAAATGTTTTGCTGAAGCTTGCCTAGCATTTTGTATTTACTACATAGAGTACAGTGAGATCATAGTAGAAACTGTTTACAAAAAATCATTTCACTTCTTCTTTTTTTTTTTTTTTGGCAGGTTTGTTTCAGGCCTAGTTCACTGTACAAAACTTGAATCTTTTCAAAAGATGCTGTGGAGGGTTTGTAAAGGCTACACCATTTTCACTTACAAGGAGCTAGATGTGTTTCTGAATGACCCTGAAACTGTGAGTAGGTCCTTCCCTGCATTCTAACATCTAGCTAAGTGGTAATTCTAACACTTTGTAAAACAACCAGTTGAGAATTAGAAATAAAAAGGGAAACCATTTATGTATACATATAACATAACATTTTTATATATATATATAATATATACCCTTTTTCTCCTTTTGTATAGGTGTCGTGTAACCTTTTGTTCTCAGCTGCATAAGAAGCTCAGTGAGGTCTAACAGCAGTACACTGATCTTCCCAGTTAGTGGCTGGGCGGTGGGGGGGTCAGCACAAGCCTGATCATTGGAGGAGAGTAGGCTGAGTTATCAGCACAGCCAAAAAACGGACCTCACTGTGCTCTTCTACCTAGTGTGGTCAGTTTTTAATACGAAAGCAGAGGGACTGGCAGGAACACTAGGGATGTCATATAAAGGAAGCAATACAAAGAAAACTGAATACTTTTTCACACAAGTACATGGTACAGCAGACACATGAATCAGGAATATCAAATGTTGGGTTTACAGATTTAACTTTAGGATTATGCTGTTTTCAGTGTGTGTGTGTGTGTGTGTGTGTGTGTGTGTGTGTGTGTCTGTATATAAGGGCTAGCTTCACCTTTTGCATGTTAAGCCTGTGTTACCTATCACTAAACCTCCCTCCCCATGACAGTGTGCAGGAGCCTGACGTTGTACCCATGATCCACTGATCACAGGTGCAGTGCTTTGCAGACTCCTATATGAAGAAAATTTATAAATGCAATTTTTTTTCCCTGCAAAATATGTGCATTTATTATAATTTTTTGTAATAGGGGAATTTGGCTTTAAAGTGTGTATGTGTGTGTGTGTTGTTTTTTTTTTTTTTCCTTAGATACAAAAAAAGATCAGTTTGCTGTAAATAATGTTGGCATTTTGTAAACACAGTATATTCCTCTATGGGTGACATCATACAACTGTTAAAGAGGAGCTCCACCCAAAGGGGGAAGTTCTGCTTTAAGCACCCCTCCCCTTTAAAAAAAAAAATTGTATTGGGTGGGTGGGGGGTGGTTGGAGGGTGCGGTCAGGTCTCTAGTTTTGACAGGTATCTGCTTGTATCGCCTAGGCGATCAAAGCAGAAGTTCTCTCCCTGCAGTCTTCTGGGACATGTTGCAGGTCCCAGACGACTGCCAGACCATTCGGTGGGGGAGGCACGACCCGTGCATGCGCAGTGCGCACCTGCTGTAAAGCCGCAAGCTGTCACAGCTGGTTGCCCACAGTTGAAATGCTGGCATCAGGAAGTGGAGAGGGAGAGAAGCGAAGGTTCAGGTGAGCACATCGCTGGATTCTGGGACAGGTGAATGTATGTTTTGTAGCTGTTGACTTTTAATAAACACAAAAAGGACTGGAGCTCCTCTTTTAAACAGAGAGGGAGCATAGTTGTAGTCTCTAATCAACATTTCTGCTAGTGGGTAATCTACAAATTTTACAATTACATTTAATAATAAAAATATTGAAGAGCATGAGTCCTACTTCAAGGTAACTCTGCAATAATAACTCAAGATCTGCCCTCACTAAAAATGTACTATTTACTCACCATTTTAACTATTAAACAGATGATGTGAAGGAAGGTAGGGGAGGGTGACGCTATACTTGGTTCTCACAGTAATATGTCTTTTTTTGTTTTTTTTTTTGTGTATTTTAAGTTTTACATTTTAAAGCGGAGTTCCACCCAAAAATTGAACATCTGCTGATTGGATTCCTCCCCCCTCTGGTGTCACATTTGGCACCTTTCGGGGGTGGGGGGGGGGGGCATATAACTGTATAATCCAGGTATTGCTCCCACTTCCGGGCATAGCTCACCGCAGACTCCTCGGTGATCTACGCCATGTCAAGCCCCACCATGTCCCAGAAGACAGCAGGAACCAGTGAGAACGCGCATGCGCAGTAGGGAACAAGACTGTGAAGCCGCAAGGCTTCACTTCCGGATTCCCTTACCGAAGATGGCAGCGCCTCCACCCGAGAGCCGAGGGACAGACTGGCTTCAGGTAAGGACATTGCGGGCTCGCTGGACAGGTAAATGTCCATATTTTAAAAGTCAGCAGCTGCCGTATTTGTAGCTGCTGACTTAAAAAAAAAAAAATAAAATAAAAAAAAAACTTTGGCGGAAATCTGCTTTAAATCCCACTCTAGTGTTATGTCCCACAGCAGTGCTTTGCACAGGATGTGGGCTCACTTATCCTATGTGGAACATCAGTAAGCGATGCCAAATTCTTCAACCAAATCTCTTTAGAGCTGCCATATCAAAAGATAATGGTAAGGCCTAAGTTTTGAGATGGTGTTTGATACATAAGAAGAGACTTCATAGCATAATTTCAAAGTACCTAAAAAAAAAAAATAGATGAAGAAGAAAAAGCCTATATGCCACCTTTTTAAAGCATATTCAACACACAGGTCCATGACTCCATTAAAAACCAGCCTCTCCTGAACAATTTTGAGTGCTGGCCATCACAGTCTGTCTCCACTCTATATTGAAAATTGGAAAACGTTGCGCTCCAATTAGCTCTTCTTCCAGTATTTCTAAAAAAAAAAAACTGTGTATTTGATTGCATACAGTGATTTCTCCCACCCCACAACCAACCTTCCTTGACACATTTCACCATTATTGGCTTGCTCACAGGGACAGGGGAAGTAATCTGACTTTTCTATGCAAGTCACTTCCACTTACAGCAGCGGTCTCTGGACTTTTGGATATCTACACAAAATAAGCTTTTACAAGTTGCATGAAATGTTAAAGCTAAAGTGTGTGTGTGTTTTTTTGGAAACCACACTATGTACTTGTGTAATGGTGTCCATACTATTATGTGCTTCTGCAAAAAAAAAAAAAAGTGCTTAGTGCCAATCTTAGAGCATTGAGAAGATTAAAAAGTCTATGTACAGCTTTTAAAATTCAAGTGGAAGTCCATTCTATTCAGTGAGGAGTCACACTGTGCAAGTGTAAGACATGGAGAGGAGATTGCTAACAAATAGGAATCATTGTCTACCAATGATTCTTTAGAATGTGGTTTTTCTCATTACTGCCATATTCTTTATAATAGTAACATTTATGTTAGGTGGGTAGTAACAAGTGAGTCACCTGGGCCGTGTATAGATAAAATGGTAGAAGGAGAAAAATGGTTTTCCTTTAGCCAAAAATGCTAACATAGAGCTGAACTTGTCTCCTCTCAAAAATGGATTGCTTAGAAAAAAAAGATTTGGCTGCAGGTATGTATAACCTCTTGTTGGAACTAGAGGGGTCAAGTATAACTGATTTCACTTGAGCCGAAGTGGTCACTAGGGTGTGCATAGAGTTACAGGAATGTTTTCATTTGAGAAACTGTACTAAAGAAGACCCCTAAAGGTGTCCCTTTTAAAGGTGTTAAAGCATCTGATGAGCTATTGTTAATATTAGGCCAAACAATCTTCAGACAAATCATAGGTCTTGTGGGAACTTCCAGGAGGTATTTTCTTCAAGCAGCTTCCACTAGTAAGGGACTATGGTCTGATACAAGTCTGGACAGGGAAGTGGCGATCGTAATTAGAGATGGTAATCTAGAAATGCTAGGGCCGGGTCAATTCTTGAATGGGATTGATGTGAATAAGAAAGATGGCAGTATTGATTAGACACTAGGAACACCACTCCTGTATAGACTTGGTAAATCGAAGAGGATAGGAAAAACTAGCCTGAACACAGGACTGGTTGGCATATCTGTCAACACTAGGACAACACATTCAGTTTCTAAATCATAAAGTAGGAGACTTGCTGGTGTTTGCTGCTAGGATTTAATACATTTGTGTATTATCTCTGTCAAGTAAGGAGGAGGCAGATGTTAAATGGGATGATAAATGAAACTGCAAAAGGTTACTGAGGAGGAACTCTGTAGTACTTTGCAAAAAATTGTAGTAGCCATAGTGGGTCACTTTCAAGTCAATTAAAGCAATTAACATATAGACGTACAGTGTGTATATGTGTACACACACACACTCACTGTATTGGCAGTGCAGTACCATGCCAGGGTCTAAATAGAGGCCATAACCCCTGAGTCTCGACCAAGCGGGTTAAGGGGCTTCAGGGGGTTTGCTTAAGTCAGAGGAAACTGGCTGTTCAGTTTCCTCCATGGTTTTGTAAAGTCCATTTTGGGACTTGAAACCTGAAGATTTTTTAGCAATCTGGGTGGGATGACAATTGGTCAGGTGTGTGTTGGGCTTTTTGTAAAGACCTGACTATGGATCTGGGCTCCACCCCAGCAGGCAGAAGAGGTCTCAATGGGGAGCCAAAGCAGCAAGGGGCTGAAAATGATGTGCACAGAGTGTATATGAAGACTGTCCTCATATGTGGGAGGCAGACAAAAGGTCTAAAGGGTAAGACCAGAGCAGTAGTGCTGCATGTACTGTATATGCCTACAGGCTGAATGGGTATTTCTTTGGATGGAAATGCTGAAACAACCCCCCCCCCCCCCCCCCCACACTGTGAAGGAAGCTCATCTATTTTCTATTCTGGAAGGTTGTTGAACTTTTTTTTAACATAAAATTGGTCAAGAAAAGCCCTCAAAAGAAGAAAAGCGAGTAACTGTGTCCTTTTAGAGCCCTACCGTTTGTTGCTGGTTCATATATATTTGGTGTCAGTTTGTTGTCATCTTAAAGTGTTATTATGTGTTAAGGTTTAATTTTGATACAGAACTATTTCTTCTTCTTTTTTATTTTTTTACCTTTTTCATTTTTAAAGGAAGAGCCAACAAAGTGGTTTGTGTTCCTAATTTCTTACTGGGGAGACCAGATTGGACAGAAAGTGAAAAAGATCTGTGACTGGTGAGTGTTCTGTAGAGACATTTGCATCACTATTTTCAACTTTTACAGTAAAGTTGCTGTGATCTTTTTTTTCCTGCAGTAAAACAACCTACACACCTTGCCGGCAGCATTGTGCAATGCGGTAAGGCCAGTTTGGCTTACAGCACAGGCACTCTGTCTCTGATACTTTGCTAGGGTGCAGTATTAGGAATTGATATATATGTGTGTGTGTGTGTGTGTGTGTGTGTGTGTGTGTGTGTGTGTGTGTATGATTATGCTAGCTGTTAAAATGCTTGGTTAGATGTTAACTATTTAAAATTTAAATTTGAGCTGACAACCTTAATTCTGTATGTTCAGTAATGTACAAATCAATTTTCATCTGTATCGCCATTTTCATTGTAAAACTAATACAAACGATGGAAACAAAACCTTTAAATTTGAAAGGCTGTTACTTTCAGATGATTATACCCTAGCCTAATTTCTCAGCTTTTTGCTAGTGTCCTAAGGTGAATCCTACCTGTGCCCGCACCAAAGAAATAGAGGAATTTTAAATTGCCAGTAAATTCAATATGTTTGGGTATCACTACAGAACATAGACAAAGTATTCCTAGACCCCGGGTTATAGTCTGCTACCTTCAGGTGATGGAAACTGGCAGGCTTTTGAGGACATTCCCCCTGGGTGTCCCCCTTGTAAGCCTACCCCACTCTGAGAGTCCTCAATTTTTGTGTCCTAAGGTGATGGATCTCCCATTATAATTAAATCATTCTTCACTTGACTAGTTTATTATTTTACTTCACATTCTTCAATTAGTTCCTCACTGTCTTCTAATGCAACAATATGGGCAGTACATTTGGATCGGTGCAACCATTGTAAAATCTTGGGAGCTGTACCCAAACCCCACAACTTGTAGATGGCCTGTAATATGCTTCAGCACTAGATCCTGCTTGGGCACTAACCTTAGCACTTGGTAAAATGGATGTAGTTAGCTGCAGGGTGCTGTATAGGTCCAGGGCGATTAGTCTATCCCAATGAAACCAGACTCTGAAGACTCCTTTTTGGGGGGGGGGTATGCCCACCATGATGGGCTAAGCCTGGCTTTATATAGGAACCAGCAACACAGACAGGTAAGACTGTCACCTGTCACCGCTTTTACATCTATTATGTGTATCCTGAATAGTATATATACAGTATTAGCCGTTTTCTAATGGCACTAAAAGTCCACCATTCAGAGCTTAGCCCCAGGTGGATGACTGAGGTGTTATGTCACACTATAGCAATGTAGGTATGGGCTACACTTCTAATATTGACTATAGTGACCAGTGGGTTCTTGTAATGACACTAGTGGATGGCACCCCATAGACCACAGTATAACAGGTGAGCCGTCACCAGCACTCCTATACACATAACATGGACTTTGATTTGGTGCAGTTCATATAAAGCTTACATATCTGGGGCTTACAGGGTCCCTTCTTCAAGGTAATATAGTGGGAGTTCAGGGATCATTATGTCACTTTGAGGAAGGGACCCTGTGTGCCCCCAAAAACATTTGGCTTTATATGACACGTCACTTTGCACTATAAAAACTGAATGGTATTTGCATCAGAGTGTTGGTGATGGCTCTTTCTTGCATCACACCACTGCTGCTTAGGCGGCCGCCTGGAGCTTTTTATAAGGTACACAGGTGCTTCTCCCACCCTTCTGCCATGAGGACTTCACTATGAAACATTTGACACCCAGGTTGCTGCATACTCCTTCACGACATGCTAACCCTATTTCCACACTCTACTCCGTAAGTACCCCACGGAGTAATACCCTCACAGATCGCAATGGTCAAAAACAGACTCAAAAGAACTGTGGCAAAATCTTACACAGACATTCACTCTGCTGAAGGCCAGCAAAACACTCAATCCGCTTAGAGCAATGCTACTTCCCTTGCACATGAACGGGGCCCTATTTGAACACCAGTCTCTCTATCCAATTATAGCGTTAGCCCAGACAGTTGACAAATGACCTACCGGACTTAAAGGCCTTTCTCCCAACTATGTCACAATTTCTCAGACGACTAACTGCTTTAATACCTCCATCACTTTCTAGAGCTCGAAGGCGCCAGGCTCCTTATCTGCCCCGGTGTTGACTACCAGGAGTTAGAAACAAAATACCTCCTAGAGGATGCAGATATTGAGAAGGGGGGGGGGGGGGGGGAGAGGACCCAGAGGCAGTGTTAGAGGAGGTCGCAGAAGAATTCTCACCCCCAGGCTCCTATACTTCTGATCTAATGGCTTTACGCAATATGCTTGCCAAAACTGATATATTAATTTATGCTGTGTGCAAAAGCCTCAGAATTATCACACTTGATTGTCCTCTGTGCTCACCATGCCCCCTTGGGTACTAATTGACCTGCCAAGTCTAAAAAGACATTCCCTATTCGTGATCAAATAGAATGGGCAATTTACGATTATTGGGTCATTCCTGAAAAGATTTTCACCGCTCTGAGAATCATTGCTGAACTTTGGAATGTTGCTGTAGTAGACACTGCTGTTTGTCTTAAACAAGCATCTTTCTCTCCTCATTGTTCTTTCATTCAAAGATTTTGAGGACAAAGTTTGAGATGCTATTAAAGGCTCTCTTTACTCTCTCAGGCCCAGCAAAGTAACACAAACCTTACACATATGCCCTTTATAGGAGAACATCTCTTTAGTGAGGGACTTAACAAATTTGTCAAATATGTCACAGGAGGAAAAGCCCTACTTCCATAGCAGAAGGTTACAAAAGATGTCTGTTAGTTTTTATGTCTCTTGGTCGCTGACATCCCAGACCTGTGTGTTTTTAATTGTTGATTTCAAATTGGGTACAAAGTTTCAAACTCTTCACTGCTCCACTCTCTCAAATAACCAAAATCTGCTTAACGACAGTTATATTTGCAGACTGCTCTGAACCAACTCTTGTCCCAGGGATTGGTCCTTCCGGTAGTAGGACAGGTTGAGAGATTTCCATTCAAAGCTGTTCACAGTACCAAAGCCCAAAGGGGGTAATATGTCCTATGCTGGACCTAAAATCCCTAAACAAGTACCGCCTAGTTACAAAGTTTCTTCAAGATGCTTATCTGCATATTCACATTTACCCACCTCATCAGTACTTTTTGCATTTTGCAGTAGGAAATGATAATTTCCAATTTGTTACACTGACCTTTGGCCTGTCCTCTGCTTCCAAAGTATTTACAAAGGTTCTTGCACCCTTCTTCCCCTCTTGAGAACTAAAGGCATTCAGGTCACAGGGTATCTGGGTGACCTTCTTCTGAAGGACTTATTACCCTTCCAGCTATCTGCAAACATCCACATGACTATTCAGATAATTCATATTTTCTGTTATGTAATCCAATTTCAAGCTGGTCTTATATCTCACACCTCAAGCCTTGAGGTTAAAGAGTCTCTTTGTGAGAGTCTCCTTGAGTGTTTTGGGCCTTTTGGTGTTTGAGGCTATGCTTTTTACCCAACTCTATTCAAGGCCTCTCCAACACAACCTCTTGTTGGCATGGAACAAACCTAAATTCTTTATTGACCTGACCATGCTCCTATCCAGTTAAGCAAGGAACTCTAGCTTGGTGATGCCAGGCTGGGGATGCTGGGAAGGAGTGTTAATCTCTCACAGTACAGGAAACATGGTCTCCAGAGGAAGCCAAGCTCCCCATCAGCATTATGGTGCTTAAAGATAAAAATGCCTGTGCACCACTGAACACCCGATTAGGGTAAATTGAACAACACCACTGCTGTGGCCTACATCAATTGACAAGGGGACACCTTATTCATGCAGTCTTCAAGGAAGAAAGCCTGATCATCTCATGGACATAAACGCTGTTCAGTCATCTTGCTCTCCCCGATGTCCTCATGCATCCCAGGAGTGTACAGATGAAATGTGGCTTACTGTCTGAACCAAGGGGGACATCTTGAACCTCATATGTCAGTGGTGAGGATGTGGGCATCCTGACTTCCAGGTTCAAGAGCAAGTTACCTCTGTTAGTGTATTTGATGCTCTGAGAATTTCCTAGACTCATTTCAGACTAATCCATGCCATTCTTCTAGTAATTCTGCCTGTATTGCTCCACAAAATAGAGCGAAAGAGGACACTGTCCCAGAACAACCAGGTACACAGACTTAGACTTCTTCTAGGAGACTGAACCCTGGCCCCTTCCAAAAAAACAAAAAAAACAAATCCTGTCCTTTTTAAAGCATGAATGCAGTGCTTATGCTGTGTAAATTGGCCCTTTGTATCATCTAAAATACCTGGCTGATCCTGCCTGGTTCTGCCCTCCCCTCTGTAAACTGACCATGGTTTACCATGGCTGCTGAGCCCTGACACCGTGGTCAGTTCACGCGCCTCCATTATCAGCTGTCTCCTCTGTCCTCCTCCCCTCCCTGCCTGTCCGCTCCGGTCTGCTCTCTGACCCTCCCCTCCTGCCGCTATCCTGACTGGGTCTTATTGCTACAATCTGCCCTGTTACCTTAAACGATGTACTACAGTGTATGTGTTTTTAAAAAAAAAAAAAGTTGCTGTAAACCTTATTTCATAGCGCTGCTTGGCACTCACGTGACTGCCCGCCGCTCTCTCTCCTCTCCTCCTCCTGGCTGATGTCAGTGGGGGATTCTTGGCCTCTCCCCCTGTAGTTATGTGACTGCTCGCCACTCTCCTCTCCAGGTCTGATAACTACAGAGGGAGGGGCTGAGAATACCCCACTGACATCAGCCAGGAAGAGGTGAGAAGGAGAACGGTGGGCAGTCACGTGAGTGCCAAACCGCACTAGGAAATAAGGTATACAAGGGCATATTTTTCTAAACACTTACACTAGGGCACATCATTTAACATAACAGAGGAGATTGTAGCAATATTGCACAGTGGCTTTACAACCACTTTAAAGAAGAAAAAGAACAAAACTTCTTTTTATTTATTTTTTCCATTTTGGTTCGAGTAATGGAGGGGTAACTTTCTGTCCCTTGGCAAAACAGGAAGTTAAAGAACATCCCTCTAAAACAGGGGTGTACAACCTTTTAACCTTCCTAGGCCACATTTGAAGGAGAGGAATTGTCTTGGGCCACACATAAAATATTGCTAACAAATCTGTTGCACTTAAGATCAGTAACAGGCAAACAGCAGCTGACACAATATTGCTGGGTATAATGGAAGAAATAAATGAAGAGGTGCAGTGCTTATTAAATATAAGTCCAATAAGAAATGTAAAGTTTATGAAGGGCCAAAACACTTCTCAAGATGAATACTGGTACGCTGGTTAGAAAAAGCCGTCACCAACACCCAATAGTACTGACTCTTACCCTAAATCAAAGGGATTTGCACAGTGGATGGTCAAATGATAGAAACAGTGATCATTGCAGGCAGGTAGAACCACTCCGCCAGAGGTATGCTGATCAATGCACAGGTATGGATATCAATACTCTAATCTCGCCATAGACGAGAGTGCTGCCAGCATTGCTGCCGAGGTTGAAGGGGTGTGGGGGAGGTCAGCCTGTTGGTGCTCAGACCATACACCACACACTGCATCAAATTGGTCTGCATGGCTGTTGTCCCAGAAGGAAGCCTCTTTTAAGATGATGCACAAGAAAACCCCCAGTTTGCTGAAGACGAGCAGACTAAGGACATGGATTACTGGAGCCATGTCCTGTGGTCTGATGAGCCCAAGATAAACTTATTTGGTTCAGATCGTGTCAAGCGTGTGTCGCGGCAACCAGCTGAGGAGTACAAAGACAAGTGTGTCTTGCCTACAGTCAGGCATGGTGGTGGGAGTGTCATGGTCTGGGGCAGCGTGAGTGCTGCCGGCACTGGGGATCCACAGTTCATTGAGGGAAACATGAATGCCAACATGTACTGTGACATACTGAAGCAGAGCATGATCTCCTCCCTTCGGAGACTGGGCCGCAGGTCAGTATTTCAACATATATAACGACCCCAAACACCCCTCCAAGCTGACCACTGCCTTGCTAAAAAAAAAAAAAAGCTGAGGGTAAAGATGATGGACCTAAATCCTACTGAGCATCTATGGGGCATCCTCAAATGGAAGGTGGAGGAGTGCAAGGTCTCTAACATCCGTCAGCTCTGTGATGTCTTCATGGAGGAGTGGAAGAGGACTCCAGTGGCAACCTGTGAAGCTCTGCTGAACTGAATTTTCCAGCACTGCCTTAACCCCAAGAGGGTTAAGGCAGTGCTGGAAAATAATGGTGGCCACACAAAATATTGACACATTAGGCTCAATTCGGATGTTTTCACTTGGGGTGTACTCACTTTTATTGCCAGCGGTTTAGACATTAATGGCTGTGTGTTGTGAGTGTGACACTTTATTACAGGAGATGTGTTACTGGCCAGATCACCAGGTGAAAACAGAGGGGATAAGCCTAAAAAAAATAAAAAATATATAAAATAAAAGTTTGTAGCCACCACATGTAATTATTGGTAAGCTGCAATATATTATATCTTTGGTTTTGGGTTTAATACTGCTTTAAGGTAGACTGGCAACGTATTTTTCATTTGTGTGGCGCCATCCACAGGTTGCCCCAGCACCCTACACTTTGGTGTATATTGGTCATGTGCGCAAAAGAGTGGTCTTTATGGTGTACCAGTGTTAAACTGCACAATAAAGCATTACAAGAAATGGTACATGTCTGAGCTATAGCTAAGGTCCGGTGGCTGCATGTGCGGGTAACTTGGCTGCCTTAACACAATGCATGTTGATGCCTATATATAACATGCGTTAAACGCCCCACAATGCACTGGTTTGGTTTGAATGGACCCTCAACATATATTTTGCTTTAAACTGATTGCATCCACATTGCATATCTAAAATGTTTTCTATAAACAACTATATATTTCCTTTCAGTCAAAACCATTGTTTGCTGCTGAGAGATACGGTACATTAAATCACCTCCACATTTAGTGTTAATTTTGCTTTTTTGCTATTGCATTACAGTTACCATTGTCACGTGTATCCATACCCAAACTCTTCTGAGGAACGACAAGAGATAATATTTGGATTGAACACAAGAATTCAAGACTTGCAGGCGGTAAGCTAAGCTAGGAGCTAGCCTTATCATGTACATAACGTAGGTGTGGGATTCATAGTCCTCCTAACAATGTAACTAATAATGGAAAAGACAAGAAAGGGTATAGAAGCCAAACTAAACAATAAGGAAAGCCAGATACGCCTCTACTTGCAATAAGGAAAATAAATCGCACCAAAAAGTAAAGGCATAGAAAAAGATGCCACACACAGAGCCACAGAGATATAGTATCTGAAAAATTAAACTAATAAAAATGTATTGATTGTATAAATACACAAAAATGAATTGCACAAGTTACAAAATCAAATCAATGAACCTCCACCATCTAATGACAACATTGTCATTGGACAAACAAATACAGACAGACTAACAAACATATAAGAGAACGTCTTCACTACACGTGCATAAATATATAGGCCATGGAAATGCTGTATAAGTGTGAGCAGTGTGACAACACCAGACATTTTATAATAAAAGGATATAAAAAAAAAAATGGCAGGAACCTGTATGACTCTGTCATCCAAAATCATACGATTTGAAAAATTATTGACATGGTATGCTGTTGATGGCCGTTAGAGGTATGGGGTATTGGCATACTGCAGTGATTCTCAACTAGGGTTCCTCCAGAGGTTGCTAGGGGTTCCTTCAGCATTGGACCATTTCTGCCTTTCGGATAAGTTCCCACTCACACCATTGATCTTTTTTAGCTATCTGTAAGGAGGTAATTCTTCCCAATAACCACAAGTTTAAGTACCGTTCTTCCCACTGACCAGCTCACTTATGTATCATGAGTTGTAGATTTCTCATTTTTAGCAGGGGTTCTCCCGAGACTGGGGAACTATCTCAAGGGTTCCTCTGTGTTGAAAAGGTTGCGAAAGGCTGGCATACTGGATCAAAGCAAATTAATTATAATCTTGCGAGTACTAAAATGTTTCAATCCATCCAAGCCTTTTTTTTCCCATGTAGTTTATCTTTTACTAGGCTATTCAATATTTTTGGCCGGGGTTCTGTTTTACTAACCTGCCCTCGATCCTGGTGCTTATACTTGCCTTCCCTTTGCTTCCTTGCCATGCAATTTACAATATTGGGTATTTAAAGTGTTACTAAACCCACAACAGTAAAATTATTATGTATATGCAGTAAAGCATGCTAGTTATACTCACTGTGGAACCTAAGGGGTTAATCCTCTGCATTGTGTAAAAAAGGCAATTTGTACATGGCTTCTCTGATCCTCCCCTCCTTCCACTGTCTCCTGATGATTTCCTGATAACACAGAGCCAATGGAGGCACTCTGCACATGCTCAGTTTAAGTTTTGCTAGAGAGGTTTTTTTTTTCTTGGAAGAGTGCATGTGATCAGCATAAGGCCAATCGGCACTGTCCAGACAGAGTCAGGGATCCTACAGTCTCGTAGGTCAGTCAAAACTCTTCCTACAAGCTTTAAACAGTGCTTGGCTGAACAATGATAGAAGTCACAAGACTGCTATATACTGCTGATAAGAAAAGGTATTTAGCAGTTTATATTTACTAAAATGATTGCATTTCCATGTTCTGTGTACTGTGGGAGACCAGGTATAGGGAATCATGAGTTTAGTAACATTTACGTTAGGAAGGAACATATGATACTGTCCTTGTTCCCATGATTGCGGTGCTGTGTCCTTGACCAGCAGAGGGATCTTAGCCCTGTGAAAGCTTTGCTCAAATAAATATAGATCTAACACAGGGCCTTTTCTCTTTTGTTCCAGTACATGGACAATGTACAAATTCCCTTTTTAAGGCTTTTAAAATCTTAATGGCTATCGATATGATTATTTTTGGCTCTGTAACCAATGTTTCCAAGTATTTCTCAAGTATATATTCTGTTCCTTGTAGGTGATCTCCCAAACTGAGGAATATCTCAAACAAGTTCTTTACAAGGCATCAGAGTCCATCTTCAAGTGGGTTATTCAAGTCAAAAAAATGAAAGCTGTATATCATGTGCTGAATTTATGCAGTTTTGATGTCACCAACAAATGTCTGATTGCTGAAGTATGGTGTCCTGTAGCCGATCTTCAAACCCTGAGACATGCACTTGAGGAAGGCTCAGTAAGTCCTTTAATTGTTGTGATCTTTTTTGCACATTATTTCATAGTTTTTATGTCATATTTTTTTTATCTGTACTTTTCAAATTAACATGAAGTGTGGGTTTTCATGATTCAGCTAGTATTAAACTGTACAGTGGGCTGTAAAGGTATGTATGGCAAGATTTTCCATGTGTATTTGTACAGTTTGAGAGATCTGCTGGAACTGTAACCATCACTAACCCAACACAATCTTTGTATTGTATTGCACTTTGTATGCAGTAACAGAATGTTGTCTACATTTAGTGTAGAGACACGCAGCGGGTGTTGCGGAAAAGTTTTCTGCTGTAAATGGCTAGAGTAATTTAATGGAAACTTGCACTCACACACATCAGCTCCTCCCTGCATCGTATAACCCCCTAGGACATTGATGGCGAACCTTGGCACCCCAGATGTTTTGGAACTACATTTCCCATGATGCTCAGCTATACTGTAGAGTGCATGAGCATCATGGGAAATGTAGTTCCAAAACATCTGGGGTGCCAAGGTTCGCCATCAGTGCCCTAGGAGAAGCGCTCTCCCAGGGGTTTACTTTGTGCTCTCTCGTGTCCAGCATTTGCATCCATAGATACAGAATGCTGGACTCGACCCCACCCCCTGACACCCGCATCATTGGATTTGATAGCAGCGGGTGTAAATGGCTGTGCTGCCATCAATTGATCCAATCAAGAGCCAAGAACCCTGGGCAGAGAAGGTGAGCATGTCTCCGCCGAGGAAACGAACAGGATCAGGAGAGTAAAACGGGGGGGGGGAGGGGGTTAGGGGGCCAGTCACTGTCAGAAGTTTTTCACATGGGATGCATTAAGGTGAAAAAACACAAGGGTTTCCAACCCTTTTTTAGGATAAAAAAACCTTCTGTTTTCTTTTGCTTTGAATAAAGATCATGATTCTCACGCCGTAACATCTTTCACATTATACAAAAGAATTGGGCTGCGCAAATACAGTGTGACAAAAAATATTGCAGTAACCGCCATTTTATTCTCTAGGGTCTCTGCTAAAATATATATAATAATTATATGTGTGTTTGGGGGTTCTACATAATTTTCGAGCAAAACCTTGTAAGCAACAAGTGTCAAAAAAGGTTTAGACTTATGCCCTCTACACACGGTCGGACATTCCGACGGATTTTGGCCCAAACTTGTCTTACATACACAGGTCGCACAACGTTGTCTGAAAATCCGATCATTCATAACGCAGTGATGTAAACACGTATTATGGGACTATAAAGAGGGCAGTAGCCAATAGCTTTCATCTCGTAATTTATTCTGAGCATGCATGCCACTTTGTCCGTCGGAATTTAAACGATCGGATGTGTGTCGGAAATGCCGATGGAAAAAGTCAGATGGAGCCCACACACGATCGGATTTTCCAACAAGATCCGATCGCACATTTTCTGTTGGAAAGTCCGACCGTGTGTACAGGGCAGTAAAGTGGTTAAACTGACTTCATTTAGACCCCTTTCACACTGAAGTGCCACTAAAGCACCAGTCCTTTATTCTCCTGCAGTTGATTATGACAAAATTGTAACAAATGTTAAACAAAAAAAAGCCCTGCCATTTATAGTAGTATAACCATGAGGAAGTGAGGTTTGTGCATCCCATCTAGTGTCTTTCGGGTAAATAACATGGGTTTTATTCAAAGTCTAATCAAGAGAAACAATTTTTTTTCAAAATTGTTTGTTGTTTTATGAACTATTAAAAAAAGCTATATTTTTTTAAAATTTTATTTTTATTGACAGATATATAAAAAATATATTGGTACAACAACCAACACGCTCAACATGAGCCTATAGAATCTTAAGGTTTGGTACACAGATACATGAGATGTACAAATTCGTAGTAGTATATACTTGGGTGTCCAGTCTCAATAAAGAACAATTACATATAAGTACAGAGTAGGCTGGATTCACTATAATGTGATTCCCAGTATAAAACTTTGGTCTCCAGTTCTCACACATTGTAAGTATAGAAAATAGATTACTCAGATTAGCAGAAATGGTGAGAATGGAGTAGCACCAAGTGTTCCACATCTTGTTGTATTTGCTGGTACAACTCCTATGCTGAAAAAAGATTTTTTTCATAAGGCAGTATCTAAATTCATAATCTGGATCCATTGACGAGTAGGCGGTGGGGGGACAGATTGATTGATTGCACTTAAGTGCAATAGCCTTGCAAGCTAAAAATAGTGTTTCTCTTCAGCATTATTCCAGTAAATTTTGGCCATTGTTCCTCATCTAATATACCCAATAGACAGATGTGCGGATCACATAGCACAGGGGCCGAGAGAATTTTAGACAGTATATCACTCATTTCCAGTATACATCAATAACAGGGCATAGCCACATAACATTAATAAAGTCTGCACACCAGCTGGTACATCTAGTACATGCCAAGGTTGGGATACGATGCATTGCGTGCAATCTTACCGGGGTTATGTAAGACTGATGTACCATGTAGAATTGAATAAGCTTGTTAATAGCTGTTGAAATGGTTAAATGGGCGGTACATGCTTCCTCCCAGTCCTCGTCCAACAGATCGGGTATAAGTGTTTGCCATTTATTGCAAACCTCCAGAGGCTTTGTGTTAAGTGAGCAGAGATGTACCTAGGGTCTCCAGCGCCCTTGGCGAGAATCTGTATCAGTGCACATAAATTTTTACATCAATTTCCTTTACATTTTAATTGTCTGTATAGGGGATGCATGGAGTGTGCTGTGAGTATAGGGGGTGTATGGGGATGCATGGAGTGTGCTGTGAGAATAGGGGGTGTATGGGGATGCATGGAGTGTGCTGTGAGTATAGGGGGTGTATGGGGATGCATGGAGTGTGCTGTGAGAATAGGGGGTGTATGGGGATGCATGGAGTGTGTTGTGAGTATAGGGGGTGTATGGAGGATGCATGGAGTGTGCTGTGAGTATAGGGGGTGTATGGAGGATGCATGGAGTGTGCTGTGAGTATAGGGGGTGTATGGAGGATGCATGGAGAGTGCTGTGAGTATAGGGGGTGTATGGGGATGCATAGCGTGTGCTGTGAGTATAGGGGTATATGGGGGATGCACGGAGTGTGCTGCGAGTATAGCGGGTGTATGGAGTGTGCTGTGAGTGTAGAGGGGGTGTACTGCGAGCAGAGGGGGAATGCATGGAGTGTGTTTATATTCGATAAAGTGTCTTTTTCTTTTTTCTTTTTTTGGGGGGGGGGGGGGGGGCTTGCAAGTAGCTGGTCTTGCCTAGGGCACAGGATAGTATAGCGCTGGCCCTGTTTGGATACTGTAAAGCAAGCACTCCTGATCTGGGGGACAGTTTAATTGCAGTGGCAGTGCCCAAGGCAAAGCAGAGTGCCAAGATCACAGGGCAGGGTTCCTCTAACAGTACCTGAGACTCCAGATCAGACTGCCTGCTGCTGACATAGATAAAATGACAGGACTACAGAGTGGAGTCTCCCTCCCCTTCCCTAGGCACAGCAGCAGCTCCCTTGTGAAAAGAACAGCCATCAACCATCCTCATAATCTTTCTTCCTCCTGGACCACAGCCAGCCTTGCATAACAGGAAACCTCCGTTCTCTCCCCCCCCTATTGTCAGATGACTAGCACTGCAGAGCCAGTCAGCTCTCTGCTCCCTCCCCAGCGGTCTACCAAGTAAGTAAACAGCCAGCAGCTCAGCTCTTGTCATAACTTCTGGGCTGGGCTCACTCTCTCTGCTCCACACTGCTTCTTCCTCCTCCCTCTTCTTTCTTCCTTTGAGCCAAATGCGGAGGCACCATGTGACACAGGGGGGCTTTTATAAAGTAGCACCTCTGCACAACATTCTGAATCAATCCGCCCCCCTCTCAGCCGGGACTAACTAAACATCAGTGGCTTATTCGACTGTATCCCTCCTCTACAGCAAATCGCAGACAAGATTCACAGGAGGTACAATATTTTTAAAAAATTGTACGCATTGTATGCCAATACCTCAGTGGAATTTTTGGGGGTGCTGTGAGGGTGCTTGAAGATTTTTTTGGAGGGGCTTCAGCACACCCAAGCACCCACCTGGCCCTGCCCCTCTGCGCCCCTGGCGGCTCCCGGTCTTACCCACCTGTTGGTACGCCCCTGTAAGTGAGGTAGCCAATAAATGGGAGTAAACAGTAGAAATTAACCGCTTGGGGCCCTGTTACCTTAACACCCCAATCAATGGATCGTCGGAGAACTTGGTACTAGTAATGCCAAATTAAGTTTGAAAAACATGACGCAACTGGAGATACCTGTAAAAAGCCATATGGGGGAGTTCATATTTTCTCTGTAAATCCGTGAAGGAACCCATAACCTTCCCTGTGTTAAAAGCTATATTTTAACTAGTAGTGATCCTATAGATGGTATTCACTGCGGGATCTTTAAATCCTTGTGGTTGCGCTATCTTCTGTTGCAGGATTGCTTGCTGGTTTGCTGCAGCCCATACACCACTTTAGCATTAACTGTGTTCATAAGCGCATACCTATCCGTTTGCAAAAAAGGTGTTTGTATAAAATCTTATATGTTCACTAACTTCCCCTTCTTAAAATTGAGATAACATGGAAGTAAGGAAAATATATGCAGACTATTACATGCTGGGCCATAATAGTGGTGTGATGCATATCTTCCTTCCAAGTGATCAGCTTCTAAATTCATTTAATCATCTGCATTGTATATAGTCATAACACTCTTCTGTTATCTTCCAGAGAAAGAGTGGAGCTTCTATACCTTCTTTCATCAATCGTATCCCTACCAATGACACGCCTCCAACATTAATCCGAACAAACAAATTCACCTCTGGCTTTCAGAACATTGTGGATGCCTATGGAGTTGGAACGTATGGAGAAGTGAATCCAGGTTATTTATATATGATCTATTAACTCTGTTTAAAGCCCGACTGAGTTCAATCCCCTAACAGTGATAACCCCCTCCCCTTCCATGTAGTTCTCTATCATGTTAAGTGGAGGATAAATGGTTTTCAAATGTTTCAACAAATATCTGAAAAGTGTGGCATGCATTTGTATTCAGCCCCCTTTACTCTGATACCCCCAACTAAAATCTAGTGGACCCAATTGCCTTTAGAAGTCGCCTAATTTCTAAATTGAGTCCATCTGTGTGTAATTTTAACTCTGTATAAATACAGCTGTTCTGTGAAGCACTTAGTTTTTTTTTTTTGTTTTTTTTTGAGAACCTCAGTGAACAAACAGCATCACGAAGGCCAGGGAACTCACCAGACAGGTCAGGGATAAAGTTGTGGAGAAGTTTAAAGCAGGGTTAGGTTATAAAAAAAAAAAAAAAAAAAAAATCCCAAGCTTTGAACATCTCATGGATCACTGTTCAATCCATCGTTTGAAAATGGATAGAGTATGGCACAACTTCAAACCTACCAAGACATGGCTGTCCACCTAAACTGACAGGCTAGTCAAGGAGAACATTAATCAGAAAAGCAGCCAAGAGGTCCATGGTAACTCTGGAGGAGCTGCAGAGATCCACAACTCAGGTGGGAGGATCTGTCCACAGGACAACTATTAGTCATGCGCTCCACAAATTATGTCTTTCTGGAAGAGTGGCAAGAAGAGGCAAAGCCATAAGTCCCGTTTTACAGTTTGCGAGAAGCCATGTGGGGGACACAGCAAACATATTGAAGAAGGTTCTCTGGTCAGATGAGACCAAAATTAAACTTTTTGAACTAAAAGCAAAACGCTATGTGTAGTAGAAAATTAACACTGCACATCACCCTGAACACACCATCCCCACCATGAAATATGGTGGTGGCAGCATCATGTTATGGGGATGATGTTCTTCAGCAGGAACAGGGAAGTTGGTCAGAGTTGATGGGAAGATGGAGCCAAATGGAGGGCAATCTTAGAAGAAAACCTGTTTAGAGTCTGCAATAGACTTGAGACTGAGGCAGAGGTTCACCTTCCAGCAGGACAACAACCCTGAACGTACAGCCAGAGCTACAATGGCATGGTTAAGATCAAAGCATATTCATGTGTTAGACTGGCCCAGACAAAGTCCAGACCTAAATCCAACTGAGAATATGACAAGACTTAAAAATTGCTGTTCAGATGCTCTACATCCAGTCTGACAGTTTGAGCTATTTTACAGAGAAGAATTGGCAAAAATGTCGCTTTCTAGATGTGTAAAGCTCCCCAAAAAGACATCCTCAAAAAGACTTGCAGCTGTAATTGCAGCAAAGGGCGGTTCTAGAAAGTATGGACTTGGGGGGCTGAATACAAATGCACGCCACACTTTTCACATATTTATTTGTAAAAAATTTTGAAAACCATTTATCATTTTCCTTCCATGTCACAATTATGTGCCACTTTGTGTTGCTCTATCAGGTAAAAGCCCAATATAATACATTTACATTTTTGGTTGTAACATGACAAAATGTGGAAAGTTTCAAGGGGTATGAATACTTTTTCAAGGCACTGTAGTAGCTGGGTCCTGGTGTGTGGCATTTCCACCTTCTGTTTACAGAGAAATCTGTACTTTCTGGTTATGCTGCTGCCCAGGATAATCGCCTCCTACTCCCAGCATGCCTCAGTATTTTCCTAGGAGGATGAAAGTATATTCTCTGCTCTGTTGAGAAAGGTCTAACATTTTTTCTTCAGTCAAGATTTTTGCTACTTCACTGCTGAGCTCATCTCTGTATTCAGCTAACTAGATCAGACAATTCACAGACTGACATTTCCAGAAACACTGGACTGAACTTGCAGGGCTAGCCTGGAATGTGACCTTCGGGCACAGAGCTCTGCATTGTTGCACTTTTCAGACCTGCATGTACTGGTAAAAGGTAGCCACATAGCTCTTTCCTAGTCCAGAGCCTTTGCAAAGTGCATGACCCTCTCTCTGAACACTCACTTTGTGAGTAGGCCAAGCTCCAGGACCTACCTCACTACTTGGATCTAAGTCCCATTAAGATTCCCACTTCTGTTTCACTGCTGAATGGATTATCCCGGAGGTATTGAGTTCTAGAGTTTTTCTCCCAGCCATTCCCCAGTTCGTTAATTAGTGGAAACTGCAGATGCTCTGGTGTCTCCTTGGGATCAGTACACAGTGATCTGTTAATTTCCGCCCCTGAAACTCCATCTGTTTCACATGGCCAAGATTGAAGGCATTCCAATGATCCTCAAAGCTCAATGCTGGCCCAGGTGGATGTGTTTCCTAAACCTGGTAAGACTCGTGGCAAAGGCCCAGTGGGCTCTTCCTGATCACCGGGATCTTCTGTTTCAAATGCTGATTCACCATACTGCTTAACAATTGCTGTATTTGACGGCACTGCTGATGAAACCCAGGTTCTGAGAGATGGGGAACATCTTTGAATTGGTGAAACTAACAAACTGAATACTAACCTCTACATCTCACAGGATCAGATATATTGCCAGGCATGAAGAGCATGTTCGCATTTTATTGGTGTGAAATTTTAAGGACTGATGTATTTTCCGTGTCTATTTACTCAATGCAACGTCAACCTTTTTTATATTTTACCAAAATGGATAATATATTGTGTTTTTGTGTGCACTAAAATTAAAGTGGTTGTAAAGGTTCCTTTAAAAAAAAAAAAAAAAAAAAAAGAACAAGCATGTCATAATTACTTCCACTGTGCAGTTTGTTTTGCGCAGAGTGGCCTGATCCTCGTCTTCTGGGGTCTGTCAGGTCACCTGAGACCAGGTGACAGATGCACTCCATAGGAGTCGGAAGTGCACCACTAGGTAGTGGACCTTAGGACTGACTGCTGCGGATTGTACTCGGGGAGATTCAGGACACAGGTCTACAGGATCACTAACACAGATCCCAATGGGAGCTGGAGCATAGATTCCCCAGGGCGTGGAGTCTAAGAGCCAGTGGGTGTTCGCCAGAGCCTCCAGTGGTGAGGATGGACTTCACTGCAGTCTGGCTCCAGGTCGCGGCCCCTAGGGTCTCGCAGCTCATGCTCACAGTAGACTACAGGAGAAGGAAGCAGCAGGCTGGAACGACAAGGATAATAAGGGGATAAGGCAGAGGTCAGGGCAACTAGCAGACAGGAACAACCGAGTACACACCAAAGGTTCAGGGTCACAGGCAGACGGGGATGGCCGGGGACGGCCGGGGTCATGCCAAAAGGTCAAAGTCACAAGCAGACAGGAATCGAGAACACACCAAGGTCGGTAACAGAGTCAAACAGAGCACACGGCAAGCAGGAAACCGGATGCCAAACACACAGTGGATACACAATGGTTGATCAGCACCGCTGGCTTTCAGTCCACAGGTTAATATAGGGCCTGGGGTGGAGCCACGCTTAGAGGAGAGGTTATAAAAACCCCCAGGTGGAAGTTGCTGGCCTCTTAGTCAGAACGCATGAGGGGGGGTAAGCAAACAGAGGAAGATCGCTGCATAACCATGACAGGGTCCCTCTGTGGCTGTCTTGGCTCCTTCCCGCAACCGCTAAACCCCCTCTGGGAAGCGTTCTCCCAAGGGGGTTAGCTTGCAGGCATGCTATAGCCACCCACTGTATCACTTGGCCCCACCCCCCAGTGGGCCAAGTAATTGATTTGATTGACAGCAATGGAAGCCAATGGCTACACTATCATTCATCCAATGAAATGAAAGAGATGAGAAGCCAGCGAGTTCACGACGCAGGACTTTCGAGGGCTCAGGTAAGTAAACGGGGGTGGAGCTGCTAATCAGATGTTTTTTCCCCTAATGCATAGAATGCATTAAGGTGAAAAAATATGTTCCTTTGCAACCCCTTTTAACTTTTGTGCATTTTTTCACTGAAAATATGTGTTTGATAAACATGTGCATATTCCGTAACGACTACCACCATTTTATTTTCAAAGGTCCCAGTTTTCAGAAAATATCTAACAAAGTTTAACTATTCTTTAGGCTTAAGATGAGCATTTCAATATAGGTGTAAAAATGACCGGGTTAAAGGTCAGGTCTCTGAAATGCTGGTCTTGTTCCAGTCACTGCTGGCTTCCCATTTATTGATCAAGACCTTTGTGCGGTATATCTCATGTGGCTCTCTATATTCTTTCCCCTGGCATTCTGTAGAATCAAAATTGTGTTATTTTGGCTATTCAAAACCTTTAGGATATAACATTAAGGTTATATCCAGTATATTCCACTTTCACTCACAAGGTTGTTTTTCTTGTGGCCACCACTTCTGTGAGGTAAGGGAGTTGGCATCTGGTTAAAAAACAAAAAAAAAAAACTTACACAAAGACAAGGTGGTCTTAAGGCCCTAAACTTCCTTCCTGTGTAGTTTGTGCTGTGAAAGTTTACCTGCCTTCAGAAAGGCTATCTCTCTGTCATTCCTGATGGTCCCCATAAAGGTGAAGCAGCTTCTCATTCCACCATTTCTCAATGGCTCATACAGATCGTTATCCAAATTTATGGTCTTGTATACCGCCCTATCCTTTCCGGACATATTGCACTAAGATAAGTGTCTTTTGGGCTCTCTGGCTTAAAGTGTTAAAAGAGAAGTATGGGTTTTGCTCCCCCCCCCATTATACTTACCTAGGTGGATGCAGCATTGGTCCAATTCTGCATCTGTGCCCCCGGCATCTCTGCACTGAGAACTGAGCCATCAAACTTTGCTGCTCTCCTGCTCTGCTTCTCCATGCTCTCTGGAGTGGGGAGCGACCGTCTCAACCTCTCAGCGGCTCGCTGATAGCTGAGACGGCTATCAGTCCAGGTACCTGGCAGATGCAGACTCCCAGAGTCAGGATGACATGGTGCCTGGACTGATCTGTGTGACGTCAGCAGAGAGCGGACTTCATACCCCTCTCTGCCTCAAAACAGGTCACAGGTCCTTTTTAATTAAGGCAAAATGTGTTTTTTAATTAAAAAAATAATAGACATGTTATCACCTGCTGTGTGCAGTGGTTTTGCACAAAGCGACCCGTACCTCCTTTTCTGCGGTCTGTAGTCTAGCCTTCCTACAGTAAGGGACATGACCAGAATTTGCCACATAGAGGTGCCCCCCCCCCCCCGTTACTTGCGTTACTTACCTGACCCCTCGAAAATCCCGCACTCCTTTCCGACATCCTCTTCGCCGCTCAGCCTAGCTGTTGAATGGCTGCAGTGAATGGATTGAAAGCAGCGCAGCCATTGGCTCGCGCTGCTGTCAATCACATCCAATGACGCGGCACGCTGGGGGGCGGGGCCGAGTGATAGTGATCAGCTATAGCCGCCGGCTGTATCACTGGAGCGCACCCGCAAGTGGTTCTCACCATGCGAGGGAGCTTGCATGAACGTGAAAAGTACTTGTGGGGGGGAAGCCGAGACAGCTGCCAAGGGCCCCAGAAGACGAGGTTCGGGGCCACTCTGTGCAAAACGAGCTGCACAGTGGAGGTAAGTATACCATGTTTTGATATTTAAAAAAAAAAAAAAAAACTAATCTGCATGGCTTGCAAAAAAAAACTGATGTCTCATAGAGTGCGCTAGGGTGTTAAAGGTACACCCAGAGGGTGGGTTAGAATGCATTACCAGTGTCCACCTGTAGCAGCCTATAACCCAGGGTTTTTAAACCTTGAACCTTTAATCCAAACACTAGGTTTTTGGGGGTTTTTTTTTGTTTGTTTGTTTTTTTTCATTAGCTGTCAATTTCACATTTGCTGGGCAGTTTGGTCTGCATGAAAATATAAAGACGCTGAATACGTGCATTACATTAATCTCATGCGGTTATTATAATCCATGGTTGCATCTCTCCAATTGTTGGTGACCTTTCTGATTTTTTTTTTTTTTTTCTTTTTTTGCAGCTCCCTATACTATCATCACATTTCCTTTCCTATTTGCGGTTATGTTTGGAGATTTTGGACATGGACTCATAATGGCTCTGTTTGCTTTTTTTCTGGTACTCTATGAAAACAGTCCCAAATTCCAGCGAACTCAAGATGAAGTAAGCAAGATTTGTTTCCCTTGCCGTTCCCTTTTTATTCACTCCCTGTTGTTGTTTTTTTTTTTTTTTTTGTTCTATACTTTTATTTCATATAACAGAGCAAATACTGCATATAACCATTTTTAGATCATGCCCATTTCTGAATTGCCTATATACACTATATTACCAAAAGTATTGGGACATCTGCCTTTTACATGCACATGAAATTTAATGGCATCCCAGTTTTAGTCCGTAGGGCTCAATATTGAGTTGGCCCACCCAGCTAGAACAGTTTCAACTCTTCTGGGAAGGCTGTCCACAAGGTTTAGGAGTGTGTCTATGGCAGTGATGGCGAACCTTGGCACCCCAGATGTTTTGAAACTACATTTCCCATGATGCTCCACTCCACTGTAGAGTGCAGGAGCATCATGAGAAATGTAGTTCAAAACAGCTGGAGTGCCAAGGTTCGCCATCACTGGTCTATGGAATGTTTGACCATTCTTCCAGAAGCATATTTGTCAGGTCAGACACTGATGTGGATGAGAAGGTCTGGCTTGCAGTCTCTGCTCTAATTCATCCCAAATGTGTGCTATTAGGGTGAGGTCAGAACATTTGTGCAGGCCAGTCAAGTTCTTTCATGCCAAATTTGCTCATCCATGTCTTTATGGACCTTGTTCATGCACTGATGTGTCATTTTGGAACAGGAAGGGGCATCCCCAAACTGTTCCCACAAACTTGGAAGCATGAAATTGTAAGAAATGTCTTGGTATGCTGACGCCTTAAGAGTTCCCTTCACTGGAACTAAGGGCCATGCCCAACCCCTGAAAAACAACCCCACAATCATAATCAATCTCTCTCTCTCTCTCTCTCTCTCTCTCTCTCCTCCCCCCCCCCCCCCCCCCCCCCCCCCCCCACCAAATGTTTTGGACCAGTGCACAAAGCAAGGTCCATAAAGACATGGATGAGCAAGTTTGGGGTGGAGGAACTTGACTGGCCTGCACAGAGTGCTGACCTCAACCCGATAGAATACTTTTGGCATGAATTAGAGTGGAGACTGTGAGCCATGTCAGCCTTCGTGTCCAACATCAGTGCCTAACCTAACAAATGTGCTTCTGGAAGAATGGTCAAACATTCCCATAGACTCACTCCTAAACTTAGTGGACAGGCCTTCTCAGATAAGTTGAAGTTGTTATAGCTGAAAAGGGGTGGGCCAAATCAATATGGAACCCTATGGACTAAGACTGGGATGCCATTAAAGTTCATGTGCGTGTAAAGGCAGGTGTCACAATACTTTTGGCATTAGAATGTATTTTCTTCCTGATCCCACACACTCAGGTTTACACGATTCATTATTTACTATGTAGTGTGGGGCCTAGATAAATAACCTATTGACAATATCATCTTTGGTTACGTAAAAACTAACTTTGAGAGCAAACCTGAAGTAAAGTTTAACATGTGCCCATGTCAGACAGCTTACAGAACCAGATTTGAACTTCCACATGTGATTTAATATGCACTTTGCTCCTAAATCTTTTTGTGGGCTGAAAACATGCCACATTGCTGTGGAACTGGGTGTCACCCCTTGCTCAGTTGTCTTTGTGAAACTACTCAATCCCTCCCATGTGCTACCTCTACAACATGGTTGCTAATTCTGTCGTCTAAGACAAGGACTAGGAAGAACTGAACATACTCCTTGACATAAACACAGTGCATAGGACAGCACTGCATTTCTGATCAATAAGAGAAGTTCATGTAGTTTACAAACACACGTGTACGTTTTATTAAACTGAGAAGTTTTTTCTCAGTTCAGTTCTCGGCAGTTTTCAGAGGAAAATTATCTCCTGCAGCCTGTTTATGAAGCCCAGAACTTCAGTTCTCAGAGGGAGAACAGAGGAGAAGTTTTTTCTCTGTGTAGCCATGGTGTTGGCACTACTGACAAACAATCCGCCAAATCACCCCAATGGTCTTAGTTCCTTTTCACCACCTGCCAAACTTGCTTCCTCTTGCACAACTGGTTTCATCCTGCACAACTTGTAATTACGCTTAGGGTATAACACATCCTCTTCTAATGGGTATGAAGAACTCGCTCTGAATAAGCCCCTCTAGTGGCTCTGGTGACTTGCTGCTACTAGGCCTGAGGCCTGTAGAACCTCTCCCGGAGGCCTAGTAGGTTAAAGTCTATCTTCTAGGAGATGGACTACTGCTCCCAACCAGTCCAACTTGCAAACCATGTGCCAGCTGGCCACACTGATTTGACACAACTCCCCACAGTCTCTTCTCTGATCCAGGGCTCTTCACCATCCACCGTGTGCATGATAAAGACTCTGATAGTGACAGTGTAGAAGCAGAGTTCCCTTACAGAATCCCTGGCACCTCCAGCCATCCACTGTGGTAACACTCGCCAACCTTCCAGCTCTGAGTCCTTGCTAAGGAACTTTTCCAGACCATGCGTTCCGGCAGCTTTTCCTGCCCCTCTGCTCCAGGAGTTCCCTGCCACTGACCGTGTGGTGGCAGACATTGCCAATGACTGTGTAGAGGCAATGTTCCCCTCAGGCCGCGTACACACGCGGGGACTGTTCGCCCAACTTTGTTCGTCAAACAGTTTGAACCGGACAGTCCGCTCAAATTAGCATGGACGGACTTGGCCACACACGACGAACGAACAGTCCGCTGAAACTTGCGCGATGACGTGAACGGCACGTACGACGGGACTAGAAATACGACAGTCCTATACACTGCAATGCACCTTCGCCGTGTAAATCCTTTCTGAGCATGCGCGGAACTTAGTTTGACGAACAAGCCTACACAGGGCGGACTGTCCGCTCAAACTAAGTTTCAGCGGACAGTTTTACGGAATTTCCGAAAACTTTGTTCGTCAGACTGTCCGCTGTAACTGTCCGCTGAAGCCCCACACACGAGCTGGACTGTCCGCCGAAAACTTGTTCAGCGGACAAAGTTGAGCGAACAGTCCCCGCGTGTGTACGCGGCCTCACAGTTCTCCCCAGACCGCCTCCTACAATCCCCCCAGACGGGGTTTGCTCCTGTGGCTGTCTAGCTCTCCATTCCTCATGTCGCTCTGTCGACTACTCCTCCCCAGCAGCATGTGACCTCCACCCTTATAGGCGGTACGCCCCCTGCTATGCCAGTTAGGATTGGTCAGGGTTCCCACAAATGCTGCCTGCCACTCCAATTCTAGGCCCAACCTCCCTTCCAGAATTATTCTCCCTGGAAGCAGGGGAGGTGCCTGAGAACTGGAGCCCAAGTGGTCACACCCTCTGCTACTCTAACCAACTCCCAGCCCCCCCAGATCAAAACAGACAGGCCTAGCTTGCAGCACATAGGCCTGCCTAAATGTGTCTGTGCTGAACAAACCTAGTAAAACAACCCTTACTAGCACCTACTTTCTGGTAGAGGGCGCTACATTCACCCCCCACCAAAATCACAGCTGTCCTCAGTTGTGGAAAACCATTTACTAAAATACCTCCTGGGCCCAGGAGTAAAGAGCATCCCATAAAATATGGTTGGATAGGGAAAAGGGTAACAACTTGGATGGGGAATTTATTATACAAAAATATAGTGTATATACTCTGTTCATATATTTTACATTGTACATTTTATACATACATTCTAGTCTACAGGTCCCTATAGCTATTTCCATACAAGGGGAGACAGAGCATTGCTCCTGTGGGAGGAATACTCTGCTTACCACAGGTCTTCATCTGTAATCCAGATGTGGATGGACAGCTGTGATCGCTTTTAAGAGGGCAGTAAGCATTATCACAAATGTGAAAGAAACGTGAAACACATCATCCATTTCACACTCCCCACCAACCAGGTCACTCCCCAGCCACTTCCCATGTTAGCCACCTACCTTCAACTTCAACAAGTGACCGTTTCCCAACCTGCAGATGACAGACCCTACTCCAAAAGATATCACTCCCAATTGCCCCCCACCCACCCACTGATTGATATCCCTCCATGACCACCTCACACCCCCCTACTGACAGACCTCTTTTCCCATCCTGTCCCCACACACCCTCACCTGCTGACCTGTAAATGGGGGGGGGATCACTCCCACAATGTTGTTGTGTTCTACCAGTGGAGATCCTTCCTAACCCACAGAATACAATGATAAGTGTTGCTAATTATAGCTGGCAACACTGATTGTTTTGGGAAAAACCTGACAGGCTAGTTGTACTAAAGTCGATTAATATATTGACTTGTGTACGACCAGCTAGCCCATACCTAGATCGACTATGGCTGGTCTCTACTTAATTGGTTTAATTTCAATTCATGTATGGTCCGCTTAACCACTACGCACTCCCTAAACATCCTTCCAGAAACCTTTACATTTTTCCGTCCCAGATTCCTTCATCCTCCTCACCTGTACATTGCCCACTGTCATACCTTCCACACTTCTCACCTGTACATACTGCTCACTGTCATAGCCTCCACGCTCCTCTCCTGTGCATACTGCCCCATAATACCCTATCTTTCTCTCCACACTCCTCTCCTGTACACACTACCCCCATCATACCCTCCACACTCCTCTCCTGTACATAGCGCCCACTGTTATACCTTCCACATTCTTCTTCCTCACCCTGCACATACTTCCCACTTTTATACCATTCATACCTCCTCCCCTATGC